>NC_068408.1:24679044-25051070 GCF_023724105.1 Carassius gibelio | reverse complement strand
CAGCCCCGCGGCCTGCTTGACGTCAACAGAGAGGCCTGGGAGTAACAACCGGCGGTACACCGAACCACAGTAGAGCATGTGCAGGAGATGTGAAAGCGGTCATGCCCATCGTCCGGGAACACCTCGCCAAGGCCCAACAGGCCCAGCAACGGCATTACAACTGGGCAGCCCTACCACGGAAATTCCAACGAGGGGACCACGTTATGATCTTGGTCCCCATGGCCACCTGCAAATTCCTGGCCACCTGGCAGGGTCCGTATACCATCACGGAGAAGGTTGGCCCCATCACCTACCGTGTGTGGCAGCCAGGGAGAAGAAAAGAGCATCAACTGTACCATGTGAATCTCCTGAAGCACTGGGTCTGGACCGGGCCCCAGCTCTTAACACCAGGTGGCCATTGGCAGTCCCGGGCCTTCCCTTCGGGCTGCATGGAGCCCCAGCCACCTTCCAGCGTCTAATGGACGTCCTCCTGTGGCTGAACCAGGCCTACGTGGCTGCCTATCTGGATGATGTCATTATCGACTCAGAGACTTGGGAAGACCATCTGGAGCAGCTGCGGAAGGAGCTCTTGGGGCTACACCGGGCTGCCCTGACAGCCAATCCCCAGAAATTTCAACTGGCCCTTGTAGAAGCAAAGTACCTGGGCTACCAGGTGGGTTGCAGTCTTATAAGACCGGAAGAGAAGAAGGTGGCAGCTATCCTCTCCGCACTGCGACCTGCCTCCAAGACTTAGGTATGGGCCTTTTTGGGGTTGGCGGGTTAATACCACTGCTTTATCCCTAACTTCTCCTCCTTAGCTTCTCCCCTGACAGACCTGACCAGGAAGGGGTAGCCGGAGAAGACCCTTTGGATCCCTGAGACAGACGCAGCGTTCCAGTGGATAAAGACAGCCCTCATGTTGGAACCGGTGCTCAGAGCCCCTGACTTTAACCGCTCCTTCCTGCTGCAGACAGACGAATCTGACACCGGGTTGAGAGCCGTCCTTTCCCAGGTCCATGACGGCGAGGAACACCCGGTGATATACATCAGCCAAAAGCTGACCCCAGCAGAGCGATGGTACGTGACTAAGAAATGTTCTGGCCATGTAAACAAACTGGTACAGACCCTGAACTATGCTATTTAACAATATGCCCCAATTATACACCAATGTGAGAAACTTTCCCCCCAGTTCTCAGTCCATAAAAAAAAAAAAACACTTTAATTTAATGCCAAATCAAACTCCCACAACTGCTAGGAAAAAACTTGGAAAGCTCAAACCTGGCTGTCAGATAATCCAGTCCTGTCAGGACAAAAGAGTAACCAATGGAACAGGACCACAGACTGCTCAAAAATATTTGTGCAAAATGACAGATTTAAAAACAAATCAAATCAAATGCCTTTTATTGCGCCTTTTAAACTACTTTTGTTAATTACCTTATAATAGTGGAGCTGTAGGTTTTAATTAATCAAAAGCAGTGATGCATCAACCTTGCTGCTACGAAATGTAATGCAGCTTTTCAGTAAAGAAGCTATTTTATTGAAGCCTAGCAGCGTTGACAAGTTTTTGTGCTTCTTAATGTTTGTGTGTGATTGTATCCATGTGTGTAAATTACTGCCTGTGTGTACGTGTAACTCTCTAAATAAAGTAAAGCATTAATCAAATCAAATATTCCTACAGAATATATGCAGAACATAATTTACTGTATAACAGAACATGTCAACACAGGAGAAAACTGAAGTCATTAGGTCATTATATGGGCATCTAAAAAAAACAGAGATGTTAATTATAGGCACCAGCGTTTTTTTTTTCAACTGGTTTATTTGATCCAATTGTCTGAAAGAACCGGTTCACTTGAGCACCTGCTCCTTTGCCCCTTAAGTCAAAGCCAAGTTTGTGAATGCCTGCCCATGCCCAATCATAATATGAGTACAATTTATTAATAATAATTTAGCCGTAAATAAAATGACCAACATGATGACCTTTCACCTGATGACGACGACCTCCTTATCCAACCGGTGAACACCGGGACGATTCTTCACGCCGTACGAGCATTTTTTTATTGTTAGAGGATATTTTCAACACCGTGGCAACTGGTAAGTGGTTTTTCATTCTCAGCGAAGTGATTTTGATGTTTATTTACTTATAATTATTTTACAAGAACGATGTGATGTGAGAACATGCAGATATGTTGTTTATATTGCTGTGTGTAGCCTGTAGTGTAGAAGTAACGTTGAGGGAGAAAAGTTTCACAGGCATCGAGGGGTCTGGTCTTTTTATGTTATTTGACTAAACTTTTATTATATTACAATACTTATTTATTTATTAACAAGTTGAGTGCCTTAAAAATAATTATCACAACACTGGTAAGGCTTATTCAGATTTTCTCATTCTCTGAATTATCATTATAAAAATAATTCAGAAATGAATTAAAATATAATTATATTTTAAATGTGACACAAATATATATATATATATATATATATATATATATATATATATATATTTCTAAAATAGCAACAGTGTTTACAACAGCAAGACCACTTTAGCCTGTAAAATCAAATAATATCTCTCTGGAAATAAATGTAAAAATATCAATGTCAATAAGAAATGCATAATATACCTGGCATCGAAGTGCAGTGTGAAGGATATGAATAACAAATGTAGCCTGTCATTTGTTTACATTGCAAAGATGTTCAATTTTAGACAACTACAACAATAATAATAATATTTATCACTATACTCCAGTGTATCAGTTTAGGTGGTTCACATTAGGTGTAAGAGTAGTAGTGATGGTTAAAATAATAGATTAATACTGAAATAATAAATCGAGTCTTGTTCCTAGATGGACAGAGAGTGTAAAGTAATAGATCAAATGAGGAGATGGAGACAGAGGAAGAAAAATAGGGAAATATAGAGGCCCAAGTGACAGAACGAGAGCAGGTAACAGCAAGCCAGGAGACAGAGGCTGGTGAGAAAGAGGAAAATGTAGAGGCACAAGTTTTTTTCTATAGTTTTTACTATAACCGCTGTTCTGTTATTCTGTAGAACAGAGAAGAAAAGCTATCAGGTTGGGACAATTTAAGACATTTCAGTTTCTAATCCCAGAGCTATTATTATTTTGAACTTAAAAATTGTCTTATCTATTGTTTCTTTTCAAAACTGCATCAAAGCATTTGCTGCTGTATCAATACATAATCATCCATATTGATATGCAAATCAGCAAGGAGTGCATCACAATATACTGCTGTATTGATATTTTGAGTTTAAAATGGTCATCATGGAGTCAGGATGTGAGAAACACTTTCCCACGGTAGCTGAGGCTGAAGCTTTCATTGTCTCCTTGGCTTTGCGGATCACTTAGATCATAGTTTGCCCAAATCAATGCGCTGAGGGTGATAGACCTGCAGGCTATGGCTTACTGTTGTTTGTGCTCCTATCTTATTCCATTCTCCATTGACAGTGCACAGCGGTGATCTGTTTGCCTCTACTTTGCGGATTTTGGCCAACAGTCTCTCTATCATGATTTAATGTTTCTAATAACTTACTCCCATATACGGGAGGCTTGAACTTTGTTCTCAGACGGAGAGCTGAGAGACATTTTGTTTTCCATCTTTATAAGACTATTTTCATGTCCTTTAGGTTTTTTTTCATTTATTTATTTTTTGGTGCGGATGACTGCGATGTGGTACGAATTGTTTATACAATGGTGCTGGAATATTTTTGTATGTGTGTGTGTTGTATATGTGCGTGTGTTTGGTTGCTCCGAGCGTGTTTGCGACTGTTGCCATGTCAATGTTTTAATGTAATCCCAGTAAATTCCTTGATCAATTTGTACTGCTTATATTATAGGTTTTATTATTTCAATTGTGTTGGAGATTCTCAGAACTCCATTGATTTGGATGGCAATACTACTTGTATTGTCTTTGACTCTGATAACTTAAAACTATTTCAGACAGGAACCACTTTGGCGAGTTTACTTGAGTTTATTGAACACAATTTATCTTTGGCGGTATGGTTCCTTATGGGGGTTCTTGCTCCCAGAATAACTGAACATACAAGAGCTTTAACATTAACCCCCAAAACATAATGAGAGGTATTATGGCCTGAAGAAGAACCCCCCAAAACCAACCTTGTTCCAATCCTGCAAAGAGAAAAGCATCGGCGTTAACATGCTGCATTAACATGAGACTCTTATCGGACGATAAAAAAAATATCGCCGTTAATCTATTCTCAAAGTTGGGTTGGGAGCTGGGTCTATACTAAGCAAGCTATGATGACTTTCACCTAGATATTTTATATAACCGACCAACGCTATCTCAGGTCCAGCCAAAAAAGATGCTAGGGACAGATGACAGGCCACTGCTGTGCATCGTCACGAAAGCTTATCTTTTTCACGTGTTTTTAAGCCTTAATGCTTGTTGATTTAAACATTAAAGCATCCAAAAACAAGACGTGGAAAAGCTGAATAGAGTAGCTGGTTACTCAAGCGCTGTGTTCGGTGCAAACAAGAGAGAGAGCCGCACATCAGGGACAGCGACACTGAACCAAGCTCTCTTCTGCGAAGTTCTCCTCGAAGTCCATCTTGCACCTGAACAAACAAATACAAACCGCAGTTTGAACAAACAAAAAGATGTGAAAGAGCCCAACTCAGTGCTCGCCGTGTTCAGGGCTCATGCAGAGAAAAGCGTCTCAAAACACAAGAACATCGAATTTGCTTATTTTTGCTCTTGTGCCTACAAATACATACAAAATATTAATTGAGATTAACAATTATGACAAAACATTTATCGTCTGTGTAATCTATCGTGCATGCTGACATCACAGATCATTTTCCAATTGCAATATTTTTTGGCTCTGACAAATCAGTCTCTCCTCCATTCACTAAAATTAAATCTAAAATTCTTAATGAGAAAACCTTGCAGCACTTAACTGCTAATTTACAGGCCAAGTCATGGACTTCTATCTATGACAGTGCAATTCCTGATTCTGCATATGACAATCTAATAAAGATCATTCAAGACTCCATTAAGGAGATAATTCCTGAGAAGACTGTCAAATGCAGCACTACTCTCCAGAACCCTTGGATTACAAATTTAATTTTGAAATCTATTAAATGTAAAAGTAGGCTTTACAAATTCGACATGAAAGATCCTTCTAGTTTAAATAAAGAGAAATATATTTCCTATAAAAATAAATTAACACAGATTATAAGAAAAAGTAAAATAAATCATTATACAGAACTTCTAAAAGCTTCACAGGGGGACTGCAGGAGGTCATGGAATGTGTTAAATGAAGTTCTCAATAGGAGACAATAGAGTTTTAATAATCATTTTGATCCAATGGGTGTAAATCTTTCAAAAAAGATAATTCAACCCAAGGGTGTCACCTTTAAGCATTTTCTTTCTGGTAGTTACATTCATTCATTCTTCATGGTACCAACAGACAGTACTGAACTCCTCAAGATCATTTTGGACTTGAGGAACTCATACATCGCTGGTGTAGATGGAATATCTAGGATAGTTGCGAACGTCATTGTAGAGCCACTGGAATAACTCATTGTAATATCCTTTCTTTATTTACTGGTGTTGTAATGACAAAAATCGCTAATATAATTCAATTTTTTTAATCGGGCGATAGAAATGATATAATAATTACCGGGCCATATCAATTCTACCCACATTTTCTAAAGTAATGGAGAAGGAAGTATACAATAGACTTAGTGCCTATCTTGATAAATTGGATATTCTTGTTCCGTCAATATGGTTTTAGAAAAAAGAGCACAACCTCTATGGCAATACTAGACCTAACTGAACAAATTAATGACTGTATTGAAGAGGAGAAATGTGGTAATGGTATTTAGGACCTATCAAAAGCTTTTGATACCATTGATTTTGATATTTTATTGAACAAATTACAACACTATGGTATCAGAGGTGTAGCACTTGAATGGTTCAGAAGTTATCTATATGAGAGGGAATAGTATGTCCATGTCAATGATCATAACTCTACTTGTAAGCCCATAATCTTGGGGGTCCCCCAGGGCTCCATTTTAGCTCCACTCTTAATTATTCTATATATAAATGATTTTGTAAATTCATCAACATTATTCCATAAAATCATCTTTGCAGACGATACAAATTTGTTAACATCACATAGTAATCCAATTATTTTACAAGATATAGTCAATTCAGAGTAAATCAAAGATGACTCTTGGTTTAAATGTAACAAAATGACATTACATTAAATGTAAGCAAAACTAATTTTATTATATTCAAATCGACCAAGAAAAATGAATTAAAAACACTGACCGTTGCCTGATTAAAATTAATGGCTAACTGATAAAAAGAGAGCATTCCACTAAATTCCTGGGGGTCCTCATTGACGAATCTCTTACCTTTAAATGTCATATTGATCATCTTGTAAACAAACTGTCAAAGTATGTTGGCTTGTTTTATAAGATCAGACACATTCTTCCACTGTCTGCCCTACTCTTGTTGTATAAAACTCTCTTTGAACCACATATTAATTACTGTAATGTGATATGGTGCAACACCTTCACAAGTTATCTTAAAAACCTTGCACCATTACAAAAGAAACGGGCTCTATCCTGGTCAGAGATAAACTCTCCTACTCACCCTCTATTTTATCGCTTTGAGTTACTAAGACTGAGCTAAATAAATATCATAATGCCTGCTTTATGTTTCAAGTTGTTAATAATCTGAACTCTAGATTGAGTAGCCTTGTTCCTACCTCCAGCCCCCAGCATACATACCAAAGGAGAACTAAATCACTCATATCTAGAAAATATCGCCGACATGTTTGCGCCAGTATGAGCATTGTCTGTAGTGGGCCGCAGATTTGGAATGGGATCGATGACGGCCTTAAGGTTTTGCCATCTATCTCCAACTTCAAAAGACTAAATAAATATAATTTATCAACCTATATTTAATATATAACTATCTTTTCATGGTCTTCTGGGATGTATGTGTATGTATTTTTATGTCTGTATTGGTGCGCTCTTGTGTGCTTTCAGTTAATTTACCATCGTCTGGTTACAGGTGGTCACTCTGTTTTTTTTTTTTACTATTGGCCTCCACCTATAAGCTTTTTGAGCATTTTTTGGGGACCCATTTCACTATATACCAAATTCGTATTCTGTACCTCCGCTGTATTATAGAATTTGCTGGTAGTGGTATTAGGGAATAAACTTAAACTCAACACAACTCAATACTATAAAGCCCTGAATGGTTTAGCACCTCAGTATTTGAATGAGCTCTTATTGCAAATATAGTCCTCCATGTCTGCTGTTTTCTTAAAACTCTGAAAACTCTTTGATAATAGACAATAACAATTACCATAACACAAGATGTACTTGCTACATCATTAGAAAAATGGCATTTATGCTAATATCAGTCTGTTTCTCTCTTATTTCGAGGTCATCATAGCCACCAGATCCAGTTTGTATCCAGATCAGAAGGTCAATGCAGTCACCTGGATCCAGCCCAGATAGTGGATTTATGTCACGACTGGGTAAATGAAGGACTGGAAACAATAGTGAGTTAGACAATTTAATAAAAGTAAGTAAACAAACAGGAGTACAAAGACGATGCTGGGAAGACGACAATCCAAGATGGATGAGAGGTGGTGAGGAATCCGGATGATGACGGTGAGAAGTCAGCAGGAGAGGATGGCACAGGAACTGTGGGGAATAGAGCCGAAGGTAAGTCTTTGTGGCTGAGTGAAAGTGCGGAAAGTGGATGAGGTTCCGGGGAAAACACGGACATTCAAACACAAACAACACTAAAGTCAACAGACAGGGGAAGCGACATTAAACAACATTCTCACAAACACAAGCCAATATATAGGGAGTGAGTAATGAGTGACAGCTGCTGCTGATGACAATTAACGGAGACGCCCACAAACTAATCAGTGCAGACGTGAAACACACAGACTTCACCACAAAGTGCAAAAACCCAGAGATCACGGTTTACCAACCGTGACAATTTAGCACCTAAAGAGGATATCTACATCCCTGAATGTCAGCGGAGACCAGACTAACTAGATGAGCTCCAGAGACAGATCCACAGTCAAGACCTTGTCTCCTAGATGGCCACTGGATTCAAGACCACAGGAACCAGATGAGTCCTCTGCACAATCTGACTTTGCTGCAGCCTGGAATTGAAATGCTGGTTTTGTCTCGCCAGAGGAGAATTGCCCCCCCGACTGAGCCTGGTTTATCCCAAGGTTTTTTCTCAATTCTTTCACAGATGGAGTTTTGGTTCCTTGCCGCTTTCCCCTGTGGCTTGTTTAGTTGGGGACACTTAATTTCAGGCGACTTTGTCGACTTGATTGCACATATACTATTTAAACTGAAATAAGCTGGGTGACGACATAATTGAATTCAATGTTGAAAATATTTGCTTTATTGACACATTATTTTACTATTTATTGCTGTTCAGTAGCTTTGTTATAATCTTTATTGTTAAAAGCTCTAGCAGGGGCGGAGTGGCAATCAGGACGATCAGGACTTTTCCCGGTCGGCCGGTCGCCCGGCCGGCCGGTTGATGAATTTTCATGATCGGCCCATTATAAATTATTCATAACGGCCTTGAGAGCCGGTATAGCAGTCGATTCTGTTCCCCTTGTAATGTCTGTTTCCCTTTACGCAAACATACTACAATTCTTGCGTAGTTGCCGAGTTCCTATACGTACAATCAGAACTAGCGTGCGCAAGAAGTGTGACTGGATGTACGGCAAGTCTACTACGCCATTGTCCCTTTTTGCTTTCCTTACATCCAGGTGTGTTTGGTGTATTTGCACCCGGGAATATTGCCAAATCCGCGGAATTTAGGCTACTTTGGGAAAATGTTTGATTAACTATATGGTAGGGTTTATTACACGGACCTGTCAACCCAAGGGGAAACAGACATTCAGAGGGGAACAGAATCCACTGCAACACCGGCACTGTATTTCTGGTTACCCGCCTGCACACTCATCTCATCTCAACCGTCATATTCTTCATACAGAACTTTCATGGTCACAAAAAAAACAACAACAAAAAAAAAACGAGTATTTAATTCATTTGATTGTTCTTAAATTAACATAGAATGGAGTAAAACCTCCTGGGAATGGGGAATTTGTTTATCCAATGAACCGATTGCAGGTCGTCTATTTACAGAAATGTAGGGAGATGATGAGCGCCCCCTGCCCCCAATGTCTAATGGCATGACCCAAAAATGGCACACGCCAGACTAGAGAGAGAGAGAGAGAGAGAAAGCGCGCAAATTAAAAAAAAATATAATTTAACGATACCCCCATGGAAGGCAAGAAGGGAAAGGACAAAGGAGGGCCGAAAAGGACAGAATGAAGAAGAAGCGGATGCTGGAGGAGAATGCATCAAAGTGCTCAAAAATTACGGATTTATTCCGAAATCAGGTGTCAACAGGTGAATTGACAGAAAAAACAGTGGCGCCGCTCAAGCATTAACGTACGTTATTGCTAGCCGCCCGTGAACTAGCACAAGTTGGTAGCCTAATAATAATGACTAATTTAATTAGTGCTAGGTAGACAGTGGTGTGTGTATTATATATATTCATACTATAATGACGCCGCCAACGCCAATTAATAATCAGGAACACTTTATAATAAAAGTTCAGTTGTAAGTAATTTATAAGTGGTTAGCTTATGATAAACTATATAATTTACAAAAACATTCATAAATGATTAGCAAGTGATGCTCACATTTTATGTATGTTTTGAAAATTCCATTACAAGTCAGCGGCGGTTTTTGCCTCTCACGTGGCATTGTCAAGGTAGCAATTTCACTGGATCTAAACAAATCAGTCTAACCATAGACCACGTGACCAGTAGTGGTGGCTTTCTTAATATATCTAAAATAATTTTGCAAGCGTTATGACGTTAGTAGTACAATTTTTTTAGCATTTTTTTTTTTTTTTGACCACGAGGGCCGGTGGTTTACGAAATTTCCTGGTAGATTTTTTGGTCCCACTCCGCCCCTGAGCACTAGCACTTTATAAATAAAGGTGACTTGACTCATGATATTTGAATTCCTTTTAGGTGGTAAACCTAAACCAAACCCTTGTTTTCATATATCAGTATATATTTCCTCAGAGCTTTGCAGGCTTTGAAGCAGCTCACCTTGCAACAAACTCTTTTTGCACATACAGGTCGAATCTGTGGGGATATCTGTATGGGAATCATGTCTCATTGCAGACTCAAGAGCAGAATACATCTTTCTGCCACAGCTTTTCATTCTTCTAGACACAAAATTGAAGTCACCTCATTTGAGGGACAAAATAGATGGGCAAATATGAGTGTGCCTCTCCCCATAGGCTGAAGTCAAAGAGAGAAAATAAGGAGTGAGACCTGTCATTAAAACTAATCTTCAAAATTCCCCTAATCCTCATCATGCCTCTAGTTTCCTTACAATATATCAGACATTTTTAAGATAATGTAGGGCTGGAGGAAAGAGTAGGCCGTGTTCTTCAGTCATAGATAATAATTTGATTATAATATAACATTATAGAATATAATAGTGCAGTATCTTATTTTATTTTATATTATTTTATTTTTTAATTTATTAATTAATTATTTTTTTCCTCAGCCCAACCTGGAAAGAAGCAAAAAAGTTTAGAATATTGAAAACTTAAATATTTAAAATTGTAAATTGATATGTGACATTGATCATATGAACTTATTTTTACAGAAGGTCAGATGTTCTTGATTCCATTGACACACAAAAGATGCACTTTAGGACATTGTTAAATCATGCTAGAGAATATGATCATCAGGCTTTTTATGCATCAATAAAGACAAAGCAGAAAAAGACATTATACAATTCATTTATCTATTTATTTTTATTTTTATTTAATTTTTTTATGTATTTATTTATTATTTGACTTGTCACTGAAACTGCTGTAGTGCCTCTTAAAACAAAGGGTAATATAGGGGGAAAAATGAAAGAAGATGAAGAAATGTTTTAATCAAGAAAAAAAAAAAATCTAAAACACAAAACAAAATAAAGCTCTGGTAGTTTGAGTTGTTTGACATAATGTAGTCTACATTGCCCAGAGAGTGTATACCTAATGCTAATGCTGATTGATATTGATTTGATTATTCCCTGATCTCACTTGGTTGTAAGACTGTTCATACAAAATTCAAAAACAGTGCTAAACTGCTTTAAGGTAGTTTTTGAAAAAATAATAATAATAATAAATGGTCAGGCTGCTAACAAAATGCAGTTGGGTTAGAAGTGTAACTACTTTTAGGTACAGTGCAACCTAGATCTCAGGACATTTCTCAAAGGCATCATTACAGAAAGACACATGGCTTAAGTCCATCTGTACAGGCTGCTAAATTCATCTGTCTGGAAGATGGCGACTGTGACAATGATATTAAGTGCATAGGGTATAGAAATAATATAAGGCCCCTCTCTAGGTCTCCAGAGGAGTAGCTGCTGGTGTAAAATTCTGGGAGAAAGCAATAAAAGATCTCTCAGATTAGCTGTGACGTTGAGTTGAAATTGAAATTGATCAACTACAGCGGCTATGAATCTGAAATCAGGAGGGTATAAAACATCATGTCCAAATATACTGTGTCCACGGTTTCCTTTTTGCTTGCAATTTCTGTGCCCCACAATATTTTAATTGATAAGATATGTAGAAATGCACTGCTATAATCAATGTCATTGATCTTGACACTTTAGGCAGATTGGGTAATAATATGTTTAATGTTTTAAACTTTAATAAATGTTGTAAGGTTAGGTATTTTTCAAATGTGCTTGCGGTAGTTAAAACTTTGACACATTTCAGCAGAAATGCAATGCTCCCTCATGGTAAGATATTAATTTGTGAAAGAAATGTCAAAAACGCAATATTTGTTAGTTCAATACTGCTCACCTCTGCAAGTAACATTAGTGAGCCTAATAATGCTTTGCTAGATTTTTAACCTTTCTTTAACCTTTTCTCAAAAGTTCCTCTCCTGAGAGGGCAGGTTTTATGTGATCTAAACATGTTTTCTTTACTACTTGTTCCTTTGGGCCTAGACACTTTCACAAATTGAACAGTCTTTTCAACATCAAACAGAATCATTTTCAAATCTCCAAAGCATCATGCATCTTTGACCCCTGTTCCCCAGACCAGTCCAGAATCTGCAGTGTAGATCTCTCAGGTTCTGGGCCATAGTAAATGGATTGCACCCTTCCAAGCTTTTTGTCCATTTTTAAGGGGCAGTACACATTTCCATTAAAACCAGAACATTAGCAATCATCCTTTCCATTTGTTAGAAGCAGAGGCTGATTTCATAGTGTAGATCATGGGCATTATTAGCTCCCCAGCCAAATATGATCTTGTTTGTTTTAGTATCTGTGTGAAATCCATTTAAGATCTCTCTATCATTTTGTCCCCCGCAAGTTGTCAGAAAAGATATGTGGCATCAGTTCACTGCAGATCATGTGTTCCAGGGACGATAAAAAAAGACAATGGTGCACTCTCATTGCTCATCCTTTCTTTATTGAGATTCCTTGTCCTCAAGACATTGCTTACTGGGCCAAGGAGAGAGGGGCTGCATATCTTTTTAAGCCATTTATAAGTATGAAACCCCCTCAATATCTAAAAAAGACTGCTGCAATTTCCAGCTGAGTGTCAGGGAAATGGTTCACAAGCTCTTAAGACGACCATTCTTATCCCCTCCAATGGGCCATAGGGTGTGCTGCCCCCACAATTGTAAACAAAAAAATTATTGCCCTTTAAAGTTATCAGATTAAACATCTTGGCAGTTTGGGCCGAAGGCAAGGTGAAACACCCATCATAGATTACAGAGATTTATGTTTTGTGTCATTAAGTGACGTTTCCAGCTCCAATGCTAGTGAAATGTTTGCTATGGTGTCATTAAGGCTCTGTAGCTTTTGGTTACACTCCCTCTTTTTGACTGAAAGAAGCTACAAACTCACACAATCTGAAACTGAGTTTAATACTTTTATTGCGATGTCAGTTGTGAACGTGTTGTAAGATCTATCTTTAACATATGATGATGTATGGTTTTGATAAACACCAGCCACCCCTTTGAGCAGTATGTTTCAGTATGGATGTTCTTGTTTTCCCAGAAGACATCTAGATGATATATAGTTTGATTTATGCCATGAACAGACCTGTTGCAACAAAGTCTGGGCTGCTAAACATATTGTTCTGTCCTTGTGTGTGTGTGTGTGTGTGTGTCTGTGTGTGTTTGTGTGAGGGAGTTGCAGTTCGCAACCAGTTTTAATCCTCTAAACAGATAGTAAAATTGTACCAGCATATAGACAAGCCCTGCAAAAAACATAGGAAATTAAAAATAATTTGGTCTGTCATTAGAACGAATAAAATAAAATAAAATAAAAGGGGTTAGGGTTATGTGTAGGGTTGGTGTAGGGTGATAGAATATACAGTTTCTACAGTATAAAAACCATTACGCCTATGGGATGTCCCCACTTTTCAAAAAAACAAACGTGTGTGTGCACATCATCAAATCAATACACTGAATCATTTACAGACTTTTTTCATGGTTCTTCTATGTTGCTTATTATTATCTTTATTTTTTTCAAGTAGCATTAATATTTTGGTAAATACAGTATTTAGGTTACATTTTTTAAATTCATAAAGAAACATTAAATTTAAACATTGTACTCGATCCTACATCTATCCTACTAAAAATGTTGTGGGTCCCCCTGCAGCTGTGGGCCCCTAGATTTTTTCCCACCTTTCATCCCATTATCATCAAACCCTGTGAGTGTAGTGTTCAGCCACCAGTGACTAATATATAGCCTTTGCTCATGTGTGCATATATTATTGTGGGGGAAGAAAAAAAAATCACATTAGATTTTATGACAAATAGAATATTCATTGTTTATAGCCATTAAGTCTTTCCAGCATCTGCATGTTTTTTATGGCTTTATGATTTGATTAACTCCACTCTTTAATTATCATTCTCATGCACATGGATTATTTTTTAGTTTTTGACACTGGGTTGGGGTGGGATTTTGGCGGTGAAGCATTGGCTTGAGACTGACAAATTCCGGTGTTAGCTAGATGACATCCAGATAGCTATGTTTGCAAAGGAAGATCACAACTAATCTAGGCAATAGGGAGGAAAGATTGTCTTCCTGAAAACTAATCAGTCAGAGCAGACTCTCATTTTGCATATGGATTCACAAACCTCCGTGTGGATCACCAGGGATGTTTGCTTGGCTAAGTCATTAAGGCAGCAGCCTTTCAAAGCACAGACGCGTTAATCTGATGTTGAAAGAGGGAAAGGAATGCAATTGGTTTTGAGCAATAAGATAAATTGATGAAACCTTAGAAGAAAACAAAAGGAACTTTTTTTTTTTAGTAGGCACTAATAGTAATAGAAATATATTAAAAACATTCAAAAAAAAAAACTTCTTGAGTAAACTATTTCTCCAGAGGTAAATTAATAACTTAAGGTGGGGTTTTTGATTTCTGGTAGCCAATGTTGATATTTCAAATCACCAAAACAATCACACCCCTACCCCCAAAAAGTATCGCCCCTCTTTCGATTGCTCCACCCCATGCATACATATTATGGTATGTATAATACCATAATACCCAATATAATAATATAATGTATAATAATATAATACCCAAGCTACGATTATGGTGGAATCTGCTGTATTATTTTCTGCTATATTAAACATATTATGTTATTTTTCGGACACACTTATAGGGTGTTGAAATGAATGTGTCTTTATCATAGCTGAAGGGAATGGCAATACGATTACAGATGAAAAAACGAGCAAACAAGACACATGAGCAATTCAAGCAAAAGCCAGCATATATTAGAAACAAAGCAAATCCATTATTACTCACCTATCAAGTAAAAACAAAGCAACTTCGGCATCCAATCGCAGGCCTTCCCATTCCTTGAGTTCTCTCCAGTGCTTGAAAGTTGATCCCAAATTTACACGGGTCCTATTTACTGCCTTATCGCAAGCCTTCTTTTATTCCACAGATGTTTTACCTTTTTGTTATTTATCCGCCACCTCTTTCTTTCTGTCATCGCTCGGCTCGGCTAATGTCCATCCTGTGCACTGAGCGAACTCTCCTCCACATCATGAATAGACACACCCCCTACTGCTGACTGGCTACAAGTTTGTGTTGGTACTCGGCCCGACTCAGTTTTCTAAAAAAAATACATACCCCACCTTTAAAAGGGGAGTTTCTGAAGAAACAACAAGATTTCACTGTCCTGAAGTTTTGCTCCAAGCCATATTCAAGGTTCTCAAGCCTCTCCTACAAACTTTTTTAGCAGGTGTCTTGGTAAAGATTGGCAACAAACTAGTTATGCAGTTATTTATTTATTTTTTTCATTTACATCCCATGAAGAATAAAAAAAAATAAACATGAATAAATACAGGTTTGGAACAACATGAGGTGGAATAAATAATTACATATTTTTTGGGTGATCTATGTCTTTAGGGGGATAAGATATAGATGCTTTAATTAACAGTGGAAGCTATAAAAAAATAAAAATAAAAAAATAATAAAAAACACAGTAAAGATGATGTATAAAACTTGGCCAGGAATGGCCCATATAACTGATAATCTGGGATAATCAATATGAAAGATGGGTCATTATTTGATAACTGCAGCCAACCTACCTGCTCAGCCAAAGTGTTTGGCTCCAGAGGACAAAATCATTACTGTCTCATGTAGAACCCAGAATAAAGCCATTATCTTGCAGCGTTGGAAAATGGATGTCCTACACCAAAGATACATTATCACTTTCTTGGGCAGGAAGCAGACAATTTAAGACAAAGAATACCTGTTATTACTGAAGCCATTGTCTGGTCACTTGTGATATCACAGAGCCCCTGATTCCCATGACTACATCATCACAAATTCGAGGATCTGCTATATCTTCTATGTCAAAACCTGAGGGAGCCCAAGTAGTGGATTTTTTTTTCTATTGTCTGGGCTTCAGTATCCATGTGAATTCTGCTTAATGGAATCCTCAGATGGAAATGGACTCTGACAGAAGGATGGGTCAGGTGAAATATTGATAATCACTTTAGTTTTTTCTTCACCCAATGCCATGACACACGGCAATTCACATTTTCTATTACCGGCCTCCACCTGGCTCCATTATCGGCAGACAGCAGGTGATTGGATATGTTTCTGAGGTTGAGTAACAACTCTGTTTCTCTCTCATTCAGCCAGAGGGAAGGGGATTTGAGGAGGCCATATCAATGCCAAAGAGGGCCTGGAAATATCTATGTTATAGAGAGATGATGGTAAATAGCATATCCTTGTTTTCAGTACTCCTGAAAATCATGCACCTGCAACAAAGTAGGATGGGTCATTCAATTCTCTTATACTTCCTGTGTTCCTTTTGTTTATTTGTTTGACTTCAGCCTTCTCTTTTGCCATTCCAAAAAAATTTAATTAAAAAAAAAATCTATTTCCACAGCAGTAGGAAGTAGTTCCCTTTCAGGAACTCGGGCTGTGTCGAGAAACGCTTTGGGAACACCCCTGCATGACTGCGTTCTGAAGAACGTGTAAAACACCACAATGGAGCAGCGGGACAAGTGGGGTGACGTGAGCAATCAGCTTCTGCTCTTCAGTAGCGCTCTGTTTATGTGTCAGTCCTATTTACTGTTGTCTGTCAGTCGCAAGCATTCATTCATGCCTAAATCAGTAAATAAATCATTGGCAAGCAAATCACATTGCAGACGTTGTGTTCCTCCCTGTCCATTATATCAGGCAGCGGGAGATGCACATGATCTGCGTGTTGTTTGTTAAGGAGTGGAGCATGCATGGTAATCTCTCGAGGGGGCTGATTGTAATGGAGCTTCCCTCCAGGCCTGTTAGACTGACATCAAGTCTGGTTGGGTAAGCTTATATGGTAGCAGGTCAGGCTGGTGCATGTTTGCACACCATGGCAGTATTACAAGCATATCAAGCTGACCTGCTCAGGGACCTAGATGACAGGGGAATGGAAGAATCTGACGCAGTAGCCGAACTGCATCGAGCCACTGATTTGTCCCTCCGGGCCACCAAAGAAACAGCCAGAGCTATCGTAGGCCACGGAATGGGACCTGTGGTTGGATCTGTCTGAAATTCAAGATAAGGACAGATTCTTCCTCCTAGATGCCCTGCTCTTATCCTCTGGCCTTTTATGTTTCAATGTTTCCTCCCTCATCACTCCCAGGCCCATGGGACTGCTGAGTTAAGTCAAGCTTTCAAGCTCCTCATAGTGCCAGTCTCAAAAGCAGAGTGTTGCAACCCGCAACCCTCCACAGAAAGATTGGGGATGGGGGCGACGCTCTCAGTTGGGTTCTTCTAGACAAAAAATGGATTTGCGGGCCGTTATTTTGTCTAAGATGACCTCAGCTAAGCGGACCTGATGCCACCATCATCAGGTCCCTGAGGGCAGCCCCACCTGGGGAGGAATGGATGAAACCTCCGTATACAGTGCCCGATCCTCCTCAATCCCCTCACAGAGGCTCAATGATACCCTGCCACCCTTGGTGCTTAAGGGCTCAGTGAGCTCTGACGAGCAAAATTCCCAGCTACTGCCCGGTGATGGTTCAGCACGGGAGAGCTCGTCCCTTTGAGTGAGGGTGCTACAGCAGTCAGGTCTGTCTTTCCCTGCCGGTCTTCCACTTCAGGGCACTGAAATGGCTCCTCTAATAACACCAGAGGCCAGCCTTGAGAGGTTGGTTCCCTTAGTAGATTTTTTGGCAGCGTGGAAACTTCTACCAAATGTCTCAAATTGGGTCCTGCAGATTGTAGAGGAAGGTTTGGTTCTCATCTGCCTCGTTTCAATGGGGTCATTCCCACACTAGTGGGCCCCAAGAAGGCTCTGCTAATGAAACAAGAACTAGATATTCTCTTGAGGAAGGGGGCCATAGAACGTGTTTCAGCTCTCTCAAGGGGTCGTCCGGGTTTTACAGCCGTTACTTCATTTTTCCGAAGAAGGATGGAGTTTCGTTTCCGATCTTAGATCTCATCTTTTGGACCATGCTATCAAACGGTTTTGGATCAAGATGCTCACTATCAGGCATACAGTATCTCAAATCCAGTCTGAGTACTGGTTTGTTACAATAGATCTCAAGGATGATTATTTTCATGTTTCAATCCTTCCTCAACACTGGAAGTTTCTGAGGTTTGCTTTTTGGGGTGAAGCATATCAATATCAAGTTCCTCCCTTTGGCCTATCAGTCTTCACTTGTGTGGATGCTGCTCTGGCTCCTCTGAGACTCCAGGGCATCTGCATACTCAATTATATCAAGATTGGTTAATACTAGCTCAATTGTAGCAGATGGTGGCTCTGCATCGAGATGTCGTCCTTGCCCATATGTCAAGAAAAGTGTGCTTTCTCCACTACAGAGAACCACTTATTTAGGCCACCAAAGAACCACCAAATTCAGCCACAATGCAGGCACGTTTTTCTCTTGCTAGTATCAAGTCAATCCTCACAACAGTAAAGAGAATAAGAGAAGGCCAGTCAATCACTGTCAAATGGTTTAAAAGGTTCTGATGGCATCGGTGTCCAACGTGATACCTTTTGGCCTGCTGTACATGAGACACTTGCAGTGGTGGCTCAGAGCCAAGGAATTTTCCCTTGGGGGAATCCGCTTTGCATGAACAAGGTCACACGGCGATGCTTATGTGCCTTGGACATGTGGAAGAAACGTTGGTTCCTCAAGGCCCGATGTTACGGGCTCCTTGTCATTGTGTAATGCTAACGACAGATGCCTCTCTCACGGGTTGGGGGGGGGCGGTCATGAGTGGCCGCTCTGCCCAGGGTCTGTGGGAAAGGCGTCATCTCACATGGCACATAAACTGCCTGGAGATGCTGGCCATGTTTCAAGCTCTGACACACTTCCTTCCATACCTAAGGGGACATCATGTGCTTGTCTGCACAGACAACACATCAGTGGTCTCCTACATCAATCAGCAGTGGGGTCTGCGTTCACGCCCCTTGTACAAGCTGGCACGCCAGATCCTTCTGTAGGCTCAGGGGAAGCTCCTCTTACAGAGAGCTTTGTATATTCCTGGGTATCTCAATCAGAGGTCAGACATCCTGTTGAGACAGGGGCTGAGGCCAATGGGATGGAGAAGGAGTTTGGCCAGGCAGAAGTGGATCTATTTGCGTTGCAGGAAACAACACACTGTCCGCTCTGGTTCTCACTCATGCATCCAGCTCCATTTTGGCTGGATGCATTGGTGCAGATGTGGCCAAAGCTTTATCTGTACTCTTTTCCCACAATCCTTCTGCTCCCGAGAGTTCTGGAGGTCCGTCTGCTGCTAGTAGCCTCGTTCTGGCTGGCCTGAGTATGGTTCTCGGACATGGTGTCCCTCCTCGATGGCTCTCCTCTGGAGATTCCGATCAGGGGGGCACCATTCTTTACCCCTGCCCAGAGTTGTGGAAGCTGTGGGCATGGACCCTGAGGGGGCACATTTCCTAGCATCTGGTCTCTCATCTATGGTTGTTGAGACCATTCTCCAATCCAGAGCTCCATCTATGAGGAAACTGTATGCCTTGAAGTGGAAACTGTTTACTTCTTGGTGCGGACAGCGACTGCAAGACCCAGTCAAATCCCCAGTTGGTACAGTTCTGGAGTTTTTGCAGGAGCGATTCTCTGCAGGGTTATATCCCTCTACATGGCGGCCTTAGCTGCTTACCACACCCTTATGGGTGGTCAATCATTGGGAAAACACCCACTTGTCACTTGTTTCCTCCATGGCTCCCTGAGGCTGAGGCCACTACAGCTCACTAAGGTGTCCTCATGGGACCTGGCTGTTGTTCTGGAGGGCTTGTGCATTACCCTCTTTGAACCCATAGAAGAAGTTCCAGTCAAGTTTCACAAACTCAAGACTGTTTTTTTCCTTGCTATATCCTCACTTAAAATGTTTAAGGATCTCCAGGCACTTTCTATTCTGTGCCTGGAATTAGTTTCAGGCATGCTTAGGGCAGTCCTTTACCCGAGGGTCGGGTATGTCCCTAAGGTGCCCACTTCTTTACCAGGGGCCATAGTACTTCAGGGTTTCTGTCCTCCATTCCAGGAAGATAAGGCAGATCAGCTGTTTGTTTGTTTTGGTCCAGCAAAGAAAGGATCTCTGGCAACCAAGCAGAATATGAGTAGGTGGGTGGATGAGGACATCTCACTAGCCTACAAGTCCTCTGGCCTCCCATCCCCTATGGGGGTCAGAGTGCACTCAACCAGGAGTATGGCAGCCTCCAAGGCTTTCAACTTGAGTGTAACCTTGCAGGACATTTGTGCTGCGGTGGGCTGGTCCTCTCTGCACACCTTTGTATGCTTTTATAACCTAGACCTGGCATCTATCCCAGGGTCCAAAGTTCTCACTCCGTGATGTGCTCAAGAAATACACACACAGGCAGGGACTTGCTAATATGGCACAGTGGGTATTCTCGTTCCCAAATTGTTTCTCGACGCAGCTTGAGTCTCTGAAGGGGAACGTCTTCAGGTTACGTATGTAACCATGGTTCCCAGAGGGAACGAGATGCTATGTCTCTTTGCCATACTCCCCGCATCCCTGCAGGTGCTACTTAATCTAAGCTAACTTGCACGTCTGCTGGATGCACTTTAATACTTCCTAGTTGCTCACGTCACCCAGCTCATGATGTTCCACTGCTCCATTGGGCAGTTTGACACGTACTTCAGTTTGCAGTTATGCAGGGACAGGTGTGACCTAATGGTTAGAGAGTAGGACTTGTAACGGTGCTGGCAGGAGTTGTGTGAGTTGTGACAAAATGTCATAGTGACTGCTTCCAATGAAGACACTGTGAAGAAAGAATAAGTTAGATCGGATTACAGGTTCAGTTAGTGGAGTTGGGGTTGGAGGAGGGAGTTAATTGCAAGCAGCAATGCGATAGAAGAGACAATGAATAATGGGAATTTAAATAGACCGCAGGGGATAGGTGTCAAGACTGGATTGGTACACGTCAGGAACAGTTGACTGAGGTCAGCTGATGCAAGCGTGACTAACATGGCCTGACTGAACGCGATGCTCGATTTGCTCCCTGGGTGCTGGATATATAGCTGCCCACTGTTCTGGGGATGTGTTCACTTCTCACTGCTGTGTGTGTGCACTTGGATGGGTTAAATGCAGTGCACCAATACCGAGTGTGGGTTACCATACTTTCCGAATGTCATGACTCCCAAAGTGTTTCTCGATGCAGCATCTCATTCCCTAGGGGAATCATGGTTACATATGTAACCTGAAGACGTTTCTTTTAAGTTTAGGTAATATCAATGTCCACCTTTATCTTGAGATTTCATTTATTATAATTTTATGTAATTGTCCTTATACTGTATCTTCAATGTCATATAAATTGTAAACAAATGCTGACATTTTTAGAGAAGTGTCCTTACTTTAAAATAGTATGTAATAACACTTTTTTTTTTATCTAAACAAGCTTATTAGGCCCTGTGAAAAAAGAGAAAAGACTCTGTATACCATCAGATTCCTGTCTGATGGAGTTGAAATTCAGTTTGAATCATCCTGTACTTTCCATTCATTAATTTATTAAAGTGAATGCTAGATTTGATTTTGCAAAATAATTCCTTAGGATATGTATTATACAATTTCTAAAATAAATTTGAGTTTCCTTTCAAGGGGACTTCTAACTGCTTTCTCTAGGGGTCACTATGGGGAACGCCTCATCATGACCCATGTCTGAAGCATACATTAAAATAACACCAACAAGTTGGCCGGCGACAGCCCCTGACGTCACTACCAGTGTGACTATAGATAAATAGGTGCCAGGAGAACACCTCATTCTCTTCTTCGTCTTCACTGACTGTTCTGTTTGAAGCGTGCATCTGAACGTGGTAAGAGTGATCATTCGCTGTCTTTCATTGTGACTACTAGCAAAGCATTTAGACAGCGTGTGCATCTGTGTCATCGTTATTTATTTGCAACGTTTGTTTGGGTGAAGAGCACGCACACAATGTACTTGAGGGGGCAATCTGCCTGAATTGTGAGCGTTTTTCAGTGAAGAAGCTCCACTCTCGTTTTTCTCTCTTTTCGAGGAAAGAGAGACATCTGTAGGTATCGTGTGTATTAATTTAGTACAGTTTTGTGTGTACTAATCCTCTGTGAGTTTTCTTTGCAGTGCTCAATCAACTGTTTTTCTAAACACTCGTCGACATTATGTCCAGCCGTTATGATAACCCTGATTTTGGCTTTATGCTTCCTGTATCAGGCAGCCAGATCATAGGTTTCTGCTGGAGCCTTCTTGATCATCGGGCCCGGCACGGCACTGCAAGGAATTTCCTAGATGTCTGGCCAGGTCACCCTGAGGGGCTTCCTGGTCGCTTGGATATCCCTTCTTGCTGATGCATCGAGTGGGAATTAGAGGTGGCAGTTGCGAGAATCTTCTTGCTGTAAATTTTTGCTTGCCTGTCCTGTGTAGTTCGGCACCTCTGCATTGCTTAGGAAGCTTTAAGTACACACGCTAAGCTCTGTGTACTTTCTGAAATCCATATGATGGTGAGTGTGCATGTTGAACACTTTGTGCACTTTCTAGAGTCAAGGTAAGTGGTAATTGTGTACGCTAGTACTTTGCGCACTTTCTAAATCCACACAAGTGGTAAGTGTGCACGCAAGACACTGCACACTTTCTGAAATCCTGTTTGATAATGGTTACACCCTCAGCTCTGTTCCTTTCTTTGAGTTGGTTAGACCTTGTTTGCTTGAGCTCCACTCAGCCAGTGTGTCTTTATTAATGCACTTCAAGCATCACTTCCCTCAACCTTGAAGGGCTATGTGGGTGGTTCTCATAGTAGTTTAGCGGCACTCCCCTTTACCAAAAAAGGGTTGCCTATGAGTTCTCTACTCTCTTCCTGAATTCGAAGTTCTCCTCTCCCGTGAGGTTGAGTTCTCTGTTTTATCCCCCAGAGCACTCCAGCATTATCACCATAGATTGAGTTGATGACTCTCAAACATATTATTTTGGGATGCACCCCCCTTTAGAACAATATTTAAAATCCATGTTATGGTAACTGTGCATTTGAAGTCTTTGCGCACTTTCTGAAATCCACACTGTGGTAAGTTCGCAACCTAGTGCTCTTCATTCTTTCTAAAATCCTATATGGTGAGGGCTTAGCGTGGTTGCTTCATGCCCTTTCTTGAGTTGGTAAGCCCCGTTCATCTTGGGCGCCACTCCACCTATGTATCCTCGGATACATATCTAAACAGGGGGTTGCTATTAGGGATCTGTTTAGACAGTTCCTTCAGCAAGCTTATGCAAGAGCAAGCGGTAGCCCCTGTGTGACAGGCAAGACTTAGTATAAAATGCTAGGTTCTTTGCCGTATCCCTTTAAAGGAATCTTTCTTGATTCCAAGCCTTGAGCTCTACCAGGTAAGGCCCTAACAGGTGCGTTGGGTATGTAGCCTAGGCATTTGGCCATTATGATAATGTCACAGCCAGACGTCTAATAATTTAATGATAATGACCAAACAACAAGAATTTGCATTTCAAATAAAAGAAGGCAAGAATTACAAGAATGAGCACACACATACATAATAAATGGCAAAGGAGCATAAAAAAATAAATAAATAAAAGTATGTAATTCTTTGGTTTTATTCATCTTTTACCTAATTCAGACCCTGGAAGCATAAGGGTGATTTTGTGAGCTGCCCATGAGACACTGAAAGTCAAAAATATTCCACAAGCATTAATTTCACTTAAAGCATGCTCAGTGCCTGGAACATGCCTAATGAAAATCAATGAAACCACAATGCAAATACTATCTTGAAAAGATACAGCGTTGCAATCACATTTAATTTTTGTGCTCAGCTACAGTAGTTGGCTTGACTGATAAAACATTATTGCAGGTATCAGTGTACATTAGCCAGTGTTGCCGTTCATGTTCTCTGCAAAGATGCACTCAATATAGTTCTTATTACAATAACGAGGCTGTGTCACGCCCCCGGGCTGATCTGTCTGTTTTTCCCCATAGTGTGTGTTGTTTACACTTACCATGTGCTTCTGTGTCACCGTGGTGCCCGTCTCCGCCCTCTTGTTTCATTATTATCTTGTTATTGGTCACCATCACCTGCTCTGCATTATGATAATCACTCCTTCTCTATTTAGTCTCCTCATGTGTGCTGTCTGTTGTCAGATCGTCGAGTTGTTTTCGTCCTTGTCTCAACTTTATCCACATCTCTTGTTTAGCCTACACAGAGATCGTGCCCGTTTTGTTTTCATCCTCTAGTTTGTTTGTTTTTTCCCTCTTCCTCCTGCTTTCAGGCAGCGCTACTCTCCAGCCTTCCGTGTTAGAGCTCACCGATCGCTGTCACTCCTCTTCTTCGCCGCGCCACAGCGCGCCACCAGTTCCCCGCCTCAACAGCGCCCCCGCCTCCCTGTCAGTTTGTCCGGGCATTGCATCAGAGGATTTCCTAGTGGAATTCGTCCAGGAGGCTCTTTTGGATCTGCTCCAGACTGCCCTGTTCCTGGATAGTTTTTGTTAATTCTCATTTTTATTTTTTTCTCTGTCCTTTGGAATTAAGCCATCTAATAAACTGACCTTTTGAGCACCTGCAACTGAGTCCCAGTCTCGCCCCTTGACAGAACGATCTGACCACCATGGACTCAGCAGGTGCAGATCCCCTCAGATCAGCCGTCACCCAGCAGGGCATTCTCCTGGGCCAACATGCCTCCCAGCTAACGTCCACATCGCGGGAGGTTGAGTTCCTTAATGCCAAGTTGTCGGAGCTGACTGCCCAGCTCCAGGAACTTCAGAGACAGACACCTGCAAGATCGGAGGACCCCACTGGCCTTTCCTCTATCCGTCATGATCCTGAGCCTCATGCCAACAACCCACCTCCCTATGATGGGAACCCTAACTCCTGCAGAGCCTTCCTGTCTCAGTGCTCCCTAGTCTTCGCCCTCCAGCCCCGCCGATATGCCCAGGAAGAGACTAAGGTGGCTTATGTTCTAACCCTCCTCACAGGCAGAGCCCGTGACTGGGGAACTTCAGTGTGGGAGGCCCGGGCTCCCTTTTGTGCCTCGTTTGGGGCTTTTCGACAGGAGATGGTCAAATTATTCGACCGTTCTGCTCGGGGTGATGAAGCAGCGGCCCAGCTGGCACGGCTACAGCAAGGAGGCCGCTCAGTGACCGAGTATGCCATTGAATTCAAGACCTTAGCAGCGGCCTGTGACTGGAATGAGGGGGCTTGCAGAGCTGTGTTTCGTGCTGGACTAGACGAGGAGATCCAAGACAAGATCGCCACCCAAGAGCTTCCACGCAGTTTCGATGATCTGGTCGACCTGGCCCTCCGTGTTGAGAACCGCCTTCGCCTTCGTCACCAACAACTGACTGCTCGCACCTCTTGGAGGGTGGGTGAAATGACCAGCGAATCCACCCCGGTCCTGCCTCTGCCATCTCCTGCTGACCCTGAACCCATGCAGGTGGGACGACTGCGTCTTACTTCCCAGCAGAAGCAAGAGAGACTCACCCGGGGCTTATGTCTCTACTGTGGGAGGGCCGGACACTTCGTTGGAAAATGCCCGCTAAAAGCCAAGGCCCATCAGTAGCCAGGGGGATTCTGGTGGGCACATCTCCGCTTAATTTCCCCCACTCCTCCCGCACATTACTTCCCGTGGGTGTCCAGTTCGGAGGTTCTCGTCACTCCTGTTCGGCCCTGGTGGATTCTGGGGCTGGTGGTAGTTTCCTGGACACGGCACTGGCCAAGCAGTGGGGAATTCCCGCCATTCCCCTCTCTACTCCTATCTCTGTTCGGTCTCTGGATGATTCCCCTATCACTACCATCACTCACCTCACCCCTCCTGTAAGTCTTATCGTTTCTGGCAATCACCATGAGATAACCGAGCTGTACCTTCTTGATTCCCCGAGTGCCCCCGTGGTTCTGGGACACCCGTGGTTGGTGCAGCACGGTCCTCATGTGGATTGGGCCAGAAACTCAGTCTTGTCTTGGAAACAGTCTTGTCTTGAGTCTTGTTTGGGTTCTGCCTCTTTTCCTGGTTTTGTGTTTCCTGTTGTGCAGGTGGATGATGCTGATCTGTCCGGGGTGCCGGAGGAGTACTGCGATCTGCGGCAGGTCTTCAGCAAGTCCCGGGCTGTGTCCCTGCCTCCTCACCGGCCTTATGATTGTGCCATCAACCTCCTCCCAGGCACTTCTCCGCCCAGGGGTCGGTTATATTCCCTGTCTGGTCCAGAAAGAGAGGCTATGGACAAATATATTCGTGAGTCCCTTGATGCCGGTCTCATCCGTCCCTCCTCGTCTCCTGCTGGCGCAGGGTTTTTCTTTGTTAAGAAGAAGGACGGCTCCTTGCGCCCTTGTATTGATTACAGAGGTTTGAATGACATTACCATTAAGAATAGGTACCCCCTGCCCTTAATGTCATCTGCCTTTGAACTTTTGCAGGGAGCCAAGGTCTTCAGTAAGTTGGACCTCCGTAATGCTTATTACCTGGTTCGGATTCGAGAGGGGGATGAGTGGAAGACAGCATTCAACACTCCTTCGGGACATTATGAGTACCGGGTGCTACCCTTTGGCCTGACAAATGCCCCAGCTGTCTTCCAGGCCCTGGTTAATGACGTGTTGCGAGACATGGTTAACAAGTTTGTCTTTGTGTACCTAGATGACATTCTTATTTTCTCTCCTTCACTTCAGGTACACACCCAACACGTGCGCCAGGTGCTACAACGGCTGCTGGAGAACCAGCTATATGTTAAAGCGGAGAAGTGCGTTTTCCACTCCAAGTCAGTTCCCTTCCTGGGCTATATCATTTCGGCGGAGGGAATCAAAGCTGATCCCGCTAAGGTAAGGGCCGTAGCCGAGTGGCCACCTCCAGACTCACGAAAGGCACTGCAGCGGTTTCTGGGATTTGCCAACTTCTACAGGCGCTTCATCAGAAACTTTAGTCAGGTTGCTGCACCCTTGACAGCTCTTACTTCCACTAAGGTACCGTTTAGGTGGAATTTGAAGGCTCAGGAGGCCTTTAATGACCTAAAGTCCCGATTCATTTCTGCTCCTGTTCTTTCATTTCCAGACCCTGAACGCCAGTTTATTGTGGAGGTGGATGCTTCTGAGATTGGAGTAGGTGCGGTCCTTTCTCAGAGATCCCCCAGAGATGGGAAGGTACATCCCTGTGCCTACTACTCTCACCGCCTGAGCCCAGCAGAACGGAATTATGACGTAGGGAACCGGGAACTGTTGGCGGTCAGGCTAGCCTTGGGTGAGTGGCGTCACTGGTTGGAGGGGTCAGCACAGCCCTTCTTGGTTTGGACGGACCATAAGAACTTGGAATATGTCCGTTCGGCCAAGAGGGTGAGTTCACGCCAGGCCCGATGGGCACTCTTCTTTGGCCGGTTCAACTTCTCTCTCTCGTATCGCCCAGGCTCCAAAAATATAAAACCTGATGCCCTCTCCCGTCTTTACAGAGATACAAAAGGAACCAGTGTATCTACTGAAACAATTATCCCTAAAGAGATTGTGGTAGGGTCCCTCTCCTGGGACGTGGAGAGGAGAGTGCTGGAAGCCATACGAGAGAGAGAGGTGCCGAGGGAGTGCCCAGAGGGTAGACTTTTCGTGCCGGATGGGCTGCGCCCTGAAGTCCTCCAGTGGGGGCATTCATCCAAGTTAGTCTGTCATCCTGGGGTTCGGAGATCTCTGGCTGCCATCCGCCAGCGATTTTGGTGGCCATCCATGGCCCAGGACGTCAGGCAGTTTGTGTTTGCCTGCCCAATTTGCGCCCAGAACAAGAGTTCTAATCAGCCTCCTGTTGGTCTGCTACAGCCCTTACCCATCCCCTCCCGCCCCTGGTCACACATAGCCCTTGACTTTGTCACTGGTCTTCCACCATCGAGGGGTAACACCGTAGTATTGACGGTGGTTGATCGCTTCTCTAAAGCGGCCCATTTCATCCCCCTTCCCAAACTGCCTTCAGCTAAGGAGACCGCTCAAGTGGTGGTTGACCACATCTTCCGGATTCATGGCCTTCCGGTGGACGTGGTTTCTGATAGGGGGCCACAGTTTGTCTCCCGATTCTGGAAGGAGTTCTGTCGACAGATCGGGGCCTCTACGAGTCTGTCGTCAGGTTTTCACCCTCAGACCAATGGGCAGTCCGAGCGGGCAAACCAGGTTTTGGAACAAGCTCTCCGCTGCCTGACGTCCCATAATCCGAGTTCTTGGAGCCAACAGTTATCCTGGATTGAATATGCCCATAACTCCTTGCCAGTGGCGGCCACAGGTATGTCTCCATTCCAGTGCTCCATTGGTTTTCAACCTCCTATGTTCCCCTCACAGGAACCCGATGCTGCTGTTCCGTCTGCCTTAGCCTTCGTCCGCAGGTGTCGCCGCACCTGGAGGAGGGCTGAGGAAACCTTGGCTCGGGTTTCCAGACGAACCAAAGCAGCGGCTGACCGTCACCGTATTCCTGCTCCCCGCTACGTATGTGGTCAGAGAGTATGGCTGTCTACCAAGGACCTTCCTCTCCGGGTGGCTTCTCGCAAGTTAGCCCCCAGGTTCATGGGGCCATATCAGATCACCAAGGTATTGAGTCCGGTGGCGGTAAAGCTCAAGTTACCTCCCATACTTGGTCGGGTACACCCAGTCTTTCATGTTTCTCGGGTCAAGCCTGTGTTTCATTCTCGCCTTAACCCATCTGCTACTAACCCTCCCCCTCCCCGTCTAGTGGATGGTTCCCCAGCCTTCACTGTCAGGAGGTTGCTGGATGTCAGACGTCGTGGTCGGGGATTTCAGTATCTGGTGGACTGGGAGGGATATGGTCCGGATGAGAGGAGTTGGGTCCCGGCTCGGGATATTCTGGATCGGTCGCTGATCGAGGACTTCAACCGGCAGCGTGGTGGTACCTTCCCTGGAGCGCCAGGGGGCGCTCCTGGGGAGGGGGGTAATGTCACGCCCCCGGGCTGATCTGTCTGTTTTTCCCCATAGTGTGTGTTGTTTACACTTACCATGTGCTTCTGTGTCACCGTGGTGCCCGTCTCCGCCCTCTTGTTTCATTATTATCTTGTTATTGGTCACCATCACCTGCTCTGCATTATGATAATCACTCCTTCTCTATTTAGTCTCCTCATGTGTGCTGTCTGTTGTCAGATCGTCGAGTTGTTTTCGTCCTTGTCTCAACTTTATCCACATCTCTTGTTTAGCCTACACAGAGATCGTGCCCGTTTTGTTTTCATCCTCTAGTTTGTTTGTTTTTTCCCTCTTCCTCCTGCTTTCAGGCAGCGCTACTCTCCAGCCTTCCGTGTTAGAGCTCACCGATCGCTGTCACTCCTCTTCTTCGCCGCGCCACAGCGCGCCACCAGTTCCCCGCCTCAACAGCGCCCCCGCCTCCCTGTCAGTTTGTCCGGGCATTGCATCAGAGGATTTCCTAGTGGAATTCGTCCAGGAGGCTCTTTTGGATCTGCTCCAGACTGCCCTGTTCCTGGATAGTTTTTGTTAATTCTCATTTTTATTTTTTTCTCTGTCCTTTGGAATTAAGCCATCTAATAAACTGACCTTTTGAGCACCTGCAACTGAGTCCCAGTCTCGCCCCTTGACAGGCTGTGTGGGCTGAAGAAATGCATATAGTAGAAAGCACTTCCCTGGATGAGACAAATTCTTCATGCATTTAATCACAAACTACAAAGAACATGTAATTTAGCCTCAAAGACAACACGTGGTTTGATTAATGTTGGCCTTAATATATAAAAACATGCATAATATATCAATTTGAAAGGCCATATGATTGTTTTTTTATTGCCTCATTTGTATATTAAAGAATATAAAAAAAATCCCTGACAACAATAACAGTCACATTTTTTTTTTTCAATTAAAATGTAAAAGGATGCATTGCTAAAATAAAAATATGTTAAATGGTTAATTTGTTACGGTCCATACTATCCCTCAAAAGCTTTAGGTTAGTACGATTTTTCATGTATTTTTATTTGTTTTATGAAATAAATAAATACTTTTTTTTTTTTTGACACAATAAATTAATCAGAAGTGGCATAAAGGATGTTTAGATTGATTAAAAAAGTCATTAGAACTTTCTATTCATCAATGGATCTTGAGAATCAGAAGCATAGTAATTAGGACACGTTATTTGAACACGCACCAAATTAATCAGCATTTAATGATTTCTGAAAGATTATGTGACACTGACCAAGAGTAATAAATGAGCTGTGTCCTCACAAGAGTAAATTATTTTATTATTTTAAATATATTCAATAGACAGTCATTTTTACATTAAAGATCAGTATTATTGTTTTGACTGTACATTTGATTAAATGAATGCAGATTTTGTCAGCAGAAGAAACCTTTTACAAAAAAACATGAAACAATCTTACTGACCTCAAACTACTGATCGTTAGTGGACACTGGCACATACTTTTGAGGAATGTGTGATGGATGATGTATGAAGTCAGTTCCCCTCAAATTCCTGCTCGCATGTCCTGTCATTCATCATCACATTAACTTCCATATGAGGCTGGCCTATGTCTTTTTCTTCCACAAAACATTACAATGTTTTTGTCTTTGTTGTTAAAAAAGCATATTATTTTATAATTTAAAACAAACAAACTATCCATTATCAAGTATATCCATTATTCAATAGTTCATTTCTGTGCAGTTAAAAGAAGGCTAAATGTTACATTCATTGACTTTGAGTTTCCTTATTTGGTTATTTTCCTGTTCTTGTTTGGTTCATTGATTAATCCCCACCTGTCTCCAATCACCTGATTACTTTCCTCGTCTTTAAATACCCTGTCTTTTGAGTTCCTCCTTGTCCGTGATTAAGTTAAGCTAATGTATTATGTTGGATGTGCCATTATTCTCCCATGATCATTAAAAGAACCCCTTTTGTATATCATCTTCCTCGTGCGCCTTCATTCACACACCAGCAGCCGTAACAGAATCACAGACCCAACAGTTTATTTAGTGCGTTTTTCTTTTGTTTTGTTTTGTTTTTCTCCCTCTTCCAGAATGGCAGAGAGGATTTTGCAGCTTTAGTGGAGTGGGTGCTGGAGAAAAATGGATCTTCGTTTACCATCTGCACTGCTGAAGAGGATATCTCCAGCCCCATTCCCGAACCAGAGACCAGCCAGCCGCCATCTCGCTGCACGGAGCGAAAGCCAGAGCCCACCGCAGCCGCAGAGCCCGAGCCAATCACTGTCAAATGGGCAAAGACTCAAGAGCACGACTGACCAAGTGTGTGAGCCGGCAACACCATGCGTCATGGGAGTATTGGTGGAAATCGAGGGCGTGGAGGAAGCCCTGCCTACACTCCTGCGACTGAGGGTGAGCTGCACTTGGTTTCTGTCAATTATATAGAGGAATTACTGGACCTTTTTCAAATGGACCTTATAGTGACGAGTGAGTGACGTGACATTCAGCCAAGTATGGTTACCCATACTCAGAATTCGTGCTCTGCATTTAACCCATCCAAAGTGCACACACACAGAGCAGTGAACACTTACACACACTGTGAACACACACCCGGAGCAGTGGGCAGCCGTTTATGCTGCGGCCCCCAGGAAGTAGTTGGGGGTTCTATGCCTTGCTCAAGGGCACCTAAGTCGTGTTATTGCTGGCCTGAGATTCAAACCCACAACCCTAGGGTTAGGAGTCAAACTCTCTTACCACTAGGCCACGACTTCCCCTAAGACTGGTTCAGTGAAGTTTTACCCGAATCTCCTGTTTCTCCTTGCTTCTGCCCACCCCTGAATTTCCTGTTTCTCTGCTTGCTCTGCCCAGCCCTGAATCTCCTGTTTCTCCGCTGCTTCCGTCCAGCCCTGAATATCCTGTTTCTCCACTGGTTCTGTCCAGCCCTCATCCTCCTGTGTTTCCTCCCGGCCTCCCTCTCTCCTCTCCTCCTAAACCAGCCAGTTCCTCAACCTCATCTCCGCTGGTGCCTGTCAGTCCCGCAGCTCACCCTAAGTCAGTGCCACCTGGGCACGATGGTTCGCCGCGGGACATCCAGTCTCCAGCTCCATCTTGGCATGTGGATTCCCTGTCTCCACCTCCAGCCTTCGTGCCCTTGACTCCACCTCGGTCCTTTGACACTGCGGCTCCTCCCTTGGCACCCTGCTCCCTCAACCTTCACCATGGCCCGTCATCCCACCTGCTCCACCGGCCTCCCTCGTTCCTCCGGCTCCACCTTGGTCAGTCGTCGACCATCCGACACCTCGGGACTCCACTCCTATGGCTTCACCTCATCATTCCATCCCTCTGGCTCTGTCAGGCTCCTCCTTCCCTCTGGCTCCACCTCTATCCTCAGTCGCTCCGAGAGCCCCACCTCGGTTCACACGCGGCCTTGGACCTCCGGACCCTCTGCGTCACCCTGGCTCTGTAGCTACTCTGCTCCATCTTTGGCTCCTCACCCACCGGTGCAGTCTCCCTCTGTCAGCCCCCTAGGGTTGTCCCTCCCGTCATCAACTCTACCATGGATCATCATCCTGGCTGGTCTCTGGAGCACCATCTGGCTCTTCCTGCTCCGGGCTATTCTCTGGCTCCTCTCTCCTACTCCACCCTGGGTCTGCTCCATTGCCTGCCCCATGCCCGCCTCCAGAACCCCCACCCTCCCTCCATTGGTATTCCTCATTCAGTGCGAGGACGCACCATTCTGGGAGGGGGTGAACTGTTACATTCATTGACTTTAAGTTTCCTTATTTGGTTATTTTCCTATTCTTGTTTGGTTAATTGATTAATCCCCACCTGTCTCCATTCATCTGATTACTTCCCTTATGTTTAAATACCCCTGTTCCCACGATCATTAAAATAACTCCTTCTGTATGTCATCTTTCTCATGCGCCTTCATTCACACACCAACAGCCATAACACTACAGAGATGCAGATTCATTAAATATCCCTCATTAGTTACTTATGTCGTAATATGACAACAATGCCATTTTTAATAGGTTTAAAATGTCAGTTGAAGAGAGTTTATTCCCTTCTGGTGTGGAATATGCATCATACAGTAATTTAACAAAATTGTAATCAGACATGAGGTTGATCAATAGCTCTAGCAAATACCTAAAAAAAAAAAAATCTCAAGATCAGCTGGCATTTTTCTTTTCTTTCTTTTTTCTTTTCTTTTTTTTTTTTTTAAGGATATTGGTTCCAGGCTTCATGTCACCTATAGTCATGATGATCTGAATTTTAAATAGGGAGCTAGTGGTAGGAGAGAAATTTTACACTTTGGCACATTGGATTGCACAGGGAAACGATAACCTGAGTATCAGACTCCGGGTAGAAGTGGCTCCCTGCAGATGTTTTCCAGAGCCGCATCAGTCAGCGTCCTATACAAATCTCACTCTCTACCTGTCTGTACAGCTTGCCATTGTCTTCCACTTGGCCTGCTGAGAGCTGGCAAATATGCAATTAAGGCCGACTGCATATACTCCCATGAATTTCAACCTCCTTCTATCCCCTCCATCAAGGCAGCTGCATTTCCACATGGCTTGTCTGCTTGATTAGGAGTCAGTGCAAAAGAGATGAACTCTGGGGATTTCAGTCCCCTCCCCTTTCTAAAAAACAGTCCTGCCGTTTACATTCCCGCATAATTTGCAAATGTTTGTGAATGCTTGAGGTGTTGCATAGGTACCACTTTCGAAAGATTTGGCAAGTTAGTGTTGTTGATTTGTTCTTAACTTTGTTAAAATCAAGTACAACTTTCCTCTGATTGCAGTCATCCCTGAACAGACACTGAACTGTTGTACAGATTGGAATGTTCTGGGTTCAGTTCATTGACATCTGTAGCATATTTTTGATTGCCTCAGAAAATAAGCTAGACTCATCCCTCTAAAGGTAAACATCAAACATTAAAACACTACACTATTACAAAAGTATTGCCACAGGTCATAAACATCACAGTGCAGATTTATATAATGAGAATACTGTAGTTCGAATTTTGCAAGGTTATAGTCCAACATTTCAACAGATACATAACTGGCACAAAAAAACAGCACTAAGTCGCAATAATTATAAAAAAAGTTTATGATTCTTTTCTCTAACATAATAAATTACATGCTTCTCAGAGCGCAAGATGAAACTCAATAACAAACACTGCCATGTTATCTTGCATTCAGAGGCAGATGCCTGATGTTTAGGAGCACAGTTGAGTGAGACAGTTCTGAAAGGTAATTATGGCAAATCATTTTGATGACAGACATTTTAGATCGACTAAAACAATATTTTAGATGTGTGCAATGAGACTGGTCTGCTGGTCAGTCCTTATCCAATCATATCATCTGTCGGGGCAACATCATTCAATTTATTCAGAAAATGTGTTTGCTTTGTAGTTTATTTTCATGTTTTCTTATTTAATTAAGCACACAACTTAATTCAATTCAATTTCAACTCAAGTTTATTTGTAAAACACTTTTTATGATGCAAAGCAACTTTACAGAAAATATTTACATTACTTAGTAGCTTAGTAGTAGTTATTTCTACATATGGCAGAAATTAATGGAAAAATCTATTAAAGACGTAATCAAACAGATGATGAACATTATGAACAGCAAGTTTTATATGATGCAGTCAAACTTATAGCACAGTTTGGTAGTTCTGTATGTTGTTTCAAGGTTGCCATCATCTGAGGTCCTCTGAGGGGTTGGCATCATCTCTTCTTATAACTGCAGTCCAAACTTATAAGCTGCCTGGCCAAAGAGATGTGTCTTTACTAGATTTAATCAGAAAGTATGTGTCTGAATCCATAAAGTTATCAGGAAGTCTTTTTCAGAGTTTGGGAGCCAAATGTGAAATAGCTCTACCTCCTTTAGTGGACTTTGCTATCCTAGGTACTATCAAAAGTCCAGAATTGTGCAACCTTAGGGAGCATGATGGATTGTAGCATGGTAGAAGACTAGTTAGAACCAAGAACCTTGTGGTCTTTTTTTTTCTCCACTTGGTGTCTAAACCACAGCAAAGACCCTCAGACTTCCGATCTGACAGGTTTTGTCATTTTTGCAAGAGCTGTTGTATAAGAGACGATCCCCATCCACGCTCACATTCTATGTGGCAGCCATAGTGGCTTCTCATGCACCTATTGAGGGCCAATCAGTTGGCAGACACAGCGTGGTCATCCGCTTTCTAAGGAGTATCAGGAGGCTGAATCCACCTGTCCTCCTACCGTCCGGTAATGGGATTTGACCACAGTGCTGAGGGCCATGAACGGCCCCACCCTCGAGGCACTACAGTCTGCCAGCATTCAGTCACTATCACTGAAGACTGCCCTGCTTCTAGCACTGGCATCAGTAAAACAAATAGGGGACCTGCAGGCGCTCTCTGTTAGCCCCGTATGCCTGGAATTCGGTTAATATTAAGTTGTCCAGTTACATACCTAAGATGCTCTCAACTCCCTTCAGAGTACAGGTCATTACGCTCTCCGTGCTTTCTTCCTCTGAAAAGGACAGTGAGATATCTCTGCTCTGCCCAGCCAGAATTCTGAGAATCTATATTGAGCGTTCCATCCCCATAGGCAGTCAGAACCACTATGTGTTCGCTTTGGTAACCACACCAAAGCACATGTTCACGAAGCAAAACTCTCTAGATGGTTAGTAGATGCCATCTCACTAGCATACTCTTCCTTGAGCCTTCAATGCCCCAATGGCGTATGCACCCAACTGACTAGGAGCATTATATAGCTAGAATGGCCTGCCCATTCTGGCGGGCTTTGGCAGGCTTGTTGGGCTTCGTCGCCATAGGCTCATGCAGCTCTGCTGCCTAGCCATTGGTTCATTTTTTAATACACAGCATGAACAGTGAACCAATGGCTAGGCAGCAGAGCTGCATGAATGAAATTCATGAATTCACTGCGTGAATGAAAAAGTATTCAGTTTAGGAGTAAAAAGGCCTTTTCCCATATGCGTCTAGCAAGACGCAGTACTCATTGTAAAGATAACGAGGAGTTAATAATGATATAAAGATAACGAGGAGTTAATAATATTGATAAGCAGTTCTTCAGCTACAGGTAACAACTCTTTCAATAATTTAGTGGGAACAGGATTTAATAAACATGTTGTTGGTTTAGATGCAGTGATAAGTTTATTTAACTCTTCCTGTCTTATAGTTGTAAAGCACTGCAGTTATCTTTGGTTGCAATGAATGAAGCTGAAGTATTAGATGTTGTAGAATCTACATTTGTTATTGTATTTCTGATGTTATCTATTTTATCAGTGAATAAATTAATAAAGTCATTACTATTAAACTGTGCAGGAATATTTGGCATCTGGTTAATTGTTAATCTAGCCACTTTGCTAAATAAAAACCTTGGATTGTTTTGGTTATTTTCAATGAGTTTGTGGATATGCTCAGCCCTGGCAGCTTTTAGAGCCTGTCTATAACTGGACATACTGTTTTTCCACGCAATTTCTAACTTTTTTTAACATAGCACGGACATGCCGTATGATGGCGTCTCTGACTATTACATCATTGCTTTTCATCTCACGGAGGGGAGCGAAGTGGTTCCAGGTGGAGATCTCGAAGACTGGAGGTAGCGGATGGGGAGAGGTCATAGCCCAGGGCTTGGCTCGTGTCTTCCATTGCTGGTGCACCCAGGGTCCCTGGCAATTGAGTGCATACATTTTGGTAACACATTATTTTGATAGTCCACTTCAGATATTATAATTTTAAGTAACTTTAAGTATTAGAGTATCCATTTAATATCTGCTAACTCTTTATTTTGATCCCCCAAAAGTAATTCTGTACTGACTGTGAGAATCTTTGAAGTACATCTACTTATTCTATTAACCCTAACCTTAACCTAACAGTCTAATAATAATAGGCTCGTTTTATTCACATTTTAAGACTTTATGCATTTTATTCTACGACATCACAAAGTTGGTATATAAATATGTGGAAGAGCTATTGTAATATTTATAATAGCTGTTTGATTGAATGATTTGTTATTGGACCCAAAAATGATCCATTTTATGTACATTTTACAATTTCATGTGCATCTTCACATTTCCATTCAGAGGTTTTTTTTGTTTTGTTTTTTAATGCTGTATCCCAAAATTTGCATAAAAATATGTGGATGGAAAGATGGCCATTGCAATATTTGTATTCTGAATTTGGATTATTCTTCATTAGATTTATTTGCATTATGAAATGTTTCTAAACAAAGCACAAAGGAACAGAACAGAAAACTGGAGTCTTTGAGGCATTTTTAAATGTGTTATCTAAAGTCTTGAACCTAAACTTTAACACTATTCTTTTGCTGCCTTGAAAACCCTGCTTGTTCCTTCAGGAAATGCAAATCTAGTTGTCATTAATGAGCTAAATAACTCTCAAGCCACACTTTAAGTGCAGAACTTGGGCAAGATGAGCTCATTTTTGAGACCGGGTACCTTGTCACTTGCCTTAAGGCTTTGCTGTGTGTGCACTCAGGCTGATTTGGCATGTGTCAGGGCTCATTGTCTGTGGAGCCCGTAGCCCCTCTCTGGCGCACTCTGTCAGCATGCAGCGTGAATCTCTCAGTCCCGAAGCCCCCTGCCTCTCTAGACGGCGCAAACAGGCTACATGGCCATGACTGAAGGCCATGCAGGTTTTTGTGGAATGAGAACATTTTAAAAAGACGGGGTTCAGTGCCACTTTGAGTGCTGTTAACAAGGTGTAGGCCTGTCGGCTCTCCCAGAATGCATGCAGCCAAAGCCTGGCAGGTTCTCGCTCTGGTTTGCAGCAATGGAGCGACTGTGTAGTTAGTGTTACTTCTGTCACACGCTTGTGAGGCAATTTATCAGAGCAAGTAGTGATTTTAGTGTTTTTTTTTTTTTTTTTTTAACAAATGCAAATGCACGTTCAGGGGAAGGCCATGGCTGACTGCTCAAGGTGTTTAAAGTAGTCTAATGCACCATTATTTCCTTTCATACACAACTTGTATAAATTCTGATTTTACATTAGCATTCTTATTGACACTGAGATTAAGAAATCAGTGGCACTGAGACATCATAACAGCCTAAAGAAATCTGTGGAAAATGAGAACAGACATCATCACCATATGACAGGGCCCTCGTGTGAAAAATACTTGCTGCTTTTCAATTGAACTTGTGATTTTCAAACAGTTTCAACCTGCGTGAGGTAGCATGGCTCATTGGGGTTGGAAATCTGCCACAGTTGTTTCTTGTTCCACATATTTTTTAATTAATTCATGAAAAGTCTTGTCTAAATAAAATAGGTATGTTTTTGGAGTTTTGTATTAAAAACATGTCAGAAACTCTTTGGAGTCCATTGTTGGGACCTTATGGTATTTGTGTGCAATTTGTAGTTGAGAGGCAGAAAGCAGAAGGCCAGTCCACTCAACCAAACTTTGTCCGCTGATATTAAAGGGATAATTTACTCCAAAATACAAGTTTTGTCATTGTGTCATTTTAATAAAAGAAGCTATAGTCTAGCTAAAGTCTTGATAAAATTCAAGTTTAAATCAGTTATACCTATTATGTTATAATATATTGGATATGCAAGTACTTATGATGTCATTGATGTCCAACCTTCATTAAAGCTGTGATGTTTATTTTGAGAGTATCGGCTCAAAATATAGCACACAAACTAGTGCTTGTGATGTTTTTAGAGTTTATCGACTGATGTGATCATTACAAACTGTTGTTCTGTTGAAAAGTTCTCCATGGAGATGCAGAAGATCATCTTCTCCTGTGGTAAAACTACATATATAGCTACTATTGTTTTAGCTTCTGGTGGCTTATTTCAAAGTTTAGAGATCAAGTGTTTCATTATTATCCTGTGGTGAGACACTTTCAGGTACCTCATAATAGCAGTCCAGACTGTCTCATAGTGGAAGTAGAGAAGGAAACAACCTTCTCTCTCTCTCTCTCTCTCTCTCTCTCTCTCTCTCACACACACACACACACACACACATTGGGTGTTTCTCAATGTGTCTTAATGACACAATAGACATAAATGCTAAACAACAGATACTGTGTACAATGTCATACATTTTAGAAGTCATAAGACATATTAGATCATTTTGAAAGAATGTTTTTCACTCATTTATTAAAATAACTGACCATGTTCTGTATTTGTTTTTGCATGGAACCTGTGAGGACAATATATTTTGTTTTCTAATTATCTTTACAATGTATTATCTAAGCTCAGAACTCTAAAGCTCAGCTATTTTAGCTCAGAGCTAAAATATAATTTATTTAGATGTGCTGCTGTATATCCATTAGGCACGGTGCATTTCTGTTCCATTCACATCCGAGTCCTTAAAGAACCATTAAAAGACTGGACATTGAGTATGTTTCATTTCTACTATTTATTCATGATTATTTTTACTGTAACTAGTTCTGAGTAAGATCATATAGTATGCTATTTACTGTGTTGATATTTCAAAGAAGAGGAAGCTCTCTGCTACTGACAAAATCTCCACATCAATAAATATTGAAGTTGTAAGCTAGGATATGTGGGCTTTACAAACATGTGTGGGCTTGTTTATTATAGTAAAAGTTGTTGGGAAAAAAGGTTATTTCAGTGCCTCTACCCTGAACCAACCATCTTTCACTTCTGTATAGCTTCTCATTCTTTATTTCTTTCTGGCCTGAATGAATGCTACATTTGAAGACATAAAATACTCATATTGAAATCAATTTCAGGTTCAGTATAGGATGCAGTCCAAGAAACATTGCTAAAATGACATGGAAGGAGCCTTTGATACAGTTTTTTTTTTTCTTTTTTCTTTTCATTAGAGAGGTTTTCATCTGTTGAAGTGGATGTCCATTCAGTACTCTGAGTGACTGTAAATGTACTCATAAAGAGAGCGAGTGAAGACTCTGACAGGGTAAAAAGATCACAGCAGGTTATCTTCTTCCTCATTTGTCAAGCAAAGTTCATACAAGCCCGAACAAAAACCATTCTAATTGCCATGATGAATTTATTTCACCACGCTCGATGTCTTGACCAAGAGACAAGAGCTAGAAAGGGCAGCTCACTCTGTCTATTTAAAAATTAATGTAGCCATGCTCACATACGTCTGTGTGCGGTCTGCTTTTAGGAATACCACATAGTGCAAGTGCTTTAGAAAATGTCATCTGACCTTTTATTACGACACCATTCCTAATTGCATCTAGAATAATTACACCACATAATCACTTTCATTGAGCTGGTGAAAGCTATAATTAGAGTCTGTAATTGATATGGTGAATAAAACAGTGGAATCCTTACAAACCTGGTGATTAGAGTGTGTGCTTATCGATGGCCTTTAAAATTCCCTGAGTAAGGAAATCTCACTTTCATATGGCCCTGATAATAAAATGATCAATTTGATTATAGTTTAGTTGGTCTTTAACATGCTCTGTCTTGTATAATAAATGTTCTACTACATTGTTGTTACATATAAAAGCATGTTGCTACAGATTGCAAAGCTAAATCAGCACAGCATATTATATGTATTATGCATTTCAATAGATTTTCTGAAAGTGTCATTATCTTATTTATTGCTCTGTCTCTTCAAAAATGTAGTGTCAACACAACAAGTTCAAATCAAAAAGCTTCCCTCCTGCATATCATTTTTTTCCCAGTGAAATAAACACAATTTTTTAGTTAACAGTTTAATTTAACAATTTATATTCAGTGTTACATGAAAAAACAAAAAAAGTGCAGAAAAGAACTTTTAGGCCATACTTTATTTTAAGGTGTTTTTGTTACCGTTATTTGAGACCCACTTTATATTAAGTGCCATTAACTACTATGTATTTACATTTTAATTAATAATTTAGTACAATGTACTTAATGTGTACATTCGTGTTTTTACATTGTACTTATATTTAAAAAAACCTACATGTAATTACATCTGTATTTAATTTCTGTAATAACATTTATAATTACACTGTTGACCCATACTTTACATCTTAACCCAACCTTAAACTTACCCATACCTCCAACCCTCTCCCTAACCTTACCCCTATCCCACCTCAATAGCAGCAAAAGTGTATTACAATACAATATGAACACAATAAGTACATTGTACTTATTTTTTTATGTAAGTACATAGTAGTTAAGGCCACCTAATATAAAGTGGGACCGTTATTTGTATTAAGTACTGAGTACTCTGTAGGTACCTGGCGACAGAAATGGAGAAAAGGACCTTGGGAGAAACCTGGTGTGGTGTAATTCCAGTCTGCAACACATCAGGTTGAGGATTGATATCTTTCAGAATTTTTCATCTAGTTATTTTTCCTTGAAAATTTGGATACATATTACACCAGCGTTTGGTGAGAGGGTTGTTGGAGCTGCAAACAGGGTCTGCAGTCTTAGTGGTCTTTATTTATTTATTAGTTTGTAGATTTAAAAACTGTAATAAGAACATTGTGAAATAAAGTGTTGCCAAGTTTTATTCTCTTAGGTACATCCTGTTCTTCACAGGAAAATGCAATACAATTTACATTGCAGAACATGCAGATTATAGACAGTTGATAAATGTTGTAACAAGGTTAACATAAATATTACAGAGCACCAGAGGACTAAACATTTACTAAGCAGTTTGACACTTGGCAAGCACTTTTTCAGTTTAGGATTCAAATGAGTGTGTGAAAACCATTCCAGGACCAGAAGGAGCATGTAAAAAAAAAAGAAAAGAAAATGCTTTACTTATTACCTCAATTATTCTGAATGATCGTGTAAACCAAAAGATTTACGAGCTCTCAGTGAGGACGTGGCTGTATGACTCTGGAGTGTGACACAGTGCCATGAAACAATGTTTTGAAAATATAATCTTAAACAGTAATCATTAATTAGGTGTCTTTCAAACCGGCATTATTGCAACAAACAGAAAATTATGCAAATAGTAGAGTCTCTGCAAAAATTGTGATGCACTTGTGATAACAACAAAATTGCTTTTAACCTAAACAATTCTGCAGAAATTAGCATGGCTTACAAATGTGAATATGTTCAGGAAAATTACCCATCAGCCATTGCACATCACTCCAGTACTTAAAGAAGTTTAAATAAAATAAAGGCTGTGAAGATGAGATGAGGCTTCACAAGTCCCAGCTGTACACATTTTTATAAAGTTACGATTCAACTATCACTATTATGGTTAAATAAGATAAAATACATCTTATTTCTTAAATTTTCATTATGTGAATGGGTAATGTTATTTTGATAACCCAGTTTAGAGATTCTACTAGCTGTAAACAACTTGCAACAACATGTCAACTAGCAGCCATTAGAGTATTAGTAGACTGGCTGTTTAATATCTGCTAACACTTTATTATACCCCCCACCCCAACATTCTACTACCTATAAGAATCTTTGAAAATTGAAAAATGTCTAACATTAACAATCGAAATAAAGTGTGATTGTTATCACTTTCAAATATTAAATGTAAAAAAATTTTAAAGAGTAAAGAAATTGCATATTCATAGAATTACAGCTAGACATATACACATGTACTGTTTATTACAGTACATCAACACATTGCAATTGAAATAGAAATTATTTAAATAATATTTTGTCATTATACCTCAAACTAATGTTAGGTTCACATATGTACTTTGCATTTTTAATCCTGTGCAAATCTGCCAAGTCTGTGTTTTTCTCACATAACCTCTGTAAATGTTCCAGAGCAAATTTCCTACAGTTTAAAAACTTTTTAAAAACTTTTTAAAGTTGGTTTTTATTTGTTTGTTTGGCAAAATCAGTAGTCCTGTGAGAAATCGAAGCATGTCCTGATGCAAAGGTCTTTGATTGCTGATATTGTAGTATCCCAACACTTCTCCTCATGTGTTCTTTGGCCTAGCTGAGCTACCATTTGTGCGCCAAAGTTCTGCATGCTGTACCTTTCTCTATGGATAGTATCTAACATTTTTTTTTTATTAATAAATCTATAAATTAATAAATTAATTAATAATAATAATAATAATAACAATGATAATAATAAATTAATAAAGAGAGTCTAATTTGTTATTAGTAGCCACTTCTATAAACTCATGTGAAGTTTATTTAAATAAAGCTTATATAATAAATTAAAATTATATTAATATATATTTCATTAGACATATACGTCACATCTAGAAATCACATCAACATCGAGATGCTAGTCCCGTCCAAATAAGTGCATGAAATTGCAGATGTTGGATGATAGGAATTTAAACGCAAATGTAGTTTAGAAAACTAGCCCCATCCAAACAGGGCTATATAATTAACCCTTTGCAGGGAACATAAAGCCAAATCCTCCATTTTGTTCACTAAATGCCATACTCTTAACTTTTATTTGAAAAAAATCCATAAAATACTGTACAGGGAAGTCGTGGCCTGATGGTTAGAGGGTTGGACTGCCAATCGAAGGGTTGTGGGTTCTAGTCTCGGGCCGGATGGAATTGTGGGTGGGGGGTACAGTTCTCTCTCCACCTTCAATACCATGACTTAGGTGCCCTTGAGCAAGGCATCGAACCCCCAACTGCTCCCCGGGTGCCGCAGCATAAATGGCTGCCCACTGCTCCGTGTGTGTGTTCACTGCTCTGTGTGTGTGCATTTCGGATGGGTTAAATGCAGAGCACAAATTCTGAGTATGGGTCACCATACATGGCTGAATGTCACTTCACTTCACTACAGTCTAACAGCAAAACATTACATTTAATACATGCGTGCCTTAATGTATGATAATAAATACATTAATACTTTAACATCCCAGAAGAAATTTACATTAAATCAAACAATTAACAAATAGTACAAGGGAAGGTATAAATGGGCTGCACTGGTGCAGAACAGTTGATTTGTTGCTCTGTTGATCACCAGTGTCACGCAGTATAGAGTCCCTGGTGAGCCCTGTTATTCATGGTCAGTCCACTACACATGTGCTTCATTAATATTTCAGTACTGTCTTATGACATCCGGTAGGAGCAAAGCTGTATTTGATATGCAGCACAGTCGACCATTAGAGGTAGGGCGGTATCATGCTTCAGAGAGATTTTGCTCCTTCTTCAAATTACACACATGATTAAAGGTTGGATGCAAATACCAAGTACACTCAGATAATTCTGAAAACAGCAATTATCAAAACGCAAGAGTGGCACACTGGACATTTTTTATAGTAACCGCTGTGAAGTTTTTTTTATTATTTTTTTTATTTTGTATGTTTGTGTTATTGCAAATCTTAATTAATTTTTTCTATGAGGCACAGTGTGTGTGGCATTTGTTGATTTTCTTGGAATATCTGCTAGGAAAAAATCATTATTATTATGCCAGTTGGTGCAGACAAACAACTGAAAGCAGCTGAACAGGATCAGTGGTCGTCCAGTGTCAGTAATCCTTCATCTTCTCAGTCACCGTCTATTTTAAGAAAGTGCCCTTTATTTGTTTGAGTATGTATGTGTCAGACAGGGTGTGTTTGCTTTGAACTTTGCGGCTCTAGGCGTAAAGTTCATGATGGTGGCTCTGCAGACGGGTGGAGGTCCTGGGGTCCAGAGGATTCTGTTGGTTTTCTGCCGCTCACAAAACCCTCCCAGCATTCTGCCTGCAGCCCTTGTCCTTGTAGACGCCAAACTTGCTTAAGATAACACATGCACAATGCCCAGAGATATTTGTATTCTCAAAACGGAGGCTGTAAGGCTTTATGAAAACAAAGTGGTTGTTTCCCATAATGTTACTTGAAGTCTGACAACTGTGTCTGTCAATCTCACCAAAGTGTGTGTGTGTATATATATATATATATATATATATGTTTTTCTTTTTTTTTCATTTACTGCCTTCAGTATCAGTGTTGGAGTATATACTTTAACCACAACCATGCTACTCTTTTAAAAATTAAGATAGCTACACTAAAATATAGCTTACTACGAACTGAAGCTGTAGAAGGGGGCAATACCTTTCAAACCATTTCGTCTTTGATTAAATACCTTAAATAAGGTCTTCGTCTAACATACAGTAATTGCAATTTATCTTTATATTTTATTCTAAGACAAATTACAAGAATAATATCCTCTTTTGTTTTTTGAACAAAGGTGTTGCTAGCAAGTGGTTAAATTGAGCAATGCATGGGGGCATGCAGTTGAGTTGAGTCAGGTCAGACATCCAATTGTTATATTTGCTATACAATTGTTATATTTAAGAATTAAATCCCAATACCCCTCACCCAGCAAGCAAAATTGGAACGAAAGTACAATACAATTGAGCTTATACTCTAATAAAAATATTTCCCCACTCAAATTTCAAATGCAAACACCCCACTAAGAAAAAAGTAATTCCTCAACGGCTCACTCATATCATCACTGTATTAGAACAAAGCAGAAATAGTCTTCATATCCATACAGAAATGTATGTTGTTAAATAATATGACAATATATAGTATTTTGTATATGGAAATCTAATATGTTTTTTTTTTTGAGGAATTAAAAGTTAGTGAAGGTGATGCTTAGAAGTCTTTGAAGGACCCCTAAGTTTGTCAGTCTGCAGCCTTGTCTTTGTGTTCATCAAGATCTTCTTAATCAAACCTGGTTCTCTCATCAACAAAACTTAAGCAAAAATTGGTTTCCCTTTATTTTGATGGTCCCTTTAACACATTATGATGATTATAAGTTACATTGCACCTCTCTAACTCTCATTAGAGTGTTAGCAGATTATTTTTAGACTGGTAGGGTTAGATTAAGTTGACATGTATTTGCAAAGTTACTACATGTCAGTAAAATGTATTTTTGGATACCATTACAATAAAGAGCTAACATTTTTTAAGCAGACAGTCTACTAATACTTACATGTAAATATTAATTACATGTAGTTATTGTCAAAAGAATGTCCAAAAGGGACCATCAAAATAAAGTGCTTCCCAAAAATCAAATGGAGCCTCGATGAATTGCATCAGGACTTTTTAAATGGAGACACTTCTTCAGACAGAGATTCTTCTTCGTGAAGAATTAAAAGTTATTGAAAATGATGCTTAGCTATACGTCTTTGAAGGACCCCTAAGTTTGCACCAGATTTGTCTTGTCTTATGTGGCCTTAAGTCTTGTTTGTATCACACTTTAGGTTATTTGTTGTTTTGCTCATATCTGGAGACCTTAATCATGCTGATCACAGCTACGTGCTGTTTAAAGTTGGATGAGTATTAGGATAATATTATCTATGGCCAGTAATCTACTCCAAAGACAATCTCACTAAATATTCACTGGACGATTGTTGGCGGGATGAAAGAATCCCCCAAACCAGTTACTTGATCCAAATTCTGTTATTGATCATAGTTAATTAATACATATTTCATGGCTTACTGGCCACAAATGCAAATGAGCTGCTGCTCACCTCCACCATTCCAATGTCTTTACAGCTTGTACATCAGTTACTACGGCAACGATGACCAAAACATCCATTTTTTTTTTTTTTTAATCATCTCTATCATGCTCAGACTCACATGACATTGGAGTTCCTCATCAACATCAAAAGTTATTTTATCCCAAGCAAATTTACATATGTTGAGTTGAGGATACATTAGGGTTACTGCTTACTACTGAAAGCACTGCATTACTGTGACAATATGAACCCTACAATATATTAATCAAACATTCTGTATTGTAAACAGTGTTTACCATGCTCCTTTTCCATGTAGATTGTAGTGTAGAGCTAGCTATAGCTTAGTTTAGCTATTGTTTGTAGTAGTTTGTAGCTTAGCTAGGTACATTTCATTTGCTTGTCCAACACATGCATAATGTTCTGTAGTTTCTACTGTGTTCGGTTTCAATTGGTTGGCCAGGAATGAAGAATATGATTTGATATGAAATGGGTTATAAGAAATGAGTCCATCCACTGTAAAGTTATTTGTCGTCGGGCGTTTTAAGGTCAATAAAGCAGGTGGTTCAAATAAAAATGCCCCTCAGGGGCCTAAGCTTGTTTCAATATTCTGTATTATATGAAGAACCTGAAGGACAGATTCCTGGAATGCCACTGCACTGTCCAAAGAACTGAACATTGTCTTCGATTTAAAAACAGAGCATTCAAGCGTGAAACAGGGGGTAATGAGTGTGCCGAGTATATCAGTGAAGAGGCCTGTGTGCTGCAAAAGTGGCTGATGCAGTTATTAACCTGCCGACATGGGCAAATATTAACATCACTTAAGCCGGAAATTAGAAATACATTTCCATAACGTCAGCTTGCGGGTGAACATTGAAAAAGAGTGACACTAAAATGTGTTTCTCCCAGAGGCGGAATAACAAAGTACACACTACCCATTTGAGAGAAGGTGTACTGCGCATCACAGCTCAACCTCACCACAGGGCTCAGTGTCAAAATCATCTTTAGGTGTCTTCTGTTCCAAAGCCCAGCGTTCCTGAGGTTAATGCGTTTTCTAAACCTATGTTGTTTTTGTTTTCACCCTCTCATCACAATGCATGAGGGGTTATATAAAATGATGGGCCAAACAATGGGGTCTAACCAAAATAAGACAGCAAATAAAGAAGTACATATTCAGTTCACAGGGTGTTAACTCGCATAGATGAACCATAAGTTGTATGGTTGCAACTCAAAATTTAAAGCTGCCAAAAGTGTACAAGAGGGCTCAGCGTTGTTCAGCCAGACATAATGGAGGAAGAGTGTTCTGAGCAACTTGTTCTGATTGTTCGAGCAACGTACCAGTCATTTTCATGCACCAAAGTCACAGAGAGAGAAGAGATTAAATTATAGGATCGTGACAAGCAGATCTCCATTCTGAGGTGTCTGCCAAGCTTATTCTTTAAATGTTGCATGTTTGAAAGATGCAGGGAATATTATTACCATGATTATTCAAAACATGAAAGCTGCTTGTGGGTTGAGTATAGTGAATGAGTTCTATCATTTATATTTATTAATTTTTTCGTATTGTATTTGCTACTTCACTAATTTGTTTGTGTGTTTTAAAATTCATATTGATGCAAATAATGAAAGAATAGTTCTTTAGAATATGGATAAATCATGTTAACAATAGCTTTACTTATAATGGCACAAACAACAGTGGCGATTAGTGACATTGCTATGCTTATTTTCCTGAACTTTTAGTTTGTTTCTCTTAGATTACTTTTTCCCATTCCTATGTTCCTGTTTGTCATTAGTTGCCATGATTATTCATCAATTAGTGCACATCCATTTGTCTTTCAGTTCAATACATTTGTGTGTTTCACTTCTTCTTGGTGATCAGTTGTTTGTGGGGTATTGGTTGTGTTTAGTGCTTGTGCCAACATGCTGTTTCATTGCCAGTTTTTGCCTGTGGATTCCCTGTTTGTTTTGTTTAATAAACCTTAATAAAAATATAATAAATATTAATATAATATAATATAATATAATATAATATAATATAATATAATATAATATAATATAATATAATATAATATAATAAACTATTTTTGGATGTTTCCCATCGTAATTTGGACCAAACGTGACTGTGTCAAGCAAACAAATTAGCATATCGTGACGTCACTGACTGGGTCTTTATCCTGTGCCTTCGGGCGCATCATTGCAAACCTCATTTACATGCAGGCTATATAGACCACAAACAAATGTAAATCTTTGTCAGAAAACATGTTTGTTGCATGAATTTCAGGTGAGAAGAAAAAAAAAAGAGGTACTGTGTTACTTGCATCCACAACTAGGTGTCAAATGCAACCTACAAATGAGAGACCGTTTACTTTGCTTTCTTGGGTTAATACTTTGAAAAAAATCCTGTTTGATTTGAGAGACAAGTGTTCATTTAATCGATTTTGCATGTCTAGATGCATTTTATACTGCAAATAACACCAAATAGGTAAATCCACGGACAACAGGCAGGATGAATGTAAAGATTCAATATATTGGTAAAGACCGATATTTCTGATGATTTATTGGCTTGAAGTTACATGCAAAATGACAAACAGGAGTGCAATATTCTCGAAAAACAATAAGCAGAGTGGACTGCCAAAACAATGCAAAACATTTACTGCAGGCTTCAACATGGCTGTGTTTACGATTAGAAATGTCAACAACAACAAAAAATCGCATACATAGGCAATTGTAGCCCATATCTGTATCTGTATGTATGAGACTGTCTGAATACCGCCAAAATTCACATTTCTGGTGTAAATGGCGAAACACTGTGCAGAATTATTATTTGCTGTTATGCGTTTGTGTCCGAAGCTGCAGCTGCTGTGTGACACCTTCCAAATAAAAAAACCAAGACGCACTCCGAGAGAAGGTTGTTAAAATAACTTTCCTATTTTCGTTTTCGAAACTTTTGTTGGTTTAGTCCAATTGATTCGTGCAATATTTTTTCGAAGTTTTAGACTAGACGGGAGAAGGGATGGGAAAAGATCTGGGCACAGTTTTTCCAGAACTTGGTCAGTTTGGTGACCGAACCCGTATGACTTTGAACATTGAACGCGAACAGTTTGTTTACTGCAGCCGCAGCCATCATTACCAAGCGTGAACTGTTGACTCTGACAGTGAATGAGAGTATGAGACGAAGCAAACGCACAGGCCATAGTGGTACATTCGCGTAAACATAGATGACATCACATGTTTTTATTAAAGAAAGAACATAGCCTTTGTTTGTATGTAGGCCTAGGCAATTTATACATTTACAATACTTACTAAAATATAATTAATATTATTTTATTGCTTTTGTATTAGTTGTTTGAACAGTAAAAAAAAAGCAAGTATAAAGAATTAAAACTCCATGATCATGGGAAGAAGGAGGCGGGAACCGGCGGACAATCAAATAAGGTTTAATAATGACAAAATAAACACAAAACAGCGCGTCAGTCCCTCACAGATGACTGATGCGCACAAATAAAAAGCAAACACAAACTAAAACCCAGGCCGGGTCCTCTCTCGTCCTTCACTGTCGTCGCTCCAGTTTTATATCCCTCCATCTCCTCTGTGGGACTCGAGACCGGTGGGTCAAGCAGGTGTCGCTCATTTCCAATCACTCATTGGAATATTCATATTTTAATCATATTTGCAAATGTCTTGACTCCACAGCAGAGAAAGCTATTTTGTCTTTACTAATTTACTAATTTGTCTTGTCTTTATTAATTTTGGCAACTCACACCAATTCACACTATTAACTAGTTGCTTGTTAGTGTGCATATCGCTAACATATTGGCTGTTTCTAAGTATTATATAAAGCACATAATAATGACTTATTTGGCATCCCCTAGTCCAGTTGTTCCCAAACTTTTTGCAGCATGCACCTCTTTCTAGAGTTTGACACCTGTCAAGCACCCCCCAACACCTTACTTTGGTTAAACTTCACATTTTTAACTGCAATAACTAAATATAAATATTCCGGTTAAACTTCACATTTTTATTTGCAATAACTAAATACAAATATTTACTGTAAATTAGAAAACAAAGAAATCTGTTATAAATGCAAAAGATTTCTCCCTTGATTTCTTTAAAGTGCCTGTTTTTAACCAGGTGTCCATTTTGATTAATGTAGTAAGTGAAAAATAAATGTATGAATTATCAGTTATCGGTGGGGCTATTGTGACAGATGTGTTTGTAAAATGAAATTAAATCATGAGTAATTTATAGCTTGGAATGTGTAATTTTATTTCTTAATAAAACTTTCGCATGTGAAGTTTACCTCAGTTAAATACGTAAAAATAATAAAGAGACAAATCTTTTCCCCCGCCATTACAAACATTCTATCGCGCACCGCCGGTGGTCAGTCTGCGCACCACTAGGGGTGCGTGCACCCCAGTTTGGGAACCACTGCCCTAATCCATCACAGTACCTAAACTTACCTAACAGCTATCTTAATAACTATTGATAAGCTGCAAATTAGGAGTTAATTGAGGCAAAAGGTATCACTTTATTTTAAGGTCCATTAACTATGACTTTTTCCTCAGTAAACTCCTAATTTGATGCTTATTAATAGTTATTAAACTAGTTGTTAAGTTTAGGTATTGGGTAGATGTCCTGATGTAAAATATGGTAATGCAGAACATGTGTTTTATTCTGTACGTACTAATTGACAGTCAATATGTTAATAACTAGTTAATAGCGAGAATTAGTCTCTATCCTAAAGTGAAGTGAGGTGAAGTGAAGTGTGACATTTAACCCATCCAAGTGCACATACACAGCAGTGAACACACACAACGTGAACAGACACCCAGATATGAGGGCAGCCATTTTGCAGTTGAGGTCTCACCTCAGTGGAAGAGAGAGCTGGTTATTATTCGAACCCACAACTTTCGGGTTACAAGTCCGACTCTCTAACCATTAAGCCATGACTTTCCCATAAAGTGCTAGCAGGCAATATTTATATTGCAGTTTATACAATACAGATCGTGTCAAAGCAGCTTTGTAGTGTTAAATAGGAAAACAGTGTGTAAATAGTGCAAATAAAATTAAATACTGCTATAAAGCAGTTGTAAAAAGAGGACAATAGTAAACAGTCAATATTTCAATATTTCAGCAAAGTACATTGTTGATTCAGTGATGTAATCATCCACCTCAGTTCAGTTGTTTTCCAATATCTGTGCAATCAAGTCAGTGTCCCCAGCTAAGCAAACCAAAGGCGACAAGAAACCCAAACTCCATCGGACAGAATTGGAGGGAAAAAAAGTCAGACCATGGACTTGTATTACTCATAATATCCATCCAGTTTCTTCTGCTTGAAGACTGAATACATTACATGGTGAATGAATTGAAGCTGGCCACAGGGTCTGTGCAGAAGACTCCTCTGCTGCTCATGGACTTTGCTGAGGATTTGTGCCGATGACTGACAACATCTTTGAATGGGATCTGTCTCTGGGGCTCATCCAGTTGTTGTGGTCTCTGCTGACATTCAGGGCTGTAGGCATCATTTCTAGGTGCTGCTCCAGGTGCTGTTGCTGGTCTGGATTTGGACTGGATCTAGGTTGATACGGTGACCTCAATATAAGAATAAGACTAATATTAGAGTAGATGCCATTCTTCTTACAATGTGTTTTGCAATACAGCATGAACACAATGAGTACATTATATCAAACTTTCATTATTATTATTAGTATTTCACTTCATCATCCATTATAGCATTATGTCCAGATGTTCAATTTACTAGCGGCAAACAGTGACAAATTCACTGGTGGTGTCAATGCAAAATTAGGCTTCGATTGACCACCTTGACACCACTGAAAATATAATCGATCATACTGTACCTTGGTGTATTGACTGTAACTTTGGAATCCCTTATACTGATGTCATAAAGTCAGGACGTTGAGGAAATTGTGGGTGTATGCTAACAAAACCCAGACATTGTTTCAATTCAGCTGTGAAATGCAAATGCTATGGTCAGAATTTAGTGTAAACAGCTTGATCTGTGCTGCCTAATGTGTGAAATGGCATGGGAAATGTTTTATTGACACAGAATATGCACCATAAAATATGTTATCTATCATTACTATGAATGCGTTATTCTGCATGTCCATTAAAATACTGAGAAAATGGCATTTAAAGTTGTCCAACTTCTTTGAAATGCGTGTTCCTTATCGAAATTAATGATGTATTTATGGTAGGGAATTTACAAAATATCTTCATGGAACAGGATCTTTAGTTAATATCCTAATGATTTTTGTCATTAAAGAAATTTTTTTAACTTTTGACCCATTCAATGCATTACAGCAAAAAATATCTGTTTGACTTATGAGTGGTTTTTATGGTCCAGGGTCACATCTATCATCTTACCAAAGGAGGGAAAAATGTCTAATATCTTTTCGTTACTGCCTTTAAAACTTAGACATCCAACGAATTCTATGGTATTGTGAAAATTTTATAACCTATCAAAATTTTAAAAGACATTTATAAAATATTAGGCTAACAATTTTGCATCTTGTTGAGCTTGTGCAGGTGCTTTTAATATGAACACATTTCATTGTCTCGACTTAAGCATATTTTTGTTTATTTTTTAACACTGTGTAGGGGTGCCACTTGATGTCAGATGTAAAATCTTGATCCTAAAGCGAAACCATTTTCTCTAAAGCTCATTCCACAAACCTGACAGTTTACCCCAGCGGCCTATGCATAAGTTTCAAACCAAGACAGCAACTCACAGCACAAACGTGCCAAAATAGCTGCAACTATGGTGTATGGAGCAAGCGAACAAATCAGTATGGACCAAAATCTCAATGGAAGATTTCCAGTGTCATACTGAATCCATTATAGTTTCATTTCTGTGACAGCTATGTGTTAACCAAAATTAAATATGGTCCACTTACTCTACATAGAAAATAGCATCAGCATGCTGAGAGTGTCAGCACGTATTACAGATGTCACACTGGAAAGAAAGTAGTTACACTGAAAGCGGTAAAAAAGCCTACTGTCAACAGTCGCTTTTTACTTCGGCAAAAATGTTGTCAGAATATTGACAGCAGACATATCGTGTCCTCGGTGCTACCGATTTCTAAAGCTCTGAAAGGAAATGAAGTTTGCATTGATTAGAAGTGACAGTAAAGCCACCTCAGGCTAGGCCACCAGAGACTGCTTGACCTGAAAACAGAACACAGCTGAGTTCTCTGTGAATCTGTGACTGTCCTTGTTTTCACATCTTGATAATGGACTGAAATGATATGAAGACCTTTAGAGGAAAAAGAAAGATAGAAAACATGCTTCAATAGGAGAAATAAACAGTCATTCTGATATGTGCCTCGGGGAGATCTTCAAACCATTTAAAAATGCTTCTCTTAATCTCTCTGTAGTGTATCTTTATCTTCAATAAATAATTAAACAGATAACTCCAACAGAGCACAACAGTAGGGTTCCGGAGGTAAAAAATCACATTCATTTTCTCCATAGAGAAATTTCTTTTTGGCAATAACCTCTAAAGACGGTGCTTTGAGAGTAAATTTGGATATGCTCTTCAGTAGAGGACAAATCAGTGTGATCACTTAACTTCATTTAAACAGCCAAATCCCCTGTAAGCAACTACACTAATCCTATTAGAGATCCGCCAGTCAAAGTCATTCTTACCATGGAAACGGCAAATGGCTAATTTGAGCAAAACTCTCTAGTTTCTACACTCTGAAACCACTTACATATTCGAATATGTGTAATGTTTTTGTTATGCTGTGAAAGAGTACAACATCTTTCACAGCATATATAGATTTTTTTTTTTTTTTTGCTTGGAATTAAAGTTTGTAATGTTATGATTCATCTGGGAGCTGGTATGTTTACCACTTTTTAAATTGCATTTCAGTAATCTTAAGCTTAATTGCCATAAGCACAGAAAGACAGAAGACAAGGAGCCCAGTGCTGAAAGTGGGTGTCGCTAAATAATGTCTATAGCTATAAATACATATTCCACCTTTTACATGGCTTGTGATTCTTTGTGCAATTTATGGGAGTAAACTTTAAACAATTAGCAAAAGCTTTGTTATATGAATGCAATAATAAGCATTTAAAAAAAAAAAAAACTGGGTACATTTATATGGCATTATTCTACTTAACCTTCAACCATCAAACATTTAAAATTACTTTCAGTATTACCTGAATATTTTACATGCTAAATATCACTGTAGTAATACATAATATATAAAACTGTATTATGTAATTATATATTAATACTATTTTTGTAACATACGTTGCCTTAATCAAAAAGATTATAAACTGGAATATTGATTGAAAATATTTAAAAGTGTTTGACAGATAACAAACATACCAGTAAACATTGTTAATAGGGATTAGAAGTCTTTAATATACTTATATGAGTTTTAATTAGCCATGTTTCATGTTTCATCACTGCAGAATAATTTGCTAACGGTTAGCTTCTGCTCTGGAATCTGTGCTGGGAGTTGGGAACATGTGGCACACTAGAACTCACAGAAGGTCTGTCTGCTCTGTGATAAAGCCATTGTCTGTTTATCTTTTGGAATTTGTTCCAATACAGGCCTGGCTGAGGTGACCAGCACATATTCACAACACAAACTTCACAGTGAGTCTGCAAGCTTTCAGTCAGAAATCCTACAGCTACTGCAACATCTTCAACACACAGTGTACCCGACATAACATGAATTGTGATGTTGCTTCTGCTTCAAGTCAATGGACAGAAGAGCTAAAAAAGTGAAAGAGTGAGAGAGAAGCTTCCCAGATGAAAATTGAATTACCGAGAAAGTAGGCCTTCATCTCTCAAAGTGCTTCTGGAGAAAATTGAAAGATTGTAAAATTATTACATGTTCAGGACAAATATGCTGTATGCTGGTGTTATTAGCAATAAATCAGTCATATAAACAGACTATATCACAGTTTAAATGTATATTAAATGCTGTTGTTAATTAGTTGAGTGCTTTTTTACACACTTAAGTAGAACGTCAGTGCACCTTTATATGTAATCTCTCTATTGTCTTTGAATGGTTAACATTCTGTTGAATGAACTGACAAAAAATTGTGGTAAACTAAAATATACTTTAAAGAGATAGCTCACCCAAAAATGAAAATTTGATGTATATATCTCGTGACGATACATTGATGTGTCCATTTGTATCAACATAAGCCGCAGGGTTTAATTTGGTTTTATTTGTGTAGGATTTTATTTATTTATTTATTTATTATCTTATTTTATTGTATGTTTTAGCCCTGATTCCCACCCACTTACATTATAAGACTGATAGACTGCAACGGTTAGAGCTAAAAATCTCAGTTTGTGTTCTACTGAAGAAATAAAGTCACCTAAATCTTGGATGCCCTGGGAGTAAGCAGATAAACATCAAATTTTCATTTTTGGGTGAACTGTCCCTTTAATGTCATTTTGTTGAAACTTTTTTTTAATTGTATTTCATAAACTTATAATATAATCTTTAATAGTCCACAATAGGGCAAATATAGGTCGGACAGGCAGGGAATAACACATAGGGATGTTGTAGACAAGATGACAAACAGTGAACTGAACACAACTTAAATAGGAGGCTGATGAGGGTAATTTAAAACACACACCTGAAATGTGTGACAATAATCAGACATGAGGAAAAAACTAGGTCACATAGAGCACACAGGGAAGGAAACAAATATGATACAAATGTGATAAAAACAAACAAATCTCTTGCATTTGTTAAAAAGAAAAAGGAAAAAAAAAGGGTTGAAGGTGTGGGAAGAGGAGTAGGAGCCAGAAGCGATGAGGGTGTAGCAGTGTTCATTTTAAAAATGAATTTTGATTTAGTTTTAGTAATAGTCTTTTGACTAAAATGCCATTAAGTTTTAGTCTAGTTTTAGTTTCGTATAAATATCATACGATTATAGTTTGTTGAAATCTAATGGGTTTAGTTACAGTCCATTTATTAAGCCTTTCTCTAACAATTCCAGAAGGAGCCAGAAGAGTTGAGGGTGTGGGAAGAGGAGTAGGACCCAGAAGAGTTGAGGTTGTAGCAAGTGGAAAAGGAGCCAGAAGAGTTGATTTTATGGAAAGAGGAGAAGGAGACAGAATAGTTGAGAGTGTGGGAAGATGAGTAGGAGCCAGAAGAGTTTAGGGTGTAGAAAAAGGAGAAGGAGCCAGAAGAGTCAAGGATGTGGGAAGAGGAGAAGGAGCCAGAAGAGTCAAGGATGTGGGAAGAGGAGTAGGAGCCAGAAGAGTTTAGGGCGTGGGAAGAGAAGTAGGAACCAGAAGAGTTTAGGGTGTGGGTAAAGGAGTAGGAGCCAGAAGAGTTGAGGGTGTGGGAAGATGATTAGGAGCCAGAAGATTTAGGGTGTAGAAAGAGGAAAAGGAGCCAGAAGAATCGATTGCGTGGAAAGAGGAGATGGAGCCAGAATAGCTGCGGTTGTGGGAAGAGGAGTAGGAGCCAGAAGAGTTTAGGGTGTAGAAAAAGGAGAAGGAGCCAGAAGAGTCAAGGGTGTAGGAAGAGGAGTAGGAGCCAGAAAGTTTAGGGTGTTGGAAAAGGAGTAGGAGCCGGAAGAGTTGAGGGTGTGGGAAGATGATTAGGAGCCAGAAGAGTTGAGGGTGTAGGAAGAGGAAAAGGAGCCAGAAGAGTCGATTGTGTGGAAAGAGGAGAAGGAGCCAGAATAGCTGAGGTTGTGGGAATAGGAATAGGAGCCAGAAGAGTTTAGGGTGTAGAAAAAGGAGAAGGAGCCAGAAGAGTTGAGGGTGTGGGAAGAGGAGTAGGAGCCAGAGGAGTTGACGGTGTGGGAAGAAGATTAGGAGCCAGAGGAGTTGAGGGTGTAGGAAGAGGAAAAGGAGCCAGAAGAGCTGAGGGTGTGGGAAGAGGAATAGCAGCCAGAAGAGTTGAGAGTGTGGGAAGAGGAATAGGAGCCAGAAGAGCAGAGGGTGTGGGAAGAGGAATAGGAGCCAGAAGAGTTGACGGAGAAGGAGGAGCAGAGGGAGAAGAGATAGGCAGACTGGATGGAAATTGAATGGTGGGAAGAGAAGGAAATGAAAGAAGACATGAACAAAGTGAATGGGGTCTCCTAGGTGGAAGGGGAGGGAGGAGCAGTAGAGGGTACAGATGGGTTTCAAATAGGGTTGAGCGATATATCTAACGATATGATCATGTGCTTCTAGTCAGTAAATCTGGTTCTGCTAAATCGCCATCACCTGGTATTTAATGGAGTGGCATTTAATAAACAGAGCCGTAGATCACTGACAAGCTATGCAATGTCGCGTTCATTATCAAAGCTGATTCATCTGCATGTTAAAAATCATGGTCTCTCCTTTAGAGAAGTTGGACAGTGAGTTCTAGCTAAACATAAACACAGTGGCTTCAATTACCCACACATTGTAGAGAGAAAACCTATAAGTAACTCTACCATTCTAGTTATATGACCTGGTCTAGAGTCTTGTACGTTTCGAGTTATATTTTCTACTGTAGATGTTTCTACTTGGTTGATTGTATATTTTTTTTTTTTTTTTTTTTTTACAGACTGGACCTGGTGGCTCGAAATAAGAGAGAAACAGACTAAAATTAGCATAGATGCCATTCTTCTAATGATGTAGCAAGTACATTGGGTGTATTGGGAAGTGTTCCCGGTTCCGATTTACCTAATTAATGCAACCTAAAAATCCTTTAACCTATTTGGATATTAGAAGTGTATTAGTGTGTTATGTGTAAGTCAGTTTAAAGAGATGAGTCTTTAATCTAAATAGGAAAAGTATCTGCCGCCTGCAGTTGATTTTGATATTCTATGTATTATCAAATTGCCTGAGTTTTGAGAATGCAGCGGATGAGCAGGATTATAAGGTAAAAAGAGCTTGTTCAAATAATGATGTGCTAAACCATTCAGAGCTTTATAAGTAATAAGCAAGATTTTAAAATCTATACGCTGTTTGATAGGGAGCCAGTGCAGTGTTGACAGAACGTTCCCGGTTACTTAACTGTAACCTTGTTCCCTGAGAAAGCTGAATGAGATGTTGCGCTGCTCAGCGCATTAGGAAACGTCTTATTCGTGACCAGCTGTGAATAATGTGTGTAACACGTCAATAGAATTGACCCGGTGGTAATATAGCCTCAGTTGATGACATCAACGGGGCGCGCGCCCACAACACATGGCTATAAATAGATACGCCACAGGTGCATCCACAGGACATTTTTTTTCTGAAGAGCAGTCCTGGGACATATTCAGTATGGCAATGCAGCGCAGCATCTCGTTCCGCTTTCTCAGGGAACAAGGTAACAGTTAAGTAACCAGGAACATTCCCTTTCGAAAGCTTCAGTCAATGCTGCACTGCTCAGCGCATTGGGAACGGGAATACCCATGCTGCCATGCTTGAAAATGTCTGGACCCCTAAGGTTGTGCAGGTGTGCTATCAAACCACAAGAATGCCTCAGACATTAGCTTGTGATGTTGACTCAAGTACATGAGAGCCCAGAGTAGCATGGACATCCAAACTCTAAAATCTATGAATGTGTGCAGAGAAGACCAACCTGTCGCATCACAAACCTGTTATAAGGGGGCACCCCTTGCTAAAGAACTAGAGGAAGTGACCCCCCTTATGGAGTGAGCTCTAAGACCTATAGGCGAAGCTTGACCATGCGCCTCATAAGCCAAACCAATAGCCTCCCAGACCCAGTGAGACATAGTCTGCCTGGTGGCAGCTGCTCCTCTGTTACCACCACCATAACAGACGAACAGCTGCTCCGACTTATGGCACTGGCTAGTGCGGTAAGAGCACGGACTGGACACAGTCTCATTCAGGCCTCTAGAATGACCAGGTGTACAGCCGAAGACGGAACCTTAGGCAGGTAATCAGGATGAGGATGCAAAATCACTTTTACCCTGCATCCCCAATTCTCTTCAAATAAGTTATTGCCATGAGAAATTTTTTTTTTTAAGTCAGAAGTGTATCAGATGCTGACTCTAAAGGTTCAAAGGGAGGTTTTAACCAGACCCTCGAGAACTATAGCTTAGTCCCAAGAAGGCATCAAGGTTTTCACTGCAGGCCTCAGTGGTCTGGCCTCACAAAGGAAGCAAGAGAGCAGAGGGTGTCTCCCGAGTGGCATCCCATCAATCAAGGCATGGCAAGCCGAAATAGCGGCCACATAAACCTTAAGAGTAGCAGGGCATGTGCCTGTTGACAATTTCTCTTGCTTGAATTCCAGAACTGAAGCAATGTGGCAGTTGACTGGATCAACATTGTGTACCACACACCGCCTGTCAAATACACCCCATTTACTGGCATAACTCTCTCTGGTAGAGGAAGCCCTAGCACTAAGAATGGTATCAATAACCTCCGGCAAAGCCCTGTGTTCCTCAGTTGGTACCCTTCAGGGCCAAACATGAAGATTCCACAGGTCGGGCCTGGGATGGAATATCATGCCCCTGCCTGAGGCAGATGGTCCCTCCTCTCTGGAATCGCCCACGGCGAGCTGTCGAGGAGAGATATTATCTCCCTTGAGTGCTTTGACTGTACAGTTTCAGCCTCAAAGTTTGAAGATTGGGCACACTCCACCATCCTTCTTAGGAACCAGGAAGTATCTGCTGTAATATCCCGACTCTCTCCTTGGACGAGGAACATCTTCTATGGTCTCTTTGCCCAGAAGAGTCTGTAGCTCTCGAGACAGTACCTGCATCAGCTCCAGTTTCACGGAAGTGGAGACCATGCTGTTGAAGCGTGGAGGATGAAGAATAAATTGGATCCTGTATCCTATACGTACTGTATGTTAGATTTTCCGTGTCCTGAACGATGGCAGGAAACACTGGAACATTTAACATCTTGCTGGAAACCACCGCCCTCCGAAGCACAAGAAGTGGCAGGGATGGAGGGGTTTTATGAGGGTAATGGGAAGGGAGGATCGCTCCCTTGTGTGCTTAGAGCCACTAGCTCAGTGCCCTGAATCGGTGAACCAGCAGGGGACGACCATACTAGCTGCTCTAGAGACCTCCATAGAGGTAGTGAGCCTCTTAGCACCGCTAGTTTCCAGACGGTAACCGAGAGAAGCGCTCGCTGGAGATCGCTGCGCCCTGAAACACCGGCAGGGTTGGCAGAACGGTCTCCTGAGGGCACTGAGGAGAGACGGGCACCATGTAATATGGTGCCAATGGCCCCTCCCCTTGAGTCAAATCCATGTCTCGACGCAGCTCAGCGACTGCTTCCTCGTGTGCCCATAGCCACTAGCTCAGTGCCCTGAAGCGGTGTACCAGCAGGGGATGACTGTACTAGCTGCTCTAGAGACATCCGTAGAGGTAGCGAGCCTCCCAGCACCGCTAGTTTCCAGGCGGTAACTGAGAGAATCGCTCGCCGGAGATTGCTGCACCCTGAATGACTAAATCTGTTACATAGAATGGCCAAAGGCACGAGCCGGTTGCTTAGTTGCACAGGGAGACAAATCTATTGCTCGACGAAGCTTAGTGCGCCTAGAGCCCTGAAGCGGCGGACCGGCAGGGGACAACCGTACTAGCTGCTCTAGAGACCTCCGTAGAGGCAGCTCAGCGACCGCTTCCTCGTGTGCCCAGAGCCACTAGCTCAGTGACCTGAAGCGACGGACCGGCAGGGGAAGACTGTACTAGCTGCTCTAGAGACCTCCGTAAAGGTAGTGAGCCTCTCAGCACCGCTAGTTTCCAGGCAGTAACTGAGAGAATTGCTCGCCGGAGATTGCTACACCCTGAAACATCGACAGGGTTGGCAGAACGATCTCCTGAAGGCACTGAAAGAGAAGGGCACTGTCAAATTAAGCCACAGATGTCTCCCTGTGCTGACTAAAGCTGTTACATAGAACGGCCGAAGGCACGGGCCGTTTGCTTAGTCGCACAGGGAGACAAATCTGAGGCTCGACGAAGCTCAGAAACCTATCCTCCAGCTTACTACGTTTGGGGGTCTCTTGTTCGCGTGGCCAATCAAGCTGCAACCTGTCCACCGCGCGAGTAATCTCTCGCGAGTGGAAAGCTCATAGGCGGGCTGCTCATGGCACGAAAACCCAAGAGATATATAATCCTCCTCGTGAACTGAAGAAACACCAGAGCGAGCTTCAAAATCATGAGAGAGGATGCGTGGATCCAGTGATACCACAAGCGAAAGGGACGAGCCAGTCGCTCACTCGTCACGCAGATCCGCACAAGAGCCCTTCGATGAAAAGGTGGGTGCAGTCTGAAAATAGCTCAGACGAGCACAAAGCATCTTTACGGAGAGCAGTTCACAATGCTCCTACTCGCCCATCTCTAAAGCCAGAACCACGTTCTCTTCCCCCAAACAAACAAAACAGTAATAATGTGTATCCAGCTTATACATAAGGCGAGAGTATGGAGGAACACAACACTTACCATTTCGTTGGCACATCCTACGAAGATCTGTAGCTGATGAAAATAATTTTACTGACGCACACATGCACAGAATGATCTGAAGACAAAAGACCTGTGGATGCACCTGTGGCTTAACTATTTATAGCCCCGTGTTGCGGGTGGGTGCGCGCCCCGATGCCGTCATCAACCGAAGCTATATTACCACCGCGTCAATTTTATTGACGGTTTACACACATTATTCACAGCTGGTCACGAATAAGATGTTTCCAAATGTGCTGAGCAGCGCAGCATGGACTGAAGCTTTCGAAAGGGAACTGGGCTAATATGGTCATACTTCCTGGTTCTAGTAAGATCTCTAGCTGCTGCATTTTTGGACTAACTGGACTTTGTTATTAAGCATGCAGAGCAACCATCCAATAAAGCATTACAATAATCTAACCTTGAGGTCATAAACGCATGGATTAACATTTCTGCATTTGACATTGAGAGCATAGGCCATAATTTAGATATATTTTTAAGATGGAAAAATGCAGTTTTACAAATGTTAAAAACATGGCTTTCTAAGGAAAGATTGGTATTAAATAGCACACCTGATGACGAAGAATTGACGTATACTGTTGTGCCTTATACAAACTCTGGTTAGGGAATCCATCCTTATAAATCAGATTTATAACCAACACTAAGGTTACGGTTATACAGTGCATTCATTTATTCATTCATTTTTGTAAAAAAACCATTGAAGAACATGCGATTAATATATATTTGTATTAGCTTATTTGTGCATCTACCTCTGAATATGTTTTATAATCAATTGAGAACAATACACAAAGTAATGATTACTTTTAATAAGTGCATTGCAAGAAAAAAAATGCAGTGTTTAATTTTGCAGTAAAGTTTAACTGTTTGGTTTAGATAACTTTGCATGGCTGTGTTAATTTTTTTTAGAGTGCATTGCAAAAAATGAATAATAGATGTCCATCTGTTTCCATGATGGGCTAGAGCAGTGGTTCTCAAACCTGTCCTGGAGTACCCCCTGCCCTGCACATTTTGTATGTTTCCTTTATCTATCACACCTGATTCAACTCATCAGTTCATTAGTGGAGACTGCAAGACCTGAAGTGGGTGTGTCAGATGTGGGGAGACATACAAAAAGTGCAGTACTGGGAGTACTTCATGGAGAGGTTTGAGAACCCCTGGGCTAGAGTTTAGCAGAATTTAGCTCCAGCCTTAATCAAACACAGCTAAGCCAGCTAATCAATAGATTACTAGAAGGCTACAGGCAGGTGAGTTTATAAGGGTTGAGGCTAAACTCTGCATGGCAGTGGCCTGAAAGGGCTAAATGCAGTTTTTAAAGCATGAATAAATATTAAAGCATAATAAATTAAAATGTATTTTTGTAGAAAACTTTTAACTTGACATTATTTGAAAGTGCCCTTTTTGAAAATGTGTATCTAAATGTGTTAAGCACGTCATGAAAGTGTACACTAAGTGTGCTTTTATTTCATTAGTAATATATTATCTGTAAATACAGTTGTTGTTTTTTTTTTTTGTTTTTTTTTTAATCCTTTTAATATAAGTGCACATTCAAGACATTTATCCCAATTCTTTTTTACAGGTGTGAAGATAGAGATACATTTTTACAATTCTTCCTGTTACAAAACTCTATGGACTCCCCTACATGTGACCATGTACCACATAACCAATCATAAGTGTCAGTTGTTCAAAATTTTGAATTATACTTGATCTGAAATCTGAATAAACAGGCTTTCATTATTTAAATGAACCAATACAAATAGAAATATATATATATATATATATATATATATATATATATATATATATACTCAGATTATGTAATACATATGAAACATGCACACAGGTGCATGCTATGGGGATGACGAGTCAGTGTTGCAGACTTCATCTCTTAAACTGAAAACAAAGCAATAGTTTTTGCATGCGCTTGAACGCTTATTAGGCTATCTAGGCAATTAAAGGCTCATAATTATGGTTTATATAGTTTATTAATAAAGGTGCAACTAATAGTCAACTAAGGCTTAAAATGAACTAGTCGACCAGAAAAATCTTTAGCTGAGGGTAGCCCTAATGCATATTGACTAATTGTTTATGAGAAGCTTACACATAAGAGGCTGACAATTAGCTGAATATATAGTCTTCTTGTTTAATTAGAGATAGTTAGCCTGCATTTTAAAATCTTTATTTGAAAGTGGCAATAAACAGTGTTATTTTAAAACCTTTATCTTGCAACATAATATTGCACTCTACAATATTTGCATGAATAAACCTATGACAGAGACTATGAGCCAATCATTGTGTGCATAGTTCGTAAGTATGCTGACTTTTAGTTTAAGACTTCTGTCTATTTTTTAGTAAAAGTTTGTGTCAGTAGCTTTGTGAATAGGTTTTAAGAGAAAATTCTAAACCAAAAACTTGTACTGCTATTTAGGAGAACTCTTTGTGTTAAAGTAAAATATTTAGTGAATACGGGCCCGGGAATCTAAGGGTGCAAAAAAATCTAAATACTGAGAAAAGTGCTTTTAAAGCTGTCCAAATTAAGTCCTTAGCGATGCATTTTACTTATCAAAAATTATATTTTTATATATTTATGGAAGGAAATTTAAAAAAAATCTTCATGGAACATGATTTTTACCCCAGAATTTGTCTTTAGCATTTGAGAACAATGGCTAGTCAGTGACTGAATTTCCACAGAGAACCTCAACAACCTGAACTGGCTACTGTCAAGTTATTCCTGAACAATTCTGTCTGCATCTTCCCAAAATGCATAATGCTTGTGTGATGTATTTTTATGGCAGCCCACTCCCAGAGCTCAGAAACAATGTGCGCACTGATCGGTGTTATATAACGCAACCTTTGTATCCTGTTTTAGTGGGGGCTTTGTTTTGGATATCTAACTGCAGATTTCAATGTCTATACCGCTTTCCCACTCTCTGTGTCTCTGGAGCTGTCTCTCTCTCACTCTCAGAAGGCTCCGCAGTGCTGCCTAACTGATGGAGACGACCCACATTCCCTAATCCTCTGTATTGTTCCACTGTGCTGCGGAATTATGGCAGGCACCGGGCTAAAACAATGGAGAACCAAATGTCTCATATCCACGGGCCCAAACAACTCTGCATTTTATCTCTGTGCTGACGGAAAACCTGCCCCAGATGACGTGACATAGCTCACAGGAGAACTCATTATGCAATGCTCTTCATTGGCTCAAACATTCCCTGTCAAGACTCCGACTCACAGTAGTGCGAACATAACCCTGTGTTTAAATTTCAATCGAAATTAATTATTTATTGATATTGATATTGATATTAATGATATTAATTTATTATTTGCTATTTTTACCTTTCTGGTAAGTGTGTAAAATAACTAATTACTGATCATTTACAATACAAAGCATTCCTTTATACATCACGAGGGAAATTAGCTTAATGAAAGTAATAAAGCGCTCAGAGAAATAATGCAATTATTGACTCGGAGAGGAAAATCTGTGTATGTTGTTGCTGCCATATAAAGTTGAGGTCATTTTTCAGGCCATGCACATGCTAGTGTCTCATCTCCAAATTGATTTTTGAAGCATGCAAGCTTGCATAAAACAAATGATCAGAATATGGTATTATCCATCTAAGATATTATCAAACAAATCAAAATCTTCCATATCGAGTGGTGTCGGAAGGTGAAGGGAACAATAAACATAATCTTCAATAATAAAGATAATGAGGAATTAATTGGATATCACATTAAATAATGGCATTTCTTCTCTGCCATTGTTGTTAGACCCAGCTCCACTAGATTGATTCAATTCTTCAGTTATGCATTGTCGTAATAACTAATTGTGGTTAGATAAGCATAATATCCTTAAGATATTATTCCAAACCCAAGGACTAACAGTTAAATGTTGAGGACACTTTAAGTTGCGCATAAAATTCACGAATGTGCCCAAATATGTTGTTATAGTTGCTTTGCATTGCATGCAAATTACGAAGTCACAATCATTATTGACAAATCTGTCCCCCATACTATCATCATAATTAGAAGCCTAAGAGCAATGCACAGTTTGAGAAATTCCATTTCAAAACAAGACCTTTAACATATTGTCATAAATGACACTAGTAGGGGCAGAACTAATCTACAATGCAGCACATTTCCCAGGAACTCCATTTATCACTCACAAAATAACAGCTTTAATGTTAAGGAATAGAGAGGCTGGTGATACAATATTATGAGAAATGACATTAAAAAGTAACCAGATACTATATAAGTAAGGCTATATAAGAACATAAGAACATAAATGCCATGTAATCTATCCAGAATAGACATGTATGCTAATAGAACAATCTGCTGTTTAGAAAGTTGTCAAACTTGTCTTACAGACAGTAGTGTCATTAGCATATGTTATAAAGTTAATGAAAAGCTGAAAAACTGGAACGCCTAATGGATCTTAAATGCATCCAAACACAACCCAAGGTCTCAAACAGACAGATGGAGAGAGAAATAGAGATTTTGAGAGATCAGGGATTTTTATAAAGATACCTTATTCCATAGCAGCAGGGTACAAACATTATGTTTAGCTCAAACTGGGGGGAATTAAACTTCTATTTATGCTATGATTCCAAGAAAAAGTGTCTCGACACTCAGGTGTACTCTTGGGTGACCAAAGGCAATTACAGAAAGATGATATATATATATATATATATATATATAGCCTGTACTTCTTTGTAGCTTTAGAAATAATGTTTAAAACATATAGACATCTGCACCTCAGCAACCACTTATGACCACACAATGCCTTAGAAATCGTCTAGTAGTCACTCAAAGCAACTTAGCAACTGCATAGCAAGTGCCTAGCAACCACTCAAAAAAAACTTAGCCTTAAATGCTTGGCATTACTTGATAGCAACCACCTTAAAAACTGCTTACAAACCACCCTCCAAAGAGTGCGAACATGTGACACACTATAGCAAGTAGCTATTAAGTAAACTAGCAAACCATACAGCTGCTTTCAAACGTCACAAAAGCTTATATAACATATATTCAGTCTGCAAATTGCTGTTCAAACTGCACAAGTATTCAAACAAGGGAGCTAACTGGTATAAACTTCCAAAACATGCTAAATTTGTCTTGATAAACTAATTTTACTACACTTGCATTTCAGCTGAGCTACTGACTATTAGTCTTGTACACAACAAACCAAATATCCAGAATCAAATAGCCTACTTTTTGTAGAAGCATGCAAATTCTTGAAAAAGTGCTTGCTGGTTTGCACACAACTTTATCTAAAGCTTGCAAGTTTGAAGCTGTCTGCTTAATACTGTAATAGACGTGGCTGTCTCATTGCAAAATAAAATGCTACTCATAAGGGAAAAATTGTGTCAGTAAGTCATCTGAGCCTTGTCTGACAGACAAAAATCAATGATCAATTTCAGACAAGCACTACATGCGCTAGTGAAGCCAACTAAATTGTCACATTCACACAAAGAGCAGAAATGCTTTGCTAGCTGATCGAAGCCTGTCTAGCAGAACAGTCTGACTGACACCATCAGCCAAACCTGAAATCACTGAGAAGGACTTTTTTGATTTGCCTGTTTTTTATACATTGGCAAGCTGAAAATTTGCTGTTGTGATTCATCATCTAAAATAAATTAATTAATTAAAATAAAAAAGCAGCACTTCTCAGGCATGATCGATTTCTCAAAAATCCATAGTTTAAACAATTTAGTGTCTTGAAGTACAGTTATGTTTTTTTTTTTTTTTTGTGTAATTATAAAACATATTTCTTATAGGTGATTTGTGTCTTTTGTTTGTTTATTTAAATGGGCTATCAACTGTGTCAACTGTAATCCCGGATATACACTATAAAATTCTAGGTCTGATTTTTATGTTTTCTGGAAATTTTGAGTTGCATTTAAATGGTTCATTATGTCAACGTTAGCATTACATGCTGTTTGGGTTTGAGGCAGAAAAACGTACTCGGTTACGAACGTAACCTCGGTTCCCTGAGATACGGAACGAGTACTGCGTATGGGGAAAAGCTCCTTTTTTCCTCGATACTGAAGCCTTTTTTCAATAACGCAGTGCAACTGCACTGCCATTGGTTTAATCTGTACACTTTTTTAAACCAATGACAGCGCTGCATAGCTGCGCGAGCCTGTGGCGATGCAGCGCACCAAAGCCCGCCAAAATGGGCGGGGCGAATGGCTATATAAGCAGGCAATCGCCAGAGGAAATCAGGTCATACGACTGAAGCGACGACACTGAACCCGCAGCCTCGTGGCACGGTATATAACGCAGTACTTGTTCCGTATCTCAGGGAACCGAGGTTACGTTCGTAACCGAGTACGTTCCCTTTCGATACTTCACTCATACTGCGTATGGGGAACGAATTCAACCACGCCGTGCCACGGTAGGGAACGACAAGACTTAACTTGAACACCCTGGGGTCCAGAGGATAAGTGAGAGGGCCGGAGCCATCGAACCCTTGACGCTGCACTGCTGAGAGGGAGCTAGCTCCCTGGAGGTGGTATGATGACAGAGTCTGCTAGAGGCCGTCGTATCAAACCGAAAGAACCTTAGCATGCAAGGTCGGGATATCCAAGTTATAGAACCTGACAAAAGTGGACGGCGAGGACCAGCCGGCCGCCTCACAGATGTCCTTGATAGAGACACCACTAGACCAGGCCCATGAAGAGGCCATCCCTCTAGTAGAGTGGGCTCTAACTCCTATGGGGCACTCAAGGCCCATAGAGGAGTAACATAGAGCGATAGCTTCAACTATCCAACGCGAGAGGCGTTGCTTTGAGACCGAAGACCCTTTGGTGCGGTCACCAAAGCAGACAAAAAGCTGGTCAGATTGCCTGAATGGCTGCGACCGCTCAATGTAAATTCTCAAAGCCCTCACTGGGCAGAGTAAATCCAGCTCTCGCTCACCTGACAACAGAGGCAGAGCTGAGAGGGAAATTACCTGTGCTCTGAATGGCGTCGAGAGCACTTTAGGTACGTAGCCATGCCTGGGCCTGCAAATCGCCAACACGCTTGACCGATGCTAGAGCAAGTAGCAGAGCGGTTTTGAGCGTTAGGGGCCGAAGGTCAGCTGACCGCAGCGGTTCAAAGGGAGGTCCTTTGAGTGCTCCAAGGACCGTGTGAAGGTCCCAAGTGGGAACGGTGAGAGGACATGGGGGCTTCAACCGCCTAGCACCTCTCAGGAAACGCACAATGAGGCTGTTTCGACCCACTGATTGGCCAGCAATAGGAGCATGAAATGCTGCAGTGGCTGCTACGTAAACTTTGAGTGTGGAAGGGGTGAGACCCTTTTCTAGACGCTCCTGGAGAAATGACAGTATCGGAGATACATCACACTCAACAGGGTCTTTGTTTTGTGCTAAGCACCAGTCAACAAAGACTGACCATTTTTGGGCATAGAGGCGTCTTGTAGACGGGGCTCTTGCCTGAGCAATGGTGTGTAGCACATCCCCGGGGAGGCTCAGAGGCTCCCATCAAGGGACCATACATGCAGTGCCCAGAGTTCTGGCTGTGGATGCCAGATTGTCCTGTTCGCCTGAGAGAGGAGGTCCCGCCTCAGGGGGATCAGCCATGGGGCTTTCATGGAAAGCCTGAAAAGTTCCGAGGACCAAACTTGGGTCCTCCAGAGTGGGGCCACTAGGAGGACTCTGTGTCTGTCTTCCCTGACTCATCTGATGACCTGAGGGATCAGAGCGATCGGGGGAAAAGCATAAAGAAGGAGGCTGGGCCAGTTGTGGGCCAGCACATCTGTTTCCTTTGAAAAATAAGTTGGGCAATGAGAGTTGCTTTCTGAGGCGAAGAGGTCGACCTCTGCCTTCCCGAAAATCTCCCAGATTTTGAGAACCGTCTGGGGATGGAGCATCCACTCATCCGAGGGGACATTGCTCCGTGAAAGCATGTCTGCTCCCAGATTCGTTTTGCCAGGTATGTGTGTCGCCTTGAGCGATCGCAACCTGGGTAATGGCTAGAATGAGCTAGAATGAGCCAGTCGTCGAGATAGTTCAGAATGCGGATTCCCATCTGTCTCAGAGGGGAAAGCGCCTCGTTCATGCACTTCGTGAAAGTGCGGGGAGCTAGAGACAGCCCAAAGGGAAGGACTGTATATTGGTAAGCCACACCCTCGAACGCGAATCTCAAGAATCGTCTGTGATGGGGGGCTATCTGGATGTGAAAGTAAGCATCTTTCAGGTCCAGCGAGAAGAACCAGTCCTCGGGGCAAATCTGCGTGAGGATCTGCTTCAGTGTCAACATCTTGAACTTCCGTTTCATGAGGGAAAGGTTCAGGTGTCTGAGGTCTAAAATGGGTCTGAGACCACCATCTTTCTTGGGGACAAGGAAATAACGGCTGTAGAACCCCGACCCGCTTTCTGAGGGAGGAACTATCTCTATGGCTCCCTTCCTTAACAGCGTCATCACTTCGGTGCGGAGGACCTGAGCGTCGTCCGGCTCTACCGAGGAGAGAATCACTCCGCGAAAACGCGGGGGTCTTCGGGCGAACTGCAGTGAGTAGCCGTGTTTTATTATCCCCAACACCCACTTGGACACTCCGGGGATGGCCTTCCTGTGCTGCAGTGAAGCGTTCTGTAAACCCTTCTACCGCTGGTCCGAAGAGGCCGCATGGAGAGACTGGGGCAACGAGAAAGGCCACTTTGTCGCTCTCCTTAATCTCTGTTAGGTTGAGCCAGAGGTGGCGCTCCAGCACAACCAGGTTGGCCATGGATCGCCCGATGGCCTGGGCCGTGGCTTTCGTGGCGCGCAGAGCCAAATCAGTGGCGCTGCGGAGGTCACGGAAAGCAGGTTCACTAGAGCTAGACTCATCCAGGGAACGGAGAAGCTTTGCCTGAAACACCTGCAATATGGCCATGGTGTGCAGAGATGAAGCGGCTTGGCCCGCAGAAGTGTAGGCCCTGCCAGCCATGGCAGAGGTCGTCCTGCAGGGCTTGGAAGGAAGGGCTCTCTTATTTTTCCACCCCACAGCCGCGGGGGACAGAGGTGAGCAGCCATGGCCTCGTCCAGGGGCAGCAATTGCTCATAGCCCTTCTCCTGGGAGCCATCTACTGAGCTGAGAGCTGCAGAGGAAGTGCGTAGGCGGGCTGAGTAGGGGGCGCGCCACGACTTTGTCAGCTCATCATGAACCTCAGGGAAGAATGGGGCAGGTCGCTGGCGGGGGGCCTGGCGGCGTCCTGGCAGGTACCACTCGTCCAGCCTGCTGCGTGTCGGCTCTTCAGGGGGGGCCCACTCCAGATGGAGTTCCTCAACGGCCTTGGAGAGGATGCGGAGAAGCTCGGCATCCATCCCAGCTCTGGCGTCGATGGGCTCCAGTGACGGCAAGTGGGCGGGGTCAGAATCGCCGGCCCAGTCCTCCGTTTCAGAAGCTGCGAGAGACATGGAGTCGTAAAGCGGCTCGTCCTCCGATCCGCCAAAAGAGACGAGGTCGCTCGCTTCAGCCGAGGGACGCTGCTCTGGGTGTGAGAAGAGGACAAGGGACGGCTCTCTCATTGGAGAGGGTGAGGCACGCTGGCGCTGAGCCGGTGTGAGCTCACCCAAATCCGGGCGCTGAGCCCCTCTTCCCCGCTGTCTTTTCCTGGCCGGCTCGCGGGAGGAAAAAGACGGGAGGGCGCGAGGGGCGGGATTACTTTCATTAAAGAAAGCAATCCGCGAGCGCAGAGAGGCGAGACTCATGCTTTCACAAAAGCAGCATGAAGTTTCAGTGAGTGCAGCCTCAGCATGGGGTTTACCCAGGCAGAAAACACACTCACCATGGCCGTCGTCCTCATGCAGAGGGGCTCTGCATGTGCCACAGCTGTGGCGCGGCATGGCCGTCGCCATTAAAACGGCGTTAGAAACGCTCTTTTAGAGCGGTGAAAACCGCTGGAAAAGCTCTTTTACGATCGCCGGATGGCGGCAGGAGATCGCTGAGAAGCGGCCGGAAGCGGGAAGCGGGCGGCCCGAGATCGGCGCTGAGAGCGGCTGTCTGCGAGTACGCCGGCGCTGCAGGCAGTCGGCGGTCTCAGCTGGTCCGCTGCGGTGCCTCTTCGACGGCGAGAGCTCGTTCTAGGCGAAGGCGAAGGAGTTCAGCAGAGATCCAGCGAAGTGAAGTCGTCGCTGAAGGAGTAAGATCTGATTTCCTCTGGCGATTGCCAGCTTATATAGCCATTCGCACCGCCCATTTTGGCGGGCTTTGGCGCGCTGCATCGCCACAGGCTCACGCAGCTACGCAGCGCTGTCATTGGTTTAAAAAAGTTTACAGATTAAACCAATGGCAGTGCAGTTGCACAGCGTTATTGAAAAAAGGCTTCAGTATCGAGGAAAAAAGGAGCTTTTCCCCATACGCAGTATGAGTGAAGTATCGAAAGGGAACCTGTTTGTGCGATCAACATGGGAGGATAGTTTGGGGAAACCTATTCATGATCAATATTCATGCGATTATTTTTGGTATTTCAGAAATAACAGGGAACTAATTTGTGTTTTAAGGCATTCGATTATTTCTATACTGTATCTTGATTCCCAACAGAAGTAACCACAAATCTTCATATAGATGCAATTCATAACTTCTTATGAACTGAAAATGTAATAATTAAAGGTCTGAATCCAATGTATATTTAAACAGGATTGTGAGGGATGTATATATATTTACACTCTTTACTATAGCTTCCACTGCATAAAGGTCCTTGAATATGTCATTTTAACAACTCATAGCTTTTATGCAGTTTGATAAAGTTTTGGTTTACTGAAAGTCTTTTAGAAAGATTTTGTCAGCTGTACAATTGGCATGATGTCAAACAACAGTATCCACTGATCACACAGTACTCCCTCACAGCCTTATTTTCATCCCTGTTCAGAATTAAATATGGTGCTACTCTGACTAAGGCCTGTAAGACCATGTTTTAAGAAAGTAAATAGGGTCAGTGTTTTTTCTGATTTTCCGTCAACTTTAATTGATATTTGATGTTTCATGCACTGACCAAACACAAAATGATCAACTAAGGGTGGTCATTAGGTGTAGCTCTGCAAATGGTGAGCTCTGAGCACCTGGTGTGGGGGCACTTTGTTCCTGGAAAGGGAGTGCTGTCAGATTGGAGGGGCTGTATCCATGGGAGACTGGTCATAATGGGCGCCTGGCCAGGCCAGACATGAGGACAGCTTTTCCACTGGCAGGTGTTGTAAGAGCTCACCCAAGGTGGCCTCTCTGAGCATAGCAGGGCTGATTGGCTGATTGAAAGGAATGTGTTATCTCGCTCCACTGGGTGTGGTGGGCTCATGCTTTCTCTGGCAATAAGACCCCCTACGACAAGAAGCAGCCTAAAAAAAAATCTATATCTATCACCCAGCAATGTCATCCATCCACTAAGAACAACTTTTTCTAAGAACACATTGGCTGCTTAAAAGCACATATTAATGCCTTATTCTGCATATTTTCAATATTTCCCTAATTCTACCCCATACTTAACCTTAACAACCTTACGGTTAATAAGAACCAAATTAGGAGTTTATTGAGACAAAACTAATTTGTTAAAAGTTAGTTAATAGTGAAAATTGGTCCCCATACTAAACTGTGAGCAATATACATGATATTTCTTGCTATGATTGTACAAAATAACACAGTATTTAGTCACATGCTGCTATTCTTCTCCGTTCTTTATTAGATACATACTGTAAATATTGGTCTTTTGTAGTCTTACGTGGCATTGATGTAGGAGTTTACATAATACCCTAGTGTATATAAATAAAAGTGTAGAATGGGAGAACAACATAAAGGAGTTATCATACCAGGGGAAATTATACCTGTATTATATTTGGCAACCATATGGCCAATCAATTAGGAAATGCAAATTATCTGTACAAGATGCAACTTGAGCAATTCCTTGGACTCTTGCACACCTAGTACAACCACGGTATGGCTTATTAAAAAACTCATTTAATAAGCTTTTAAATAAAGTCACTTGGAAACAATGGAAAACATGTTTGCATGTGATTAAATGCTTATGGAGCTTATTTTGATTGTTCACCTTTAAATGGTTTTCATCTGACGAATTCCCTTCTCCTGCAGTAATAAGATTACTCAAGGGAAGTTTTCTCAATTTATATTTCAGATACAATTACTGAGTAGCTAGATTTTTTTTTTTTTTTCGTACAGTGTACTTCATTCCATAGAAGAACCAGTCCCACTTTATATTGTGTCCGTAATACCTGTGTACTTACATAGTGTCTAGTTGTGTACATAGTGTGTAATCACAGTGTGAGTATACATTGGTATCTACAGTTCTAATGTCTGTTTAACTACACATACTTTATTTAACAACCCACTGAATGGTATATGCAAGTACAAATGTGTAACAGGACATTGATATCAACACTTTTTGGTAATGAAAGTACAAATCTACTCCACCCCCTGGATCAAATGGTTCCAATTACTCTTATACCTGTTGTGACTAAATGTAGTTATATAACTATAGTACTAAGTGAAGTGAAAAAAAAGTGTTGTTACCAATGTCCTGTTACACATTTGTACTTACACAAACCATCCTGAGGGTTGTTACACGTGTGTAGTTAATTAAATATTACAGATATAGATGATATATACTGTATCAATCTGTATTTACACTGTGGTTATATGCTACGTACACATCTAGTTACTATGGAAAATACATACAATTGCAATACTTACAATACATTACATTTGTAATGGTTCTAAAAATAAGCTTCATTTATATATCTCTTCTTTCTCTCTCTTTTTAAGTCACTGAGGCATTTTCTTGACAATTTTCACCCTAACACTTTTTTGTTTTTTAATTAATTAATTATTATTTTTATTTTTTTTATAATGAATTCACTATTTTATAAACCCTGGCATTAATTGAGCATTTGAATTGTCTGAGCAGTGCTGCTGATGTAATGACTTTCCTGTCTCAAATAACATTCATATACATGCAGCCAAAATGCTAATTGGGGTCCTTCTAAAAACCAGCTTAATTGACTGAGGCGCTGGCCTGCTTGTCTGTTTATTTGTTCGCTTATCAATCTGCCATTTATTGGCACAGAAAGCTTTTCTTTCTCTGTCCTGAGTGGATGTTTTATTTTTCAAGAGTAAATTGTGATGTGGAATTGCTTCTAGGTAAAAAACTGAATAAACAGCTGATAAGCAAAATGCATTCGTGGTGTAGACTTCTGCGTTACAAATGGAAAGGGTTCGCTGAACCTGAAACTGTAATTTGCATATTACCATGGGTCCAAATGGAAATAATTATTTTAAATACTAAATGCCTATTCACAGCTCAGCTTCCCTCCTGGTTATTCTAATCAATGCTTCACAGACATGAACTTTTTTCTTTCTCTCTCTCTTTCTTTTTTTTATTTTTGCAGACTAAATAATGAACCCATCTGCCTGTGGTATGAGTATACTGTTTCAATGCATAGTCACTGTACAGAGCTCAACATGTGTATAAAAAGACCAAACACAGTTCTCAAGCTTGTGAAATTCAGCATAAATAATTAATATTCTTTCCAAGACTTTTTAGTTATTCTAAAATAAGGGGACAGAAGGAGAGGAATCTTTACTCTTGGGTTAAATGTTGTTTTAGTATCCCCCTGATGTTATTAACGCTGAAAGCAGTCTCTGAAGCGCTGAGCAGGGGTTTCGCTTTGAGGGAACCAGAAACCAGAGGCGTGTAAGTGGAACTCAGTTTCTGGCACATTTCCAATAGCATTCTGGGATCAAATCCTCTGTATGGCATGAGTGGTGTGCACCATTGAACTACTGTTGATTCATTTCAATTGGTTTGAAATGCAGTTTGAAAGCTACTTGTGCTGCTCTCAAAATGCATTTGTGGACTGGCCTGAAACTGTGCAAAGAGAGATATTGATAATATATGAATTTAAGATGCTTGGTCTGGTCAACATTAGCATATGCACACATGAAGGACTGGGTTTGACAGTACATCATTCTCATACTGTCTTTCCTCTATGAATATATATATATTTTTTGAATGATTTATGTTGCCAAAACACAATGAAAGTAGCATAAATGTATTCCATAAAAGCATGCACAATATTCCAAGCCTACCTATGAAAAACAAAACTGTTAAAACATTCTGCCAAAAATCTTCTCTGTTTCACAGAAGAAAGAAAACAATGGCAATGGTAAATTGAGTGTTTAAACCTAGTCTGAAAATTAGTTTGCAGTTCTGCTTGTAGGATAGAAACACATTTTACCTTTTAGAATTTATAACAGGCCATAATAGTTTTGCATATCATTTTGTTAATACATGTATTTTCAAGCTATATTCGTTTCATTAACCGTTCATAATTCTCATCATTATCTTCATTTTCTAAGTTTGCTTGATGACAAGCATTGCTTGGGGCAAGAGTGGACCTTTTGAAATCAGTCCTCTTTATGTAGTCTGGAAGGAAAAGTCTATAATTTGGGTATTTGACGTGATGCATAAATGTTTAATGGTGTGTCGTGATAGTATAGTTGAGATGCAGAGACAGTTGATTGTCATACACACCTGGAGTCTGGAAAAGGTCTGGGTGATTAACGAGCAGTTTTGTGAAAATAAAGAAAGAAAGAAATAAATCCCAGTAAGTAGTAGCTATTCTCATTTGGGAATCTAACTAACATATCTCACACAATGCATGCATTTGTTCAAGGACAACGAGTAACAAATAAGAAAATGCCATTATAGTTCAAATGTGCTGGGAAGCATAAAACCTGAATGCTGCATAACTCTATGAAGTCAGTCATTTGTCATGCTATGCGGTTGTTGTGCGTCATTCTCTTTCACGGTGGGTGAATCTCATCCTAATTTCCCCATTCCTTTAACTCAGTTTTGAAAACCACTCAACATAGAGGACACATTTTACATGTTCTTAGTGCAGAAAGGCAAATAATCACTACAGTGAGACGATCTCTTCCTTTCAAACACTTATGTCCATGTAGACACCTGAGAAGACACACTTGTAGTGTTTATTTTATATTCTTAAATGAACAGCTCTTAAACTATCATTTGTATTTGCTTAATGAAGACAGTAATTAGATGCCAGTATCTTTGTGGTTTCTGGATAAAATGAATTTGAATTCCATGTTAATCAAGTTATTTAAGTCATTAGGTTTATCAGAAAGTGACACTTAAACTTGAGTTTTATTCCGTGCTGGCTAGATTTAAGGCTAACATTTATACAGTATATACATACATAGTTGAAAATATAAATTTTACACTTATTTATTGACCAAATACCAATTTTGTCCAAGAAAATACTGTCTAGATTGAGATAGGCTCTCTCCCTTTAATTCCCCCTGCCACCAGCTAGAAAGTTTGTCAGGTTTTTTTTTCTTTCTTCTTCTTCTTCAAGCTGTGCTCATAGTTTTCTTTTTCAATCAATAGTGAAAGAACTGTCTCAAAAAGGCACAACAGTGTTATTTTTGCCCAGTTGGGTTGTGTTGAATGCTTGATATAATATATATTGAACTTTTGCCTAACTATTGTTAAAATAAAAAAATAAAAAAATAGATTAGTAATTAAAGTTGCTAAATTACAAAGCTGCTTTTAAAATATTCCCTGAATCAATTTTGACCAGTTATTTCCTTTATTTTTAATTCCACCAACAGTATAGTCCAAAAAACATCAACCTTGAGTGCAGCTGAGGATCACACAGACTGAAAGCCTGTTATAAACACTGAACATCAGAAATAGTGTGTGTATTATACAGAATCGACAGGATTAAAGCATTTTAATCACTTCTCTCAAACACTGTTTTGGCTTTCTCAGTTCCTGCTCACCAGTCAACGGTCACTGCTTGAGTGATTTTGGTGTGAGGGAAAAAACTCCAACAAAACCTTCAAGTTTTAAAAGAACACAGTCTTCACTGCAGGCAGTTTCAAAGTTTCGATTAGTTTTCTTCTACTTTACACACATGTTGCTGTCACAAACACGGATAGACAAAGTGGTATCAGCATTCAGAGAATGGTTGGATCTTGCTTAACTTGTTCTTTCATATCCACATTCCCAACTCCCAACACTGTTCGGTTACTGATTCTGAAAAAATAATCAACCAAATGGGTCAAATCAACCCATCTTCTTTACCAATCACTCTCAACTCAGCGTTCACGTTGAAAATAAAATAAATAACCCATTGTGTTTTCAGCATGTGGCGAAGAGTTTAGGACAACCAATCAGGGGAGCGTTTCCCAAAACCATAGTTGCTAACTAAGTTAGCAACTTTGTTGGTTGCAATACAATTCCCCATTGCCAACCAACTAAGTTGCTAACAGCTTAGCAACTATGCTTTTGGGAAACGCACCCCAGAGCTGTCCTAATATTAGTTATTTGACATTCATGGCTCAGCTGATTAATCTATAACTGATATCCCATGAGGAAAAATGAAGCAACTTGAGATGATTGTTAGAAAAATAATAATAATAATAATAAACTTTTTTCCATATGGTCAACAAAGAAAGGAAAAAAAGAGAGTCTTCTGCAAAAGTTCTCTTACAACAAGACAAAAAAGAACTGAGAAAAATTGGAAAACGTCTTTGTCTTCATCTCCTAGTTATAGCAAATAAAACATGTTTTTATACTGTATCTTAGGTCTATAACATCTTGAAACATACACTAATTTTACCGCTCCTTCGTGTTAGTGATGATGAAAGCCACGGCTGCAACAGCACATCGGATTCATCAATACTGTAGGACATCTGGACAATAGACAAGATGAAGGCTGGTTGTAAGACAGTGTTTTCAGAAAGATTTCATGCATTTTGTTCTCTCAGATGCTAAATGCGCATAAATAAGACCCTTCCATTTTCCATTTGATAGTTTAGATGGTACATAAGAACGTCAGGCGAGTGAATTAAGGCTGTAAAAGATAAGAGAGAAAGTTTGAGAGGAACTTTTAATTTTTGTTAATGAAATGGAGTGTAGTGTGAACAGCTGACAAGCCTCACAGCGCTACGACTCTCATTTTAGGCAGCCGTTCGCGTTTATAAGAATCTAGACATTTTCTGTTGGCATGGCTTTCTTTTTTACTCAGTGCAGTGGAAGCTAGCACATCTTCAAAGCATGCTCACCCACACTCAGATTATCTGCCAGTGAAAATGCTGTGTGCACTCGGCAGTGATAACAATAGCAAACTTTTTTAACTTCAAAGTAGTCTCAGATTCTATTATGTATTATGTATATTTTTGTTGTGGGATTCCCAAGGGGCTCTTCAATGAAACATTATAACTTTTTTCCATTTACGTGCCGGTTATTCAGAATGAATTTAGCAGGAAGTAGTATCATTTTTAAATATGCTCTTGGACGAATAAATCCGAAGAGTGACCAACCAATAATAAAACAAATAATAATAATTAATAAATAAAATCACAATATGACCTATACTCAGTGCTATTATTATTATTAGAGGCAAAATGAGATTGTTTATTATATTATTGTAGATACATTAAAGATATTTTTTAGTAGCTTTGATTCAGAGTACCTACACACTAAAGAAAAGGAAAGATACAACTTGAAATAAAGCATAAATACAATAAAATGTATTTACAAAAGTACAACTGAACTGTTCAACTTCTCTACTTATTGGTAAATAGCATGTGACACTTCCTCCCTTTTGCAACCAATGGATTTGCACGCATTTGCTTACTCAGTGTAGGCTCCCTCAAGACCAGAAACAAATATTGTGATAAAAATGATTGGTAAATTTGATTTACTGACCTGAATAAGTTCAAACCAGTTCAATCAATCTTATCAAATTCCTTATTCAGTTTTTGTTTGTATCCACACACAACATTCAAAGAAGTGTCAGTGTGTCATTTTGCATGCATACAATGTTGAAAATATATGTAGTAAAATATAGCTTTTTCATTAGGGCTACTGTGCACTTCCATATAGATGTATATAAATGATCAAATTACTCATTAATCAAATAAGTAATTAATTTAGCTGGGTTCTAGTTTAAATTTACATTAATAGCTGTTTGATTGAAATTATGGTTCCTTTGATTTAAAATAAATACTGAAGGTTTTTGGTTTTTTTCAGCTATTTTGTCCAGTCCTATCATGCTTTTTGTTTGACCATGTTCCCCATACTGATTCATCAAACTCACTGAATTACGGTGTTAGAGGGACCTTATTTTGTCCACATTACATACTTTTCAGGTTTGTTTTCTCACTGGAAATCAAAGTGTAAAACGGAGCCCAGTAATCTGGTATTGTGTCTTTTTTCTTCCATTGGGTGACTGCAGGTTGCAGAGATTTCATAATGGGACATCAGTGCCACCATGTGGTGTTCAGTCTCACAGGACCATGTTTGGTGGTCAGTCTGCCATGCAAGCACTGGTCAGCAACAGAACTACAACAATGACTCCATTAGAATTCACTGCGGATCGTCTATCGTGCAGCAATGGCATTTCCAGGCTGTGTGTGATATTGTCAATGCTTTCTGTTGCATAAAATTATGAACTGATGCGCCTCATGTCTTGGAAGGGAGTTGTTGAGATAGTGTGTTGCCATAGAAATCTGTGAGTTCAAAGCAAATAATTTCACTGATTAAATTTTCATATTTTAATTAAAGTCACGTTTGAAATCGAAACAAGTTCAATTTCCCACTTTTTAATTGTTCCAATCAAATTCCTATTGAAGTGAACTGATTACTAAAGTTATTTAATCAGGAAAAAAAAAAAAAACTGAAATAGTGCCACTGCTTGTTAGTATTAAAAAATATGACCTCATTATTTAAATATTATAGGAGAAGCCAAATTATAAAAAGCAACACTGGGAACATAGATACAGAGGCCTGAATGAGAGTTTGCATTGCACACTTTAAAATGTATCAGGTTCTTAACATAAAACACATCTGGCAGATTCACAGTTTTGTTTTTGTTTTACCTATAAAATCAAGAGAAGGGTTGCATCTTGAATTGTGCTCACAGAAATCGCTTGAAAAACAGTTTCTGTTCCAAAGCTCGGTAAGCTTTCAACAATATTTTTATTTTTTTTCAGTCTCGAGGAAGACTGTATGACATTCACGTTACATGATTTGACTGATTATTTTATGTAGAAAGGGCGACAGTGCACAGCATTAAAATTAATTATCATTCATGTTTTCATAACCACTGGCCAAATTAGAAAATTCAACTAAAATGAAATCGTCGAGAGCAAGGGGGCCCCCTGGTGTTTTGGGGGCCCTACACAGCTTGAGTATTTTGCATATATGGAGGATCGGTTCTGCTTACACAGGAACGTTTTCACCAAATAACACAATACCAAAAGAAGTGGCATTTATTTGACAGAAAAAATACCACAAGCAAGCTTTTCATTCAAACACTTGTTTGTTGGGTTTCAGATATTAAAACAATAGGTATACTGTTCAAAATGAAGACAAAAGTACTACTTTGTAGTTGCGAAACATTGATGGATCAAGTTCTTATTTACTGTGATGAATTACAGTGCACCTGTGTGAACTTGAGGAGAACAAACTTTATACATCCACCAAAAATCACTGGCACGCCAGTTTATTAAAACTCGATGAACAAAACTGATGAAGAAAGGTGAAGAGAAAAGATCTAGCAGCATTTTTTGTCCACTTGGTTTAATAGTGTGTTATTTAGCACAACAAAGAATGTTTTTTTAGAGTTTCACTTTATGGTCGCTGTATACCACATGCATTCATTTCAAAAGAGGTAAAAGTGATTCTGATTGGAGATTTGCCAGGCAACCCAAATTGCCAAGTCATGCTTTGTGAATAAGAGGGTAGTGGTGCATTCTTGGCAGCAAAGCACCTCAAGCTAGGTGTTCCATATACATGAAATGATTTGTGAAGTACAACTGGCTCAAGAGCCGAAGAAAAGTGCTGATGCGTTTCAGATTGGCCAGTAGCTTCTGTAATCACATTCATATTTTACTATCAGCGTGTGTGTGTGTGTGTGTGTGTGTTTGTGTATGATGTAAAGGCAGGGACGACATGGGTAGTGATTTCCAACTCTTTTATTAACACAAAACCAAGAGAAAAAGGTGAGGACGTGAGACGAGGTTGAGAGGAGCACTGATGGTCTCGTGGCTGCTGCTGGGTCCTGCACTTTAAGGCCATCCATCTACCGAAGAAAGCAAAAAAAAAGAAAGAAAAAAAAGCCTCTGGATTTCAGTGGCTAACTGAAGGAGCAGCTTTTAAACCGAGATTTAATAAACTAACATCAAAGCTTTTCCCTCAACCACCTCAGGGGAGAGGGAGACAAATTCATTAGAGGCCCACTCAGCTTAGGCAACCCAGATGACAAACTGTTTCACACATTTTCTCGTGGCACTAAATATAACTTGCCCCACCCTCCCTCACACACACTTACTCTCTTTCTTTTCATATTAGATGCTTGCTCATTTTATGATACGATGATGAATTCGGGGTGAAAAATACTACCTACTTTTCAATTCTACTTTCTTTATTCACTGATTTATGCACTATAGTCCAATTACAGTGTTTGCAAGGCAGCATTACATTGATATTCCTCAAATATTCTGGTTTGGGTTTGAGCGATGCTCGTGCTTATTTTACAGATTGCTATGTTTTTTGGTTTTCATGTTTTCTTTGTGCATATTTAACTTTGCTATTTTCTAATGCTCAGTTAACTAATTGCACACTAATAATCTAGTCTTATTTTAATTTATTATATAATGATGCCTAAATTAAGTTCTATTTCAGTGTGTCACTGAAGCACAATTTTGGAGAGTTTCCACTGAACACAAACAGCGTATGCTGCTCTGTGTCAGCCGCACCACATGGATCCATTGTTTTCGTTCAAATCAAGGCTTAAATAAATGTAGAAAACATATTTGTTTGTTTCTACTATATTCTACTGGTCAGACGAATATTCCCTTCCTAATCTCACAACATTGGTTGCGCAAAAGTTGATGTGTCGAGTTGCTATGGATGCTCAAACAAACAGAGCAACACAGAGCTAAAAAATGTGTCCAAATATGCCTTCTTTCATACTTTTATAGCCATATAGTAAACTGTTGATTTTGTTGATAGACTGTCTACAGCTGGAAGAAAACAAGACATGAACCAAAACCTACACCCAAACTTCCTTTGCTGCCTTGCAAACACTGATATTGAACAGAAATGTAAATCTAGTTGTTTTTGTGTTGTTGGGGTAAATGAGAGGCAAGGGCTATGCTGTTACTTCTTCCTGCTGGGAGTGGGGGACTTCATGCCACGGGGCGGAGCAGAGGATTTGGCATTTTGGGGAGGAGCAGGAGACTTGGCCGCAGCAGGGGCTGGGGTGGCAGGCTTAGCAGTGGGAATTACGATGGGAACCGTGGGAGGCATGATCCTCTTGGGTGAGGGTGTGGGTTTGATGTCCGGAACCCTGTCGCCGTGTTTGTACACGCTGACGACGATGTCCACTGACTCGCCGCCGTACTTGTTTTGGACTGTCATGGTGTATTTGCCGGAGTCCTCCAGGGACACGCCTTTGATGGTGAGGCTGGCGAACTTGCCCGAGTCCATGGCAATCACGTACTGATCGCCGGGTTCTACTTCTCGATCATTCTTAGACCAGCTGACTAGAGGTTTGGGGTCACCGCAGACAGTGCAGGTCAGACTCAGAGTCTGAAGAAAAGGAAAAACCAAATGCATAATGCATATTTAATCTAAAAGCATTCTCAGAGAAAGTAGCTTGTCATTATCATGCTAAAGGCATAAATATGAGAAACAGCATGACTACGTTAAGCAGATGCACATAATTCCAAATGATAATATGATATTCTGATGGTGCAATGGCAACTAAAAATCCTATGTATCTTTCTTTAACAATTATTACTAGAATCGATTTATACAATATATTTGTATTTAAATATACTTTAAATATACCATTTTACATATATTCATTATTTTTTACATGTGTAAATTATGTATGACCCTGGACCACAAAATCAGTCATAATGGTCAATTTATTGAACAAGTAAGCTTCCCATTTATGTATGATTTGTTAGGATTGGACAATATTTGGCTGAGATACAACTATTTGAAAATCTGGAATCTGGGGGTGCAAAAAAAAAATCCAAATTCCTGAGAAAATCACCTTTAAAGTTGTCCAAATGAAGTCCTTAGTAATGCATATTACTAATCAAAAATTTAGTTTTGATAAATTTATAGTAGGAAATGTACTATATATCTTCATGGATCATGATATTTACTTAATATCCTAATGATTTTTGGCATAAAAGAAAATTATTAATAATTAATGACCAATTAATTAATTATGACCCATACAATATATTGTTGGCTATTGCTACAAATATACTTTTGAGATTTAAGAGTTCTGTGGTACAGGGTCATTTACTTACATTCCCACACAAAGAAATACATCTAAAATGTTCTGCAGAACAGATACGACCCTTTTAAATAATTTGTACATCTACAACTTCTTGATGCTTTTTTTTTTTTTACTTTAAGAATTTTTACAGTGAAAAACAGATTTCTGAAGAATGTTTTCTAGCCTCTACATGACAACATAAATCTAATGCAGTTTTTAGATTTATGTTGCTTCTATTATGCCACAGTAGGATTTTTTTCTAGTTTACATGACATTTCACAGTAATGGATTTCAACAAAGTGACTCATTTGGGCTTTTTAGGGAGAAGAGCAGCTCAATGAAAACTCAGATATACAGTAAGAAGCCCTGTGGTGGGGAGCTCTCACTGGAAACCCACTGTGTATCTGACCTCTGCAGATCATCATGTGAAAGGTCTCATCTCCCACACGAGTTCACCTCATGTTTGCTTTAATGGATCCGAGAGCCTCTGACCTACTATGTTTATTTGATCTGAAAGAGAAAAGGATGCCAGGCATTTCCAGCATCAACTATTCAGGCGAATCCTAATCCCACCAATATCCTTTCACTGGCAGAATACACCATATTCCCCAAGATGGCTTCATGCTGCTTGCAAGCAATGGATTATGAGGCCAAAGACAATGAACAGATCTCAGGGAGTGGAGGAGTATGATGCCCTCCAGCGCACACTCCCAGGGCTGAAGTGAAGAGCCACAGAATGGCACTCACCGGCACGACTGCCTGCGGCAATACTGATCACTAATGCATTGGCTACAGCTCTCCATGAATGCTCTGGGTGCAATGCAAGTTTAGGTCCATTGATAACATTTGAGGCATAATGGTGATTACCACAGAAAAAAATAATGTTGTCTCATTGCTCAGTTTCTAATAGCAAACAAAATCCATGGGTACAGTCAAGCATTTTCAATGGATGTCTATGGGGCGATGTTACAGTTACAGTCACTATTATCTAACTATTAACTATGACTTGTGCCTCAATAAAATGCTAATTTGCTGCTTAATAATTGTTAATAAGGTAGTTGTAGGATTAAGGGATCTAAAATATGGTCATGCAGAATAAGGCAATAATATGGGCTTATAAGTACTAATAAACAGCCAATATGATGAGTAATATGCATGCGATTAAGTAACTAGTTCATAGAGAGAAGTGGCCCCTTAACTAAAGCGTGACCCATCATTTTAATCTGGCACTTTTAATCTCAGTAAAATAAAATTATTTACTTTAATTTACATAAAGACATATAAAAAATCCTTTTGATATGTGACTACTTTTCGAGGTAGATTAACTTTTGTTTTAGAGTAAGACTTTCTAAGTCACCGAAAGTCTATGGGTCTTTGTAAGTCACTGGGAGTCTAATTAGTAGTTATTTCAGTTTGCTTTATGCAAAAAGTCCATCCCAGGCTATTTCATGATATAAAAATGCCTGGGTTCACTGTGTTTACCAGGTGTGGTCAAAACATTGCAGTTGAAAGCTTGGTTTCAACTTCAGATAGACAAGGTCAGTAAGCTATTGTACTGCACTAACCTCAAGCCAACACTTAGCAAGTTTGGATTCACCATTTGGCAGCGTCTTATGATCTTAAAAACCTTTTGATCTAAAGGCTTTTGCCTAAATTCCTGAAATTATGTTTATAGACAAATTATGTTTATAGACAAGGATTTCTGCTTTCTGGCTTCACTACTGTTTGGATGCTCTTGCTTACTTCTCTGTTGTCCCTGTTTATGTACTTTTCTAAGATTTTTCTAAGATTTTAACTTCAGCAGATCAGCACAGGGCTCAAACAACAATTTTTTTTTGTCACAAACAGTAAACTAAAAACATTTCGGGTCTGGAATAATACTAAGAAAGAGAAGACTATTGGCCCCCACTGCCAGAGAAACAGGAAAACACAGCTACCTACATTTAAACAGACAAGAAAGAAAATGCCTCTTGTGGAATCTATTTGCTAAATGAACTGCCACAGACTTCTACAAAGAATTGCGGTACTTGAAACAAAGTTACATGCTGGACTTCCAAAACAGGGAAGAGCATGCAGCACATCGTCATCACGGACCCCCTACAGCCGGAGAGTCCTGTGAATCTAATGAATCTAAATGGTTTTTACCAAGTGTAGGGGAACAAGCCAAACTGATTGACACACTAGTCAATGGCACAGACATGGAATGAGACCCAAAAGCACTCGAGACATCAGATTGTCATGAGTATTTCGTATTGCTGCAGTAGCCTCCTCTACCCCAGATACAGCTATGACAAGGCTTGCAAACACTGGTATTCAATCACCCCCTATACGCCTAGACAACTGATTAAAGCATTTGATGGGACACTACTCTTACCCCCATGTTGTTTCCAAACCTGTAAAAGCTTGTTCATGATCGGAAACCAATTTAAGATATTTTGGATGAAAAACATGATGCTTGTGACTGTCCCATTAACTGCCAAGTAAGTTACACTGTTAAGGTCCAGAAAAGTATGAAAGACATCGTCAGAATAGTCCATCTGACATCAGTGGTTCAACCGTAACTTTATGAAGCGATGAAAAGTAAACAAAGTAAGAATTTTTGTAAGCAAAGAAAACAAAAATACAACAATACAACATTTACGACGATATAACAAGAATTCAACAATTCCTTTTTGTCAACAGTCTCCACTGTCTCTCTCCATTATCACCATATGCTGCATAAAAAAGAAAATAAATTATAACTGTTCTGAACACTTTTGACCTGATTCAGCATGCACATGGACCCACACACAATCCTTAAACGGAAGATGATACTTGAAATTCACTAAAGCATCTATAAAGACAGCCTTCATGCTTTTAATGTGAAACTAGCCGCAACTAGACAGACCTTCTTCTCAAACCTTATAAACAGTAACTTAAACAACACCCATAGTTTGTTTCCTTCTTCTCTTTTAGCCTGTCTAATTAATATTCATTAGCCTCTTTTCTGATTGGCCTGTTGTTTTCTGAGTGCCGCATTGCCAGGCAAATCACAGGCCCACTCAAACCATGTAAGAATAAATGTCTGTGCAAGTCTGTAAAATAACAAATTGATGATATATATAATAATTTGTAGTTGTATATACATTATGATTTATTGTGGCTGTAAAAATAGTTGCCTGCTGAAATTGAAATGTATGTACATCTTCAACATGACGTGCTAGATAGACACGATGAGTTTGTCTTAACTATACACATTAGTTGTGATCCACCTCATATTAACAATCCTGTCAGATCGTCCATCCTTTGAGTGAGAGTGTAACATTACAGAGAGTGTAACTGTGTGCATTTTACTGTGGACTGACTGTTCGGAAATGTATATAGTAGTTAAAAGTTATCATGAAAAAAGCCAGGAAATTTCAACTTTGACAATATGGGACCTTTGAAGAATAGTATACACTCCTGCATTTAAATGCATCTGCAAATTATTATTATTTTTGTTTGTTTTATCTAAATATATAAATGTATAAAAGCAAGTAAAGGCAGCTCCCTTTAAAATCACAGAAGTTGGAAATTAATCAAGCTCTTAATATATTGTGTGCACTTTGTTGATTATAATGAGAGAACTTGAATTTAGATGTTAAGACGTTTTATAATCCATCCATTCTTCCTAAACAAACCAAATTCATCCAAGGAATTTTAAAATAAAAATGTAAATAATATTTACTTGTGACAAATAGGCCTAATATGTGAGGGTATTGACATTTTGAATATAGATCCATGTATGTAGCCTAACTCATTAAAATAAGCTACCCACTTTTAATGCTCCGATGCAAAACAATGTTAAAAGTTAAATGTTTAAAACCTAAAACATGGTGTAATACTGTGCAGCTTAGAGAAAATATAAGCACAGGCTCATTTGGCTTGACATTTATCCTGCTTGAATTTGTTCAAAGAAATGCACATAACTTCTTAGGTAGGCCTACTAAATTTTCATTTGTGAATATTAAATGTTTTAACTACAGTGTTTTTATTTCATTTTCCCTGACTACAACCATCAAATGTAACACATCCGCTAGGCAAAGCTGACGGCTATTTGCGAAAATTTGCTTTGATGCATTTGTTTGATAACTTGTGGTTAAAGCGCCACTCATGTGCACTCATGGGCACTCGCGGCAGTAAATAGCTCACTCTGGTTGGCCACCTACTGTACCTTGATTCTAGAGGTCAAAAAACTAAACATCAAGTCAAGAATCTTTGTGTGATTCTGGAGACAGACCTTAGTTTCAGTAGTCAAATCAAAGAAACTAAATCAGCATACTATCGCCTCAAAAATATTGTACAAAATAGATTTTTTGTTTCCAGGCAAGACTTGGAGATACTTGTTCCTGCCTTTATTACAAGCAGGGTGGACAATTGAAATGGTCTCCTCACCGGCCTTCCCAAGAAGATTATTAGACAGCTGCAGCTCATCTGACTAGAACCAGAAAATCTGAGCAATTCAAACTAGGTCCTCAGGTCCTTACACTGCCTTCAAGTTATATTTAGGATTGATTTAAAGTACTTGTTTATAAACCACTCAATGAGCTAGGACCTAAATACATTGCAGATATGCTCACTGAATATAAACCTAACAGACACTCAGATCATTAGGATCGAGTCAGTTAGAAATACCAAGGGTTCATACAAAACAAGGGGACTCTACTTTTAGCTATTATGCTGCCTCCAGTTGAAATCAGCTTCCAGAAGAGATCAGATGAGCTGAAACATCAGCCACATTTAAATCTAGATTCAAAACTCATCTGTTTTGATGCCAGCATCCATATTAGCCTGCAGCCCAAGGACCTGACTCTCTGTGGTCATTAAAAATCCCAGAATGTCCTTCAAAAAAGAGTAGGGGTGTAACCCTGGCATCCTGGGCAAATTCGACCACTGGCCTCTGACCATCATGGCCTCCAAACCATACCCATATCTGCTGATTGGCTTTTTTCACTCTGTCTCCTCTCCACCAATAAAAAGCTGGTGTGTGGTGAGCGTTGTGGTGCAATATGTCTGATGTTGCATCATCCAGGTGGATGCTACACACTGGGGGTGGTTGAGGAGATTCCCCTCTTCTATGTAAAGCACTTTGAGTGCCCAGAAAAGCACTATATAAATGTTATACACATACATACACACACACACACACACACACACACACACACACACACATATATATATATATAGTGGTCTTTTCAAAATGATTTTCAAAGAAAAATCATATCAGAATTACATTATGCATTTTGGTCTATTTTTCACATTTATTATTATTATTATTGTTTTATGGCTCAAACAAACCTTCTTTTCCATGATAGTCGCAACATCAGGAAGACCACCAACCACTTTGCCACGATCTGACAACGAAAACATCACAAAGTTAATTTTAGGAATATAATTACATATCAAAGCAGGACCCCCGAGAGTTTTGGAAGTGATTGAGTATACTCACTCTTTTCAGCATATGCTTCCGCTCTGAAGGGCAAAAGAAGAATAGCAATGTTGAGTTCATTAGCAGTCCTTAATATTTTACCAAAACACTGATGTACAGCTCACATGCTTTGCATCTCTAAACATTTAGGATGTGGAAAGCCATGTGGTGGTATGATGCACTGGTTATCTTACTTGAGTCTCTGGAATTCTGCGTAGGCGTTGTCGTAGACTACGGTGGGGGGGATGGGGTCAGGGAAAAAAAGAATAAAAGTTAAGAGCATATAAAACATATATATTTTTTTTTTTAAGGAAAACAGCATTGTCTCTCTATTCGCCGAGACTTGTCCCGGAGGCATGGCATAAAAAGAAAATCAGCTCTCATTATTTTGATAGCATTGTTTTCCTGCTTCACTGGAAATAGTTCTTCTTCCCCTACTCATTACTGTCACCATTCAGCAAATCGCATGACCTGTCAGATACCAGCCCTTGATTATGTTTGTCATCAAACAGTCTGTTGACTAACTGAGACCACTGCCAGTATCTGCACCTTTGATACTATAACAGCATTTTTTCATACCTGGATTTCCCTAAATACATTTCCTGTGTGTGCAGCTGCAACAGTAGCATTTACTTCCAATTATAAACATGTCTAGACAAGATCAATGCGATAACAAGAGTTTGAGTTGACCACCTTTGTAATAACTCTTGTGGTGTAGTGTTTTGGAGTGGAAAAAAAACTTTAAAAATAGACAAAAAACACTTCACATGACAGTCTTGCCATCACCTCCAGCAATAATTTTTTGTTCTTATTAATGCCTATTCTGGTAGTGAGGTTAAAACTGTTTGAGCTGTTGTTGGAGTAGTTAAGGTTAGATGTAATTGGTTTCTCTTTCACAATGCTCCCTTTTAAAGACATCATACATTTTGCCCCCCCCCCCCCCCCCCCCACAAAGACACAAGGTCCAATTATAATGTTTAGTCAAGGTTGTTTTATGCCAAAACAGATATAACTTCCTGTGATATTTACAACCATCTCTCTTCCCATTAAAACGAAATGAGAAGGAATTGGTTGTTTGTTTGTTTCTTTTTTACTTTTTTTCTCTTAATACCTCTGGAAGGCTCCAGGGTCAAATGGCAGGTTCACCAGGTTCAGATTACACCGGCCTGCCACAGAATCTTCAGCCCCTGGTCAGTCAGATCTCTAATTTCTCCAGGTAGGAGTGCCCCTTAAACATATATCCAGGCATGCTGTAGTATTCATGGATGCTTCGGCCACCAGCTGGGTGGCCAGGTACAATGACATGCAGTATCAGGGTTTTGGATGGGTCCCCAACTGCACTGGCATATCAATTACCTCGAGTTGCTAACAAGGAAGTTCACGCTCCCGTCACTTGTTGCAACTCGCGAGCCACCTCCTCCTGTGGAGTCAGAAGCATCTGAGGTTCCTTTTGTGCCATCCACATCCTGGGAGTGTTGAATTGAGCAGCACTTCTGGGAGAGTGGAGACTCCACCCCTAGGTGGTTCAGCTACTCTGAAGATGGTTGATCTGGAGACAAGTTTCTTAGGGGGGCCAGGAAGTTAAATCCTCCTAGGCCTCCCTCCCTGCCCTCTTGGGGTTTGGCATTGGTGCTAGGAGCCCTGCAAACTGGCCCCTTCGAGCCTTTGCAGACAGTCGAGGTGACATTTTTATATGAAAACCCTGCTCCTGACTGCATTTGCCTCGATCAAGGGGGTGGGGAACCTGCAGGCATTTTCGGTCTATGAATCGTGCATTGAGTTTGGGCCGGCTGATTCCAGTGAAACACTGAGACCCTAGCTAGGCTAAGTGCCCAAGGTTCCTACCACTCCCTTCAGGGACCAGGTGGTGAACCTGCAATCGCTACCCTTGGAGGAGGTAGACCCAGCCCTAGCTTTGCTCTATCCTGTATGCTCACTGCAACAGTATGTGTATAGAACTCAGAGCTTTAGGAACTCAGAACAGCTCTTTGTCAGTTACGGTGGACAGCAGAAGGGGAAAGCTGTCTCCAAACATAGGATGGCCCACTGGATAGTGGATGCCATCACCTTTTCCTATGAAGCATAAGGTGTGTCCTGCCCGCTTAGGCTGCGTGCTCACTCCACCAGGAGTGTCACATCGTCCTGGGCGCTAGGAAATTTGTAGAACTGCGAGCTGGACGAGTCCTAACATGTTCTCTAGGTTATATAGCCTGTGTGTTGAACCAGTTTCCTCCTGTGTTCTCACCTCAAACAGGTAGTGGCACTGAGAGGCCCAGTTCAGAGTGGGCTTGCGGCATCCTGGCTGCCTAGTTCCCCTGACCAGGCATACTCTGTTGAGTCCTCCAGCATTGGGTGGCACTAGAGGGGGCAGCACCTGTGGCGTGTTGGTAGGAATCCCATTGGCCATCACCGATGTGAAGTCGAGAGTGACCGACTGAAAGGTAACATCTCGGTTACATATGTAACCCTCATTCCCTGAAGGAGGGAACAGAGCTCACATTCCATCACCACAGTTGCTGTACCACCACTTAGCTGCCGGTTTACCAGCTTGTCTCCTTAGCGAAAACATGAATGAATGTGGTGCACTTGCTGACTCTTAAACTCACACAGTGATCAGTGGCAGCTGGATGCAACAATGGCATGCCAATGTGCATTGGCTCGTTTAGTTTACACTCTAAGTGCATTGGTCTCTCTAGCAAGATCACAATTTGTCGGTCATCACCGACATGACGTCTCCATTTCCCCATTCAGGGAACAAGGGTTACATGCATAACCGAGTAGTTTTCAGCACACTTTGCATAGGGCTGGATCGGACATATGTTATTTTATGTTTTGACTAAAGGGAAAGACCTGTTAAATGTTCATTTAAAGGGATAGTTCACTTTCAAATTAAATTTTGGTATGTTTTAGCTTACCTCAAGGACATCCTAGATGTAGGTGTCTTTGTTTCCGCAGTAGTTTCCATTTTGATATTTTTAGGTCAAAAACATTCTTGTCTGTGACTCATATAATGGAGGTCTATAGTCACCACCTCAAAGAGCATGCACAGAGGAGTCCAAATTAAACAATTACCCATTGTAAGTAAAAATTGATGACCTAAGACACGAAACAAGCGATTTGTGTAAGAAAAACGAACAGTATTTATATAATTTTTACCTCTTTTACACGACCATGTCCAACTGATCTGAGGGCGTGCGTGCTAAATGATGTGACGTGTGCACGCGGAAAGCACCGGAAGTGATCTGCACTGTCTGAAATATAATGCAGTAATTGTAATTATTTAATTTATTTATAATGCACCCTATAATCCTTGCGATTATAATAAAAATACAACACATTACTCACTCTATTGACGGCGTACGATTTGGTCCGTCTGGCCTTGGACACCGCCTCCAGTTTATACGTGGCAAACAAAACACAATGTGCAAACCGCTGCGACTCAACAGCGGAGAAAACTCAGGATCTTCAGTCAGGCAGGTGTGTGATACGATACTGTCAATGTCCTCATCATCGTCCTGTAGCTAGTTGTGACAAAATATGCTCTCCACTTCTGTTGGCATCTCACATCACTTGCTACTAAAACACCACCAATTTTGAAGAGATCTCTGTCTCTGTGAGGCTTCAAGACGTGCTGCCTGCAGCGGATGCTTCCTCCATTGCTCTAAATACTTGATCTGTTCAAATAAATATGGTTGTGAAAAAAATTAAACGTTGCCTGTTGATATATTGAAAACGTCTTCCATTGCAATTTCCTGTACGTCTAAATATGTTTAGATCTTCACAGTGAAAGGTAACACTTCCGAAATCTCTGTCTAAACCATAGACAGTAAGTGCAAACAATGAGTGACGTACACGTGCGAGAGATAACTTCCGGGGCTTTCCACGCTTGCGCAGACTAAGCCAGAGCATGCGCAAACGTCACACGACAACAGGAAGCACACATGCCCTCAGATCAGTTGGACGTGGTTGTGTACAAGAGGTAAAAACGATATAAATACTGTTAGTTTTCTTACACAAACCACTCGTTTCGTGTCTTAGGTCAACAATATGGGGAATTGTTTAATTTGAACTCCTCTGTGCATGCTCTTTGAGGTGGTGACCATAGACTTCCATTATATGAGTCACAGACAAGAATGGTTTGACCTAAAAATATCAAAATGGGAACTACTGCGGAAACAAAGACACCTACATCTTGGATGCCCTTGAGGTAAGCTAAAACATATCAAAATTTTATTTGAAAGTGAACCATCCCTTTAAGTTTTGTGGTTACCACTGTGCTGAAGATTGGAGCTTGTATTTAAGTGAATTAAGTTGATAGTGCATATTGCTCCATTCAGTAAGGAATAATTGCATTAACATTAAGCCAGTGACAAGTAACTTCCTACTTGTTCACTGCAAATGTTTGCAACACTAGCTACAGAAGGTATTATAAGTGTACAACAACAATTCATATTAGTTACTTTTTAGAAATAATTAGTAGTATGATGTATTGATGAATATTATTTAGACTTTACCTTATTTTACTGTGTCATAGCTGGTAAATTTAGGTGTCTTTAGTCAACACATGAGATGTTTTTTTTTTTTACAACTCACGTTGTCCGGAGAGGTCCAGGCTACGAGAATTTGTCTTCTCCGGATCCACAATCTCAATAGTGTACATTCCTTTATCCTTATCAGTAGGTTCGACTATCTCCAAAGTTGCCATTGCTGGGTTGCCACCAATTCTCATCCTTTCTGATGCAGCAATTTTAGAATCCCTTGAAGTAAATGAATACAGAGTAAATGAATGCAAAAAAACAAACAAAACATTATTATCTGTTTATCACTGAATGACAATACAAAGCCAATACAATCACATGCATGCTTTTAACATGTTAAAAGTAAGGCACATTTAATCCCAGTCCCTTTTTAAGATCAATTGTTTGCTAATTTTCCATAGTGTAAATGGTCTCAAAACATTAGACATGCCTTTTTTTCAAGTGGGGCATCAAATTAGCATGTCCCTAGTGTAAAATTAGACACGGCGGGTGTTTTTTTGTGTCGCAAACTCAATGTGAAATTTTCCCCTGCGCTAATACCTGCTCTGCGTGTGATTCAAAATGTGCAACAGGGGGAGGAAAGACCCAGAATAGCCACTTCAAAATGCTAATACAGGGATTTAAGAAGCCATAAGAGCAGGAAGAGGCTTTTCTCACTACGTTAGAATTTCACATGCTACTGAATCACCTCCAGGGCAGAGCATTAGGCAACTGCAATCAGAATGATTTGTTTTGTGTTGGCAACAGAGCGAAAAACAAGACAGACTCTTTATTCTTGTAATTTCCTGTAGTTCAATAGTCATTTATTTTGTACACCTCACATTTAACCAACACAAAACTATAGACCAAAATCTGAAAATCATGTTTACATGTAGAGTCGTTGTCATGCCTGGGGACATGAAGAGGCATGTGCATTTCATTTTAATGGTATTTGTGTATCTTTTTTTTTTTTTTTCTAGGAAATCGTTTCAAGTGAGAGTGGAAAATGTGCATACTTTTGTTTCCAATGGATCTTCATCTCCTCTGTGTAATATTTCATATGGCACTGAAGCATAATGCCCTCCGCAGTGCACTGAATCGACAACTCAGAGGCGCTGGATCCTGTCCAGGTCCAAACAAGAAGGAAAGAGATCTTAAAATTCACCAACAAGGGCTGGTTGGACAAAAAGCTGCATTGCTGTGATTCACCATGTGTTAAAGCTTTGAAATTTATGCAGAGATTTTCAAATAGGCACCCAGCTACAATGAATGAGTGTTTTTTTTTTTATTATTCAAAAATAATCTTTTTACTGTTATTTTATTGTCTTTTGTTTGTTTGTTTGTTTTTTTTTGGGAGAAAGAAGAAGAATTGTTTTAGTACAATGGAAACTGAAGTGGGTAGAAGTGCAGTGGATTGCTGAACCACTGTAGTTCACATTAATTGTGTATAAACAAGTTTGTGAATCTGATGAAACATACTTAACCTCAAAATCATATTCTGTAATATTTAAGTAATATTTGACCTCAAAATCAGAAAGAAATCAATTATATTTTGCTTAAAGAAAAAAACATACAATTAGTTTTGCATGGTGAGAAAAAATAATCACGCAAAGTTTCATTACCAATTCTCATTACTGTAATTCACTGTTTGTGTAGAATCACAGGGATGCTATAGTCTATTCAAGGGTCCCAATCAATAACAGAGAAGCACCCCGGATGGATCCATGACAGGGCTCAAAAATGACATATTTAATTTAAATTATTGTTATATATTTTACCAGTCTAAAGTTTGGACACACTTGACTGAACTTATGTTTCTAATAATATTTTTGAATTAACAGCTTATGCTTAAAAGCATGAAATTAGTTTTATAAAATTATAATATAGTGGTATCTTTATCTACTGTGTATATGAATTTTAATCAGATGGCTTTACTGTTGTGCTTATTTTTGCTCTTTTTTTAAAATATGGATATGCTTTCAGAAGAATCACTTAAACACCAAATCATCATGACATGCTTTTTAGCATAAGAGTATCAGAGTCACTCTTGGGTTTCAGTCATACAATTCATCACCAAGACCCCGACAGCTCCAGCACAGCACTAAAAATGAACTATGGGAACCATAAAAAGTTCCTAATTGAAGTTCTGGTCCATTTTAAGTTAGATGACCAGATTTAGACTCAGATTTAGAAGATGAGAGAAGGGCGGAAGGCGGTTGATTTAAAATCAGTTGATATTAACACGAGTAAAAACATCCTGGCTTTAAAGAGCCAAATGACAAACATGATGATACATGTCATACACACCAGCGAGACGACTGAGCTTGTTAATGATGTCATCAAACGCTGTGGGCGAGAAAAAGACATCTTTAATACACGTTTTATGGAACATTTTCCAGCACACATTTACATTTTTCTATATTTGATAAGACAATCCTGAGAGATGGTACCTTTGCCAGAAACATCAATCTGTGACACATCTTGGCCTCTGTCATCGGTGATGGTTGCTTTATATAGTCCCACATCCTTCTTGGAGAACTAGATTATCAGGATAAAAAAATTGAAGAAAAAATATACAGCATCTCCAAAAACAGGCCACCTGAGTGATGCTTTTTTTAGAGCATTAACGGCAGAATAGTTTTTGTGCTACATTGTCTTGGGAGTAAATTATAGCTTTTTCATATAGTTTTATAAAAATAGTTTCGACAAAAAATGTCAAAGAAAACCGGCATTACAAAAAAATACTACGGCACTCAATTGATTGAGACCCCTGGTTTCAGTCCTTAGGGAATCAGCTTTTAAGGTTATTTCTCATGTGAAATCTTCCTATAGTAGTTCTCATAAGATTTCAGGAGCGATTATAACAAATGCAGTATAAATTTGTCATGCGTCAAGCTTCTTTGTATTTATGGAAGTTGCACAAGCTGTTTTACTTTGTAACTGGGAAGAATATCGACTGAAAAACCAGAGCAATTACTCATAACAGTCCAACAGGGATTATTTGTCGTTTTACTGAAATAACCTTAGCTATGGTATTTAGCATTGAGAATGCTTCAGAACACTTTGGATACATTTTAAACTTTGATTATGGAAAGCACAAACACAAACATCTGTTAATGTCTACACCAGTGGCCACGAACCCATAAATGGTTCACAGATCTGTTTTGCTCTCTGGACATGATAAATAATAAAAAAATATAAAAGATTTAAATACTGCTAATAAATTGGAATTAGCCATATATTTATATGTATTGGATTGCCATATCAGGATACCATGCATAGGAAAACATTTAAGAGAAGAAGAAAAGCTTCCCCTTATATTTAGATGTTGACATTAAAAGACTGGTCATTAAACTCAGTTTTGTTTTGTGTTTAAGCAAATTCACCAATGCTTAAAACAAATTTAGCCCATGTGTAAGGCTTTTAGATCACTTTTCTATTGTTTATGTATTCACTGGAAATATTAAATAACCTGGAATATAATATTTGGGTCAACTGCTGTTTTAATAGATGTGTGATTTTAAAGCTTTTTTGGTAACCTTGAGTGACATTAGACTAAACATTTTTTAGTTTCAGTGTTTTTGAAGTGAAGTGCTCACATTAATTAGGGGGAACTTGCAGACTCCTGAGTTCAGGTCAGCAGGCACCTCAGAAATCACCTTTACGTTGTCCTTATACCATTGGAACACAGAGTCCTTCTTCAAATTAGCCACCTGAAGGGGGTCACACATGCAAGAAAACACCATTTATCAGCACCAAGTCTTCAGTTTGATGTACAATTTGCTTTGGCTAAATCATTCCCCTTCAACTTGCCTTGCAAACAAGAGTGACAGAGGCATTATCCCCAACTTGAATGGAGAGGAACTCCATAAAGTGAGGGCCTGGGAAAATAAAAATGGAAAGTGGACAATATGGGAAACTCAGAATCAGTTAGAAAACTATACTTAAAAAAATCAACCTAAACCAGCCTAAGTGGTTTGCTAGTCTAAGCCTGGCCAAGATGGTTGTTATCTGGTCTAGCTGGGAAGTCAAGATACAAAATTTGGGATTCAAATTCTACTAGTCTGAGAAGAATCTACCACACAATTCAGTATAAAAACTGGCATATTATTAAAATCTCTTCTAACATGTTCTACGGAAGCAAGCTGTACAGGTTTGGAAAAACAATGAGGGCAATGAAAGGACTTTCATTTTAGGATGAAATATTCATGCAAGCAATTGTTTTTCATGAGGGAACCAATAAGAGATTTTTATATATAATGCAAAGCTTGTTTGTAAACCACAGAAAAGGAATACCAAGAATGGATTACAAAACCGCAGGTTGTAATTCACTCTATCTGAAGTTTATTTCAACAGCTACATCAACAGGATGAGTGCCGTACCCTCTTTCACACGAATGTACTCCTTCCTTTGGTATTCCGCCTCAGCCAGCGCTGCCTTGAAGGCTGGAAAAGGAAAACAGAGCAGGAACTATAAGAGGTCAGTGAGTAGAGTTCAACAGAGGAGCACAATATCTCAAGATGAGAGCTGCAGAAGCCCTCGAGCGATGCTGACTCTCACCGTCTCCGATCAGCACCAGAGAGGACTGGGCCTTGCCTCTGCCATCTTGGATCTGCACGGTGAAAGTGCCCTCGCTGTCGTCAGTGAAATGATCCATCACCATCTCAATAATGCCCGTAGCTGCATCACGACTCATTTTAGTTTGCTGTGAAAAAGCAGGAGAGGTAAACATTTCTCTCCTGGGCTTTTCTTAGGAGGCTCACGCAAATGGAACAGAAAAACATAACAGATGGTAGTATTGCAATAGAGCTGAATCTATTTATTTGGAATGGTTATGTTTTCCAGCACAGCAAAGGTCGGAGCTAAGCTTAAAGGGATAGTTCACAGAGAATTCAGTAATCAAATACAAAACCGGAATGGCTTTCGTTCTCCCGCAGAACACAAAAGGTATTACTTATAGCAGAAAGTCCATGCTGGCCTTTTAGTTCAGTGAAAGGGATGCAGCAGTACTATATCATAAAAGAATAAAAAAACAAAACAAAAACAACAAAAAAATTAACATTTTAAATTGCATAATTATACTGTATATATTCACAGAGATCTTGATCTTGAACTGATTTAAAGCTGCAGTAGGTAACTTTTGTAAAAAAGATATTTTTTACATATTTGTTAAACCTGTCATTATGTCCTGACAGTAGAATATGAGACAGATAATCTGTGAATAAATCGAGTTCCTCTGGCTCCTCCCAGTGCTCCTATTGCCATTTGCAGAAAGTCATCCGCTCCCGGTAAAAAATAACCAATCAGAGCTGCGGTCCGTAACTTTGTTTGTGTTCAAAATGTAGAAAAATGTATATAATAAGCGAGTACACCATGAATCCATTTTCCAAACCGTGTTTTTGTCTTGTCCTGAATAAATAATAATATATGACCTATAATAAGTGTTTATATTCGGACTATTTTAGATTGCTTCGTGGGTAACGCGGTGGAGTAACCCAGTACCTTTGTGATTCTTCATAGACATAAACAGAGAGAAGTGGTTCCGGCTACGATGTTCTTCCGCAAGACGCAAGCAGATCTGTTTATTAACCGCTAGAGCGTCAAAAGTTACCTACCGCAGCTTTAACTTATTCAATTATTTGTGTTTGTGAATATTACGTTGGATGTCAAAGGATATTAGAATATGCTAAATATATTCACACTAGAAATATACTACGATATTGCATATAATATATCAGCCAATAGATATTGAAAATAATCTGATAACCAATATGATACAGAAAATTTTGTGTATACCTGAAGTTAAATATTTTCAATACATAATGACTTTAGTCATTTTGAAATTAGTAAAGAAGTCATATGGGCGCTGTTTATGATGCTTTTACTGTGTTGTTAAACAGCTTATTTTATTTTTCATAGAGGAAAGAAAGTCTTATGGAGTTTGGAGGAGTAAATGATGACAGAATCTTAATTTTGGGGTACACCATCTCCTTTAATATAAAACTCTCTGCTTTCTGTTTATGAAATAATGAAGACGTTGGTTGCCTGTACCACTTTATTTGCAGTTGTTTACCTCACAGTTGACAAGTTCCTTGTTACTGGCAAAGAATTTGTAGGTCACGGCAGAGGTGATGGCCTCAGCTTGCAGCCAAAAGCGCACACGGCCTCTCTCTAGAATCTTATACGCCAGTTGAGTCTTCAGAGGAATAACTGCAACACAAGAGAGGTGATGTGTGACATGTTGACATGTTGTCTTGTGTGTCGTCCCCGTTCATTCGCATGACTTTACTCTTGAGAAATAACACATGCCAATCCCATATAAAAATATCAGAGTTTATTTTAAGCAACAAGCCATGTCCCTTGTTACAGTGAATGTGAAACGCTTAAATGCTATTTTCAGGCACAGCATGAAGCTAAACCCATTTAACTTTGGTAAAATCAATGTAATAGCCTCAAGTGTTTTATAAAACAGTGGTACTAGTAATTTGGGGGTGAAAAAAGACACTAATGTTCAATAGATAGTCACATTATTATTAATAATATGTCATGTCATACAGTTTATTATTGCAGGGTAATTTATGGTTGCCAAGCAATGAAGCAATTAGGCAGATTAAAATTCAGGGTTCCCATACTTGAACATTGACATCTACTGTATCTAATGTAGATACATTTCAAAACTCAGAAAAGTAATTTTAGCCGATAATTTTTGTTTAGTGCAAAAATATCGAAAAATGTATACACACCATAGAAAATTTGGAAACATGATAATTCTATACATTAATAGTAGGTAATTAGTATGCAATCATGTTTTGACATTCCAAATACTATAACAATAACTATGAATTAACATGCAGCAAAGGATGTTAATGAACAAACAGTGAAATGTTACAATCATTTCCATGACCTTTTTCTGATTTTCTTGAAGTGCATCATTTTACAAGCTTGGAATATTTCCAAGACTGTGGGAACCCTGAATACACTGTTCAGTTGAAGTCTCGAGTACACTTGTTGAACATGCTTTGTGTTCAGTCTTTACTATCCAGGGTCACTCACTTGGGTTGCGTATGTCATAGCTGAGGGCCAACATCTTCTCAAGCTCTAAAATGGAGGACAAAGGCAACTTTCATCATTAGCAGCACTTCAACAATCAAATCTTATTAGCATTATTATTTTTATTACTAAGGATCTTTGTACAATATGTAATATTACAGCAGCCACTTCACTGCAGATGATGTAGCATCCATAATACAGATCAACGTACTGACAAGTCAGCCAAATCAAATAAGATCTGAATCTGTCAGAGGAATGTTTTGATAGTGTCTGGCTCGCTATATAATTTTGAGGAAGGGCATTAATAATGAAAGTGATAGTCATAATATATTAACAGGCCTCACCTTCTGCTGAGATCTTGTAGCTGGCGGAGACACCATCAGTCAGGGTAACAGACACAGAGTATGTGCCCAAATCCTCTTTGTCTGGGTTCTTAAAAAGCAAAGTTGAGCTAAAGAAACAAATGAGCAAACATTAGTGTCTGTTCAGTGGGACAACAAAAGGAAAACAAACTGAATTAAATATGCACAGACTGTGGCATTGCCCTAAATATGCTTTGAGCTAACATGTTTCTGGTCCAGATCTAGTTAGGACACATCGTACGTGTGTTTTTCTTACTGGCTGCCTGATGTCTTCACGGCGATTCCCTTAGAGAAGTCAGTAATTTCTTGGTAGGACTTCTTCCACACAAACTTCGATTTCTCCGCCATTTGGCAGCTCTCAAAAGAGAGATAAATGTCACCTGATTCCTCGTCGACTCCACATTTGATTTCCTGGGTGCCTTAAAAATAGCAAAACAGAGAAGAATTTGTGCAGACTACAAAACAGTTCTGTTCCTTCTGATGAGAACAAGCTGGAGAACACAATATTAAATTGACCGGATTTAAATAATGAATATTATCTCCATATACTAATTCATATATTTATTAGATTATATTTTGCTCCTCTGAAGATCTAAAATGGACTACAAATGTCACGTATAAAAATGTCCTGTTGATGACATTTAACACCACTGACGTCAAATGCCATTGGTTCCAATGTGTCTTGTAACCAAATGTCATTGAAATCAAACCTGATGGAGCACCCTCCTTTATTTTCCATAAAAATCAGCTTATATTTCTGTCTGTTTGTCACACAAAGCTATAGAATGGCTTCAGAAGACATATTATATATTTTATTAAGGATGATATAATATTGTGAGCACCACTTTTACGATAAGTCTCATTTTGTGGCTTTACAAACCCAGTTTTAATTCATTTTCATTATTTGGAAAGTGGCCATGATGTTCTGGAAATCCACTTTTTCCACACAGCAAATAATTCCGGAAAATAAGTTTAAACCAAGAAAAGAATAGCAGTATTTTCATGTGCAGTCGTGACCTTAAAGATATCTTTATACCTGATTGAAAGCATAAAGATTACGTTCATAAATTAGTTGATATAAATCAATGTATATAGGTGGACACTATTTTTTATTTGAATAAAGCCAGTTAATTAAGATTTTTAAAAACATTTTCAGTGTAATGGTGTACATGCATATTCAAATTTGTTTCATGATAAAAGCAAATGAAATATGCAAGGTGTGAAGAGGTTTGTGAATGATTGTTGCAGTTATGACCAATCAGCCTACACAGGGCTTCCCTTCTGAGTCGTGCTTGAAGGAGAACATCTCATACAACATCACACACATACTTTATATAGACAGACGAATCCACAGTGCACTCTACTGGCTGACAGCATTTTATCAGCCTCAAAACCTTTCAGGTTGCTCAGAATGAATCATCGTGGATCATCCCGTTTTCCTTATCTGCGAATGTGCAGGCAGCTGCTCCCCAAGACACTTCAGAACGCCTCCCATGGTGCCATCCACACTGCCCCGCACGGCTCTGAACTCCTCTCATTTCATCCAAAATACAGATCCCTTCTTTTAAATCCACTGATATTCAGCTATTCTGAATTCTGGGTGGTTTTGTAAGTGCTTAAAGACTATACTGACAACATGTGTAACTGTCAAAACGGAATGCAACTTCTGGTTTTACTGTGCACAATTCCAAAAAGCCAAACTTCATATACTCTAGTAAAAACCATCCCTGAAATGCAACTACCCAACCAATATTCACATAGAGGATTACATCCTCTCTAGCCAAAAGCAGGGAAACACCCTGGATGGATGACCAGTGTCACCAAGCCAATGAGGTCCATACTGAAGGAAGCCATCCGTTCATCCCTCAGAAGTATGTTCCTAACCACCTTGGTGCTGTAGCAAAAAGCTGATTGGCTGACAAGTCACTATGCTGAGATCAGCCTTCAAGAAAAAAGCAGAAAAAAAGTAGAAAAACGTCTATACGAAAAATAAATAAACATTTTGTCAGAATATTCAATCATTTTGCAAAAGCAGTCTATTGAGAAAAACTGGAAAGTCATCGACCATGAAAGGCTAGTTGGGCCATGCTAATCAGTTAAAATGTTGACCTTTTCCAAAAACCTAACTCTGTTCTGTTATGTAATGATTTCCACAATATTTTTCTGGTTAAAAATTTTTCATGTGTAAATGAATGACATTTCATATTGACTTCGAACTAAATTCCTCGAAGCAGTGGTTCTCCACAACTTTAACACCTAAAATATCATTATCATTAGTTTCCCAGGGATGTTGACAGAAATTACTTTTCTGAGGGTTAAAAAAATACAAAGCAATTGGACATTTAAACTTTAATTAGATTATCATCACAAAAAAAGCAGCCAATCAATAAACAAGAACCATTTTTCTTCTTAATTTTATTATGTAACATATGTTATAAATATGTTTCTGGATGCTAGACACAAGTCCGACAGCTGTGCTACACAAAACTGACTGAAAAACTGAAGTAAAGAGTAGTTGCTATGGAAACAATACTTCTTCTCGTCTAGTCTCATTGGTGTAAACTGCCATGTGTTAGAATGATGCAGAACACATTCTTTTGCAAGTACTTGCAAGTTTAATTTTGTCTTGGTTTGATCTTTTACTGTAAACAAAACCCCTTTCAAAAGTATATCTTCCAGCACCTCCAATATTCTCTCATTGAGATTCGCTGCCTTAAAGGGACAGTTCAACCAAAAATGAAATATGAATCTAAAAACACAAATTAATTATGAATCTAGCAATTTAATCCGAGTCTTGAGAAGAGATTAGGTTGCTTTATATATAAAAATATATAATTTAGCTTTTTATTCACATATAAACACACACATAAACAAAATTCATCACATATTGTAAACACGAAAGCTTGTGCATGTGTTATAGAACAAACCTCATTGATTCTCACGCAACACATGTGCGCATTTGAGCTTTCGCGTTTACCATATGTGATGTGCTCTATGTATGTGTCAATCACTGTTTAGATGCAAATAAAATCCCAAATAATATATTTTCATCGTATAAATTGATCATATCTCTTGACAAGACTTGAATAAAATCACTTGATTTATATGGATTTGTTTAACTGTGCATTTATGACCTTTTTAGTTACCTGGACTCCCATTGGAAGCCAGTTTCTATTAAAAATATCTTAATTTGTTTTTTGAAGATGAACCAAATTCTTATGAGATTGTAATGACATACATGAGAGAAATTGGTAACAGAATTTTCTTTAAAAGTACTTCCAATCAACCATGTCATCTAACAATCTATCTACGAATCAGCAAAAAAATCCAACACTAATCGTCTCATAAATTGTGATTCCTAAACTCAAACTGAACAAAAATGCTTTTCATTCAAGTTCATTCAATGTGCATACATGCTCTAGAATAAACAAATGACACTAGTATAGGGACCAATTCTCACTATTAACTAATTGCTTATTAACATGCCTATATTGGCTTTTTATTAGTACTTATAAAGCACATATTCTGCATGACCATAATATACATTATTTAGTACCTAAACTTAACAACTACCATACTAACTATTAATAAGCAACAAATTAGAAGTTAACAGAGGCAAAAGTCCTAGTTAATTGTTTGTTAATGTCAGTGTGACCGTAAGGTTTTTCCCATTTCTCTATGTGCAAGTATTCATATTCATATATTCCCATTCAAATATGTACGCATATTCATTCACAAGTATTTCCTTCAACTGTCCACTCTACAGAACTGTTTTACCTGGCAGTGCCTTGATGCATACAGGGTCAGAGGGGGTTGAAGCCACGCCAATGCCATTGGCGTTCTCTGCCCGCACACGGAACACACAAGACTCGCCTGTTTCTAGACCCTTGACCTGCAATCATTCAAACAATACGTTTGATAAAGCCATAGAGAAACACACATACTCCCATGTCTAGCTGAAGCAATTGTACAAAAGATCTGAGGATGTGAGTTTGACGGCACAAATCGATACCTTAAGATAGCAGTGGTTGACTGAACTTTCGTTGACTTTGCTCCAGTTATCCGAGCCTTTCTTGGATTTCTCAACAAAGTATCCAGTAATGGCACTGGCACCGTTGTAGACAGGAGCCTTCCACTCCACCACCACAGAATCATCCCTTACTTCAGTGGAGATCACGTCATAGGCTGGACCTACCGAAGCCAAACACAAGGAAACCAATGCTCAAGTTTTTCTTGCTTTCAATCATGTTTTATAAACATTTTGGTGAATCTCATGGAAATATGTGCAGATGACATTTCAACCTAAAACGAAACAAAGAAAACGTGACTTTCAAGTTAATTATCACCCTTATTTTCATCACTGTAATTAATATTGATTCTTAAATTCTGAAATTCAGCTGTAATGTGAAATAATTTTTTTTTTTTGGGATTTTAGGGAAACTATAAATGGAAATATAACTTTACAGCTTCCAGGAGAATCACATTGGTCCATTTGTATTTCTTGTCTGGTCTTGACTGTTTAATACACGAATATCGAGAAGCAGAGAGAGGAATATTATCAGTATATAATGCAGGCCAGATCTGAATATGTGTGTGAAAACGGTTATTGATCATCTTCGACTCAGTTCAACTGAAACAAAGTAACACTGTAACATGTTTTGAAACATGTCCTGCTAATGTTATTAATACTTCAGTTTTAATAATGGTGATATAGCGGATTGGTGGCTGCCAACATTGTGGTGGTTGCAGGTTTATTCCCTGCAGGGTCAATATAAAACCAGTCCACATTTGAAGCCTTTAAAGGGGTTTTTACCATGCAAACACAAAGACATCTTGCCGTTGAGGATCTGTGCCTCTAATAAGAACACTGTCATCTGCTAAACGACAAGTACCCATGTAATGTTTTCCAAGTGTTGTGGGTTGGAAGACTCATGCATGAGAGTGTTTTGCACACATGAGACTTTTACTTCCTCTAAAGTGTTCTTAGGGCAGCACATAAAAACACCAAATTTTACCATATTTATATTGTGCCAAACATATATTTTCTTCTTTCTTCTGTGGAAATAAAGAGATACAACTATGAAGAATCTTCATAGAGCTCTTTTCCACCAACATCAGTTAATTGAGAAAAAAACTCCAAATAGAGTAATACAAATAAAATAAAATAAAATAAAATAAAATAAAATAAAATAAAATAAAATGAAATGTAATGAAATAAAATATATTTGACTACCATATAAAATAGAAACATACCAAAGAATTGTTGTCTTTTTGAATTCAGTCAATAGTTCTTGAATGTGCTGCTTCAAAAATGAGGAATGGAGAATAAGATTCCAGAGCTGCAGAGGGGGGAGGATTCTCAGTGACAGGGCTCAAGAATAAAGATGGCCTTTTGGCCCGGGACCAATGTGAGAAAGTTTTGTGCCAGCTTGCAGAACTGTCAATTGCCCTTTCAGCCCAGTGCTGCATTGCCAATGAAAATCTTACATTTATTGATCTTGTACATCCTTTGTTATGCCTTGGAAACTTAAACATTTAGCTTTCTGTGATCTAATCTACATTGCTGATTCAAAATGAAGTGAAGTGGTAACACAACACAGCCCCATAATTAACACTAATTAAAGCATCAACAAATAATAACTTGCAATGAGCAATACATTTTAGTGCTTCTAGTTCTGTGTTACCCAGCATAATAGCCGGGTAACATAGATGATGTTTTGTCAAAAATTACATTACATTTCCAGCTTATTCTACTTTTTTTTTTCCTAAGGAAAATAAATCTCCGTATTGGGAACAGCTGATATAGATTCTTAAAAATGTCTTATTTTGTGTTACACAGAACAAACAGCAGCATACGGGTGTTCAATGGCATGGAAATTAGTAAATAGTGTTATAATTTTAGAAGTAAAACTATGTTCACATGATGCATTACCTGGCTCAGGCATGGTCCAAGCCTCACATTTGAAGGGAGCGCTAGGGGTCGAAACATCCCCCAGTCCAATCAAATTAGCTCCATAGGCCCTAAACTGATAAACTGACCCAGCTGTCAGACCTCCAGCCTTCAGAAGGAAAAGTTCATTTTAGTAATTATGTTATGTATATTATAAATCAATCAATATAAGCTGATAACAATAACATGCACGTGATGCTGCAATACATGGCCACCTTGTGCAGTCTTTCCTTGATGGGTGGGACGTTGACCTCCTTCCACGTCTTCGTGGCCACATTGCATTTGTCAATGTAATAATCAGTGACGTCTGTTCCTCCAGAACGGAGTGGCTGCTTCCAGTTAAGCACCATGGATTCCCCGTCACAGTAGAGAAGAGAGATGTCATAAGGGGAAGAGGGCAGCTCTGTGGAGAAGACAGATTTCTTTAGCTGGTCCTCCCCATTACTCAATGTCTTGGACAGAGAGGAACATGCGCTGGCGTGCAAGCCTCATCTCGGGCTTATAATATGCAAATTTCTGGGCGAAGCGTTGTGTCTGGAGGAGTAATATAGGAGGGTGGAATGCATTGGTGTAAGCCTCAAAATATGGCAGTGTTTTTTAACAAGAGAATTTAGGGCTTTATTCTGGAACAGCTGCTTTGCTATCTACTGCCTACATAAACAACTGCCTTGTAAAGCAGCATCACAAGCTAAAATAGAACCTGAGGGTTTTTTTTTTTTTTTATTCATTATTCTTTTTTTTTTTTTTTTTTTACGGAACTAAAACTTTTATCCAGCAAAGAGGCATTACACTAATCAAAAGTTATATTTGTATTTTAAATAAAAGCTGTTCTTTTGAACTTTTAGAACAAATAAAAATAAATTGTATCACCGTTTCATATATTTTTGAGCACCAAATTACTGTAGAATAATGTCTGAATGATCATGTGATTACCCTTGGTAAAGGCTGCTTAAAATACACATTTGCCATCAAAGGAATAAATTATATTTAGAAATATGTGAAAACCAATAAACCAGCTGATCTTAGCTTGTTTTACTGTATTATTTATCACCAGACAAAAGTGAATTCCTTTGGAAACTGATGCTAAAATGTTTAATAGTAGTGTAAATAGAGAGTAAATTAGATAAAAAATGGATTATTTTTAATCAGGCTGAACAACTTATACTAGACTGAAATAAAATTTTGATAATGAATTAATTATATTTCTAACCTATTTTTTAGCCATCTTGAACTGAGTTCAAAGCATAATGGGACTGCATCATACACAAAGAATACCTTACAGCTGACCAAATGTCTTTAACAGTAAAATGATCCTGCTGAAAGTCTCCAAGTCAGACTTGAAGCTATAATGCTAATTGTATGATGAAAATGGTCGTTGCCCATTCAAAACATGCTATAAAAATGCTCGGGTGATATGAGAGCATATCACAGTTTTAGTGCAGTTGCTAGGTTGTTTGGAGTTGTTGCTAGGTGCCTACTGGTGCAGATCAAAAGAGCCCACCTTTAGGTTCCTATGATATTCTTACCCCTGATATGGCTTGGGTCAATGTAAGACTAATTTTAAGGCTATTTTGTGTGTGTGTGTGTGTGTGTGTGTGTGTGTGTGTGTGTGTGTGTGTGTGTGTGTGTGTGTGTGTGAGTGTTTGACTGTCAAATAGAGTAAATGAAACACTCTTCTCAAGCCACACACGTTATCAGTAATGTCCATAGCAAAAAATGGTATGAGATTAGATATACTACATCAGAGCTGCTTGATTAAAACATCTTATTCCATCTAATAAATCAATGGAACGAAATCATCTAATTTAATTTCCTAACCACTGTTTTGACTGGCTCTGTACTACAGACAGGCCAGCACTCTTAGGACAAAAAGTTTTTTTTTTCTTTTGAAGTCTCCGAGCATGGAATTGTCCCCCAGAGTCCAAACAGAGGATTGCTGTTAGCTAAATCTAAAGACTTACAAAGCAAACAGCTCTACAAATCATCCAGATCTGTAAAAATTTAATGGTCTGCTGGCTGAAATCATTTCTACTTGTTGACTAAGTGTCCCACAGAGACACAGAAAGAAAAAACATTCTGACTCATTTGGTATAAATTATTAAACCAATTTTGCAAATGGTATGAGGTTTGAGGGAAATATAAAGATTTTTATAGCCTCTTCCATGTAACTGTCTACTAGGGGTGGGTGGTATGATATCAGTACAGAAGATGTACATGGATTTCTCTTCAGTAAAATTAAAGTTTAAATATATCAGGGCGAATAATGTGTATATATATCGGTATCAGCATCGGCCAAAATTATTTTGAAAATATCGGCATATCGAATATCGGCCAAAATCCAATATCGTGCATCCCTAATATATATATATATATATATATATATATATATATATATATATATATATATATATATATATATATATATATATATATATATATATATAAAATGTAAACAATTTTCAAATGAAATCTTATCAATCTTTTTTAGCATACTTAAAGGAAAATTTTTCATTTGTTTTTAATTGGAAGTTTGTATTTGTTCACACCTGACTTGATGTTATAGTCCACGGTACTGTAAAATCACTGTAACAAACATTCTCTGATGGCCTTTAATAAAAATAGCAGAATATCTACTGGCACACTTCACAACTCTGCTCTACTGTATACTAAAGAAACCTTTGACGTCTAGAATTCATCATTTCTGTTGTTATTGTGAGTACCTCCTATGAATAAAGATAAATAAAGACCTTTTCCGGCTTGTTGTAAAGTCATTAAAAAGAAGTCTGGCGGGCCATTTCTGGTGGGTGCTTTTTTTTTTTGTCATTTGTACACCATGGGTTTATCAATACCAAACCCCTCCTGCTGAAAAACAGCTTTTGGATGTGTTTGGCAAGAAGAAAAGGATAAAAATAAATGGTTTATTGATGGAATATCAAAGGCAGACTTACTAAGAGCGGCTCTCACAGAAAGAGGAGCCGATTCCTGGGATTCATCACTGAGACCATGCTCATTGATGGCTTGAACACGGAAGACATACGTCTCACCGGTGGTCAGTCCGTGCACAACAAACCTGTGAGAACCCAGTAATGAGGCAGTGAAAGAGGAAGTTTCTATTTCATTATTTACGGAATAACATCCTCAGAAGAAACATGTCAGCAACACAAACTAGTTTTCTGGTTTTCCAGTGGCATTTAATATTGTAATGTGATCGCATTTTGTTTTAATTTTTGTTAATAACCACATTCACAATCATGCACTTTATGACACTTTCTGCAAATCAGATTTAATTTGGTTTCCCATTACTTTTTTTTCCCCCAAGCATAAGAGACACAAATGTAAAATACTAAAGTTATTGCTAAAATTAAGTAAAATTGTAATTAAAATGTGTTGCATTTTGTGATAATTCCTGAACCTTTGGAGATTTTTTTTTTTTTTTTTAGTTTAGGCTTTATTAGGTTAATTAGTTTATTGTAGATGCTATTTTAGTAAACACACCTACTTCTAGCAAAAAAAAAAAAAAAAAAAGGAAAAATTATAAATAATCATTGTGAGTACCTCCTATGAACAAAGATACATAAAGACCTTTTCCGGCTTGTTGTAAAGTCATTAAAAAGAAGTCTGGCAGGCCATTTCTCAATACCAAACTCTGCTATTTAAGTAAACACACCTACTTCTAGAAAAAATAAAATAAATAAATAAACATTGAAAGATCTGCTGTTGGGGACTTGCCATTAGCTGTTATATTTGTAACTAATTTAATAAGGATTGGGCACGGTTTTGGGGATGTTTTTAATTGTCAATTATAAATATAATTATGTTTCAAGTTGGGCTTTGTGTAATACAGGAGTTAAATATGAATTTGGTTGAAGTATAATGGGTTATTTTTTTTTATTTTTTTTTATTTTTTTAAATACCAGAATGGCTAAATAGACATAAATAATGTCATTTGTTCTCAGTAATTTGCTGAATGTTCATACAAAAGATGAATAAGGCAAATTTTTTAAAGCAATGTACCTCCTAGCTCATCACTATAGTCAGTATAGCTCCAATATCAATATAGCTCCTAGTTCAACAATAAAGTAACAAAATAACATTTTTATTTCAACACACAAGATGTTTGACCAATTTTTGCTTCAGTTTTTGATGCCTGGGAATGAGAACAGGTTGCTCACCTAGAATGAGCCCATACCTGGGCTGTATTTCCCAAAGCCCTTGGCACCAAAAGCCTCTACGATCTATACAGGCTTACAATGCCTTTGAGAGACACAGCGCTGGTCTGCTTGTGGGGCCTGTGATTGGCTTAGGTCTGGTTCTCAGATCTTTCAGACGAGAATCAATATAATATTGAATAAGGTTAATGAGTTCCCTTGGAGGAACTCATTAGGTTAAATCGGCAGCACCTTTATTATTATTTTTTATTTTTATTTTAAAGTTCATTAAATGTTAAAAAATATTTTCAAGAGTATCTCAGAGTTTCTGATGCTTTCATACCCTATTCATGAGAAGTGCCTAAAATCATTTCACCTAGTCTAAGCACATACCTAGTCTGCTTATGGGGCTTGTGATTGGCAGAGGTCCAGGCTTTAGATCCTTTCACGCAAGAATCAATGTAATATCCAATCAGGTTATTGGGATCCTGTGGAGGCTCCCACTGGATTAGAACAGAAGTGTCTGTCTCTCTGGTTGCAATGACTTGTCCAGGAGCAGAGGGCACACCTGAATGAACATAGAACTTAATTTCAGGGGTGATTTCACCAAACAGTCCAATCAATCCCTTGACGACCTATCATGCATGAATTAGTTCCACTACAGAAAGGCAGATAAAAAATCATTACTGTCTTAATGACAACATCAAAGGCAGAGCAAACTTCAAAGATCTATATGCCATTTCATATGCATTTCAATATGTCAATATCTTAAGTGAATACATCAGAGGCACTGTACCCTCTGTGACATGCTTTTTTAGGGCATTTACCCTTCAGCTGCAGGGTTGTTACAGTGTCGGTGGGCTCAGAAGGCTCGCTGACGCCGTACATATTAGCAGACACCACACGAAACTGGTAGTCCTTTCCCTCTAGCAGGTCGAAGACGGCATAGCGAGGAGATCTGATAGGTACTTTAGTGTTAACTTTCTGCCAGGATCCAGCTCCGACTTGAAGCTGTAAAGATCCAGAATGAATAAAAACACACTATTGCATGAGTATATATTGTGTGAGAAATGATTATGACTGCTTAAACCTCAACAACAATAACAACAGTTGTATCTTCTAGACAGTAATTCAATTTATTAAATAAAGATTAAATAGAGCCAAAGATTGACAATGGATTTGTCACAATGCCAAAGTCTGCAATCACAACACATTTATTTTTGTTTTTATTTTTAGAAGGAACAGCTGAGACAGCTGGGTACTGAAATAACTGAGAACTCTGTTAATTTAATATTGGGACAACAGATTAAATAAAATGAGAGAAAATTAACTTTGTTTGCATAATTGCATAAGCTTTTACAGCTATTCATACTCAAGTCAGAAAACATGTAGCATGTAGCATTTGAGACATATAGACAGTCGAGATAAAACAAAGACAAAAATACATTCGCAACGCCTAGTAGGTGCAGCACACAGCTTTGCCTGACTATTATTATTACATTAATAATAATAATAGTAATAATCTTGTAATGCCGTTTTTAGTTATAGTCAAAAAGCATTAATTATTCTAAAACAAAAAATGGGTCTTCTATATCACTTACTGGTTTAAAGTATATGTACTATATAATTAAAACAACAATATCAGCCAATATCTATCTCTGAGCCACGAAAGATTAACTTCTGAGAAATAAATTGTTCCTGTGGGCTATGCTGCATCATTTAATGCAAAACAAAAAAATATTATTATTAAACATTCTTACACCATAGGTGCTGCTTTGTGGAGTAAAGGTGACATAAGAAGAAAAGTAAACTGCTGAAATAAAGTTTGTGACCACTCGGCTGGGTTAACGTCTGGCAGTGAGCTGAAACTAACCTTCTCAATGTAATACCACATGGGAGCTTTGCTATGGTAGACTGGAGGGACCCAACTGAGCACAACATATGTTCGGTCCGTCTCTGAAGCACAGACTTTAGAGGGAGGTCCCGGAGCTTTTCCCTCGGCTGCAGGCAAAGCACATCAAACAGAATTACTGTTTCTACCCTGAACACACACACACTAGGAAATATCTTAGCAGTTTCACTAGCTTTCAAAGCAACTTTAATATTATGGACTGATATGCGAATATCTTTGCTGCCGCCACTGCTGCTATATATTTACACACACATACTGAACACATATACATGCACATGGGTGACACTGGTTGATGTGTTCATTTCAACTTGAAAAAAGAACCACAGATGTTTGTACGTACCCTTCCTTGTGGAATTCTCATCAAAAACTAATCAGTACCTCTCAGAAGAGAACCAATTATGGGCTAGATAATTATTGCTCGTTTTGAAAGCAAAAAGCATGAAAGAATAGGGGGGAAAGCACTAAGTGACAGCTGCTGTCATCTAATACGTTATACAAATTCAAAGACACAAACTTGACTGAGTGACAAAAGGAAGAATATTTTAAGGCAGCTCCACCCCACAATATTTTGGGATGCAGGTAAAGTGGTTTATAGATAATTTTTGAGCTCTTGAAGGTCACTGAAGGATAGGAATATCTCCATTGGATTGTCCAACAATAGAGAGCAACTAGGCGGAAGCTGTGTACATGCAATGGTCACTATAACGTAGTAGCCATTAATGATCATGTGATCATGCAATTAAATAATATATGCTATAGAATATAATTTACAGAGACTGCATCAACAAATAAACAATAATAATTCAACGGTTACCTTCAAGGTCATCATAGTAAGTCACAACGTCAAGTCTTCCACCAAGTTTTTTGGCTGTTGAAACAAAAAGCAGTACATTAAGGGCATTATTAACACGTACAGAGTTGATCACTAAATGTAACTTCGTGAGGACTTCGTTTTGCTCACCACGAATTCTCTCAAACTCTGTAGGGTCCAGAGCGGCGATAGCCTCAGACATTCTGGAGGGTCTGCCAATGCCATGAGAGTTGACGGCACGCACGCGAAAGTAATAAGAGTGCCCTTCAAGCAGGCCCTGCACAGCATACTTGCAGTTCTTTACAGGGGAGTCATTACACTGCATCCAGCTCTCTGTTCCAACTTCACATCTGCCCAATAAGAGTGAAAGAATAAACATGGACGACAATAAATATGGACAGTAATCAAGAATATCCTATCATTACTTCCACGCTGCTGTCAAAGAGTGAAAATTACAGCCCACTTTTACACTCCGAGGAGATGATATGAGCTAAGGAGCATTCATACGTAATTGCAGAACCATGCACCACTTAACAGTCTGATTACCGATAGTCCGACGAGAGTACATTTCAGCTCGATGCTAATGCAGCTCAAAGTGACAGGGAACCAAATAATCACAGCATCTATTAGCATATGCAAAGCATGTTTCTGGCAAGAAAATATGTGTTAGTAAGCAATTTTCTAAGTAGCCTATATTGGAAGGGAAAACAAACTGTCTTTTGTGTTACAGACAACCTACAATTAAGCAACTTTAATATAACACTTAAAGCACATTTAAAACTTAAGCAAGTTGGCGCCGTGGCTTAGTTGGTTAAAGCGCCTGTCTAGTAAACAGGAGATCCTGGGTTCGAATCCCAACGGCCTAATGGTTAGAAAGTTGGGCTCCCAATCGAAGGGTTGTGAGTTCTAGTCTCGGGCCGGCAGGAATTGTAGGTGGGGGGAGTGCATGTACAGTTCTCTCTCCACCTTCAATACCATGACTTAGATGCCCTTGAGCAAGGCATCGAACCCCCAACTGCTCCCTGGGCGCCGCAGCATAAATGGCTGCCCACTGCTCCAGGTGTGTGTTCACAGTGTGTGTGTGTGTTCATTGCTCTGCATTTCGGATGGGTTAAATGCAGAGCACAAATTCTGAGTATGGGTCACCATACTTGGCTGAATGTCACTTTCACTTTTCAATTTTAAGACATTGTGCAAATTTTATCTAGCACAAACACACTTCTCATGCAAAACATAAGCGACTTCAATAAGAGGAAGTTTACATTTTAAACAACAAAACACAGAATACAGGAGGAATGCAACTGAGAACTGACACTATGGTTTTTGAGCCCACAACAGCAATTTGCAGACCCCTATGATTTGCAAGATACAGAATCCAGTCATAAAAACAGAATTTACTGAATAACACAGAATGTTACGGACATTGACATATTTTGGATGTATACATCTAAAGTAGGTCAGTACACCTAAATCAGAACACGATACGGACCAGTGTCTGTGAATATTAAGATGCAAAAATACTATTTAAATATGAATCCTGCATGTTCTGCATGTTTCTGTGTATGAATGTGTAATATGTTTCATTTACTATGCTCACAGTGTTTTCAGCCTCATTTTATGAGTACATGAACATACAAACAATCTTAAGAACTGCTCTGGAAGCCATCATGAGCATTTTACTGTTTTAAGTAAAACTATGAGCCTGTCCTCCAACAAAAAACGACCAGATAGGTCATTTGAGCAAGCACCGTATTACGACCTATATTTACGTTTTATAGTTAAGTGCCCTCTAGCAGGCATAAAAATAATGACAGTATCGCGTTGCGTCTGTCGTCATGACATGATGTATAACGTCATTACCAATCAAAACACGTTTATTATGCAATGTGTGGACTTCTTACACCAATCTCACAGTATTTGCTACATATTTTACTAGGTGGCTTATTCGTTTGAATGACCACATCTAACTGCACCCCTAAACCTAACCCTCACAGAAATCATGCTAAATTATGATTTATTGAGCATATACATTTTCGTGCACGTCCATTCTCTGGGTTTGAACCCATGATTACATATCAAGGTATAACGCAATAATCTACCAACTGAGCTACACGAAATGCAAATCAGAGTGCAAATAAAAGAGTACAAAACATTGTTATGAAAACAACCTTATGCCGATAGGGGCGCAATTGTAGTATACGCTCTGATGGGTCGTATTTCAGGGATTTGGACAAACAACCTATACGAGCGTATTAGTTGGAGGACAGAGGATTATATATATATATATATATATATATATATATATATATATATATATATATATATATATATAAAATTAATTAATTGATCATTTATTTATTTTTTTGATGATCATGATCATGATGATGATGATGATAAATAAAATTGTATTTAACCATTAAAACAGAGTCTAGAAAAAAAAGAAAGAATAATAATTGAATAAAAATTATATAAAAAAAAAAATAGGGCCCTAAATTTAAGACAGGGCAAATATAGGTAGGACCAATTAAACATATGTTCTGTACCAACTGGCCATTCTATAAACAGCAGTTAACTTAGTAACACCAGTAATTTACTGGTGATGTTACTGTACAACAACTCGTCCTGCGAAATAGAAAAAATAGAGCCCAATATTTCAACATCCAACATCCCTTTCAATTTACAGACTAGTTTCTGTAGGAGGCTAGCTAATTGCATCGGGCATATAATGATAACATTTGTCAATCAGGTAGATTCTATAATAATCCTCAATTGCATAGAAAGAAGGCCTACTTGCAATGAAAAGGCTGACAGTGACTTTATTTAAATACTCTAAGTAGGTTGTTGTAGCGCATTTAGCACCTGATTAAAATGGATTGCAGGTGATATGTGGATAAGATGAACGATTCTGCAATGAAACACTGCACGCTAAGCTAGTGCTAGTGCTAGTGCAAGTGTTATTCACATAGAGAATTCCGGTACTGCAGTTCAAAAAAGGATGTGACAAACAGGTTTATTCCAGCAAAAAGTCGAGCAGATATTTGACATTTTCCTATCTAATGCAATGACATTTTAAATTATCCAACTTGAACTTGTATAAATGTATTCCATAAAATAACTCCCACTGGGAAGACACCTTAGTCAGCGCAGTCACCTGTCAACAAAGTATCCAATGATGGGGCCTTCGGTGGTGGTGTTAGGAGGTTTCCAGGACACAATCACATAATCTCTATTAGCATCATGGATCTTAATGTCCATTGGGGCTCCGGGAGCTTGAGGAACTGGAGGTGGACCATCTGCCAAGACAAAACATGATGACTCCTACACACCACTGATACGCTGAGGGAATCACTCCGAAACAGAAGTATGTGCTATATAAAATGAATTATGCTAATCCTGACCTTTAAAGGCCAGGAAAAAGAATCACACAAGATTTTCAACAAGCCTTGGAGAAGTTCACAACTCTTTACCATCAACGAAGACGTAAGCCCTGTGGACCGCATCTCCTCCCTTGGTGACCATGCGGAGGGTGTAAAGACCCTCATCATCTTTAGCGAGCTGAGTAAGCGTGAGCTTGGCAACACCTCCGCCAGACTCCATTTTCACCCACCTCGACTCTTTCAGGAGGTGCTCTGGAGAGCCCAAAACACAACATGGGGTATCAGAGGAGAGAAAATGAAACTATTCATTTTGCAGAATCTGTAGAGTATAATCTGATGATTCAGGAAATGAGATTGGAGTGAAATGAGTCATAAACCACAAATGGACATAAAAAGTCATTTTGTTCTGTACACGACTCGACTGTAAAACAATCACCTACAGAACAACCAGAAAATTAATATATGACTGGGGTGAATGCCACAATAAATAAATACAGCTGTCATTAGGATAGTTACTGTCTGTAGCTATATGAAGAACAGTATTTAGATCATAATATATTCATAATGAAATATAAAAATAATTATTTATGCATTTTGTAGATGTAAAATACACTACAAATGTAGAACAAATATCTATTTAACAATAAATAGCAATCATCTCCTAAATATATTTGATTCAGTTTAATGCTGGGCAGCAATAAATCGCGATTAATCACATTTAAAATAAAGGTTTTTGTGTACATAATATATGTGTGTGCACTCTGCATATTTATTATGTGTGTGTATATATATATATATATATATATATATATATATATATATATATATATATATATATATATATATATATATATATATATATACATGCATGTATATATTTAAGAAAAATATGTTATTTTTAGATATTAAGTATATTTATATCTAAAATATTTTCAAAATATATACATATGTGTCTTTATTTATACATAATAAATACACACACACACACACACACACTCACACATTATATAAACAAAAACTTTTATTTTAGATCTGATCAATCATGGTTATTTGTTGCCCAGCACTAATTCAAATATTTTATTACATAAAAAAAAAAATCCACTTTTATGAAATCCCATTCAATTTTGAGTGATGACAGATACAAATCATTAAATAAAAGTAGCGTCCCAAGCTAATGAATAATTGGCTAAATTAAAAGCATTTTAAATTAACTGCAGTATTTGCATTGCTGCATATTGGCAAAATGTGTAATTTCTGCATCATTAGCAGCATTACAATGGAATTACAATCTGTTTGTTTGAGCAGCCATCATAAAACACTAGCTTAATCAATAATATGCATTTGGGGCGGGACATCTGTTAGCTAATCAACAGATAATGGGGGGTTGAAAAAACAGTCCTTTTTCCCTAATCTTTTTGGTGCAAAAAAAAAACAAAACTGTTTATTTCACATTCAGCAGCTACTGTAACTCTTGTAGTTACATGTAATCATGGAATTCATATAGGGGCTGGTCACACTACACTTGTCATCCCATTGACTTCCATTCACGCATAAAAGATGTAAAGATGATTCACATTTATCTGTGTTCCAAACTGTGACCTGTAAATGTGTATCATGTAAAATCGTGTGACCAATAGAAGATCAATATGTCATAGCAAGACCTCGCAGCTGAATTAAAAGCACATACATCTATCATTGTTGGTTGTTTGTTGAATTTATGTTTTTAAGAAGATGCTGCAGAGCGTGGCGTCATTCCACGACCGTTGCAGCATCACATGCTCAAAGTCCAGTATGACCACAGCTTTATTAACAATAACCACACATTCATACAAAAATGTTTTTGCGTTAGCCTTTGCTGGACACTTCCTACCATCTCTGAACCACATCGCTTCAGGCTGCAGGTTAGCCATGTTGGGGTTAACAGTCATCTTGCAGGTCAAAGTGGCCTTATCGCCTTCTTTTCCAAAGGTCACGTCAAACGTCTCAGTGAAGTTGATGTTAATCTTCGTATACTTGATCTCAGGTAAAACAGAATCTGAGAAACACCAAAACAGAATGTGTCTTTCATGACTTGTTTTTAAATCATATCAGATATTCTAGTGAATAGAGAACTTCACACTTACACTGGGAAGACATCCAGGAATAAGGAGTGGGCGTTTCTTCCTCTTTGCACCCTATGGAGTCGACACAAAAAGAAATTATTCATAGTCTAAATTTGGTTCTCCAGCAAATGTATCTCACTTAGATTCCAGAAAACGGGAGGAAAAGTCTTACTCTTCACAATGATGGAGGCCTGGGAGGAGGCCTGTCCATGACTGTTGGAGGCTACAGCCGTGTACATCGCAGTGTCATCAGTTGCACACCTACAACAGCATGCATAACTCATTCACAGGTGTCAACAACTTTAATCAATACACGGCTGGATCACAACACCGCTTCACCCACTCCACTAATTAACCAGTCAATAAATAATCAGCATGATGGCTATTTGATTGGATATATGCCACAGTCATTTCCTAATTGACATTTGGAAAGCACATAAAGTGCTTCACCCATCATGATGGATAAATTGGCAGTTAACTAATGCTCTAATGTCAAGAGGATAATTGCCCCAAACTAAATGCTAATGTAGACGTGCGCCTGTTTTCGGAAAGTGTTCAACATGGGAGGCTGTGAGGCTTGAATAGCAAACACGAGACGCAAAGGACAAGACTGTAATGTGACTTTCAGAGTGACCGTACTATATAAGAGCCTTCTCCCCCGGCCCCTGCGGTCTTGAGGAGATTGGCTGTGTGTCAAAAAGTGAAAGCTTCGGCCATTTTAGATGAAATGTGGAACGCCAAGCTTCACCTGTGAGGTTCGGGCTCTGAATGCAAGCAGCCATCAGGAATGTGACATAAGGTCCAGGGTCTGATTCTGTGGGACTGACAGGGTGACAGCAGTGAAAGTCATCTCTCTGTAAGGCGCCGGAGTGTCAGATGACACCAAGCTCAGCACTCTGACATTAACAGCTGACAGGAGCTCAAGACGTGGGCGGCGCACCGAACGGCCCTGGACTAAATTGGAAAAGTTTGCATGCAATCCCAATGACGTGACTTCCTTTTGTGGAAATTCACTTGCTAGTTACTTTTTATTATGTTTTAGAGGGTGAATCAGATGACCCCCTGCCCTGTGCCCAAAATATTGTAAGAAAAAGCATTAATAAAATATATTTTAAAAAATGGGATTATAGATATGCATGAGAATATAAGGACAAAGTAAGCATAATTTTCTTAATCTCATTACTGTAAAAAAAATTATAATAATTATGTAATTATTATTTAATTATGAATTATTTGCACATATTTTATGTATTTTTTGTACTTCCTTTAATTTATTTAGATTATTTAAATAAATCTTCTAAAAAGGGATCTTTTCATTCTTCTTTCTTTCACATAGTGGTGAAGATATAATAATGTCACAATGCAAAATATTATTGGATCTAAAATGGGCTATGATATATCTATATGTGTATGTATTTTGGTGAAATGTAACCTGTACATGTTTCCTGCTCTCTGTGGTAAATGAATAACTAGGAGGTGACCATGTAATGAGCACTCAACCTGAGTCTTGTCACTCATTCGAGTTTGTCACTCATCATCAGTAAACCACATTCTGCCACCGCATCACTAAAACGTCCAAAGGTACACAGAAAAGTTCAATTTACTTGAGGATGGAGAGGGCATGGAATCCAGCGTTGTTCTCCACAAAGTACTTTCCAGAAGAAACGTCCAAGATGACATCATCCTTGAACCTGTAGAATATTTATGATATAATAACAACGGATCCTCTTGGAGTTTCTTTATACATGATTACACATATAATGGAATGTTTGATGCATTTGAGAGCAACTGCACTGAACCCCAGCAAACAGGACGCATGGCAGGTCTGTTTGTGGGATATATTCTCACCATTTGACTCGTGGAGTGGGATATCCCTCCACAGTGCAGAAAAGTTTAATAGCACTGTTTTCATACACTGTATGGGACCTCAGTCTAACCACAAACTTGGGGCCCCTGATCATGGACTCCTCGCGGATGTGTTTCTCAGGCATCTTCTTCTCCACCTGATGAGAGGAGACAAACAATTGATTGAGCTGTTGGATCATAAGAAGCGATCACGAAAAATATATATGTCCCAATATAGACTCAGTCCTATTTAACCTTTGTTTCACTCGTCTATTACAGCAAAAGTCTTTAAACTGCATTAAAATACAGGTTGATTTTACTGTAACAAAAGCATGTCAAAAAATGAATGTTTAAGGGGCTTTACCACTCCTTGGATTCTCTTCTGTGTTTGGTGTTGATACTTCACCTCTTCTGCCACAGAGCTAAAAACACACACATTTTCATACTCTACAAAAAGTTACATTTTGTACCACTAAATGATACATCTTAGTACTTTAAAAGTGCATATTACTACTTTAACAATATGTTTTAGTGTCTAAAATACATACATATTAGTACCTTTTTAAAGGGTACCGCCTTAGTGACTCAGTTTTGTACCTTTTTTTCTAAAAGTGTATTAAAAAATTATAATAGTATGCACATAGCATTACTCTACACATGCAGCACGAGAGAAACAGAGATCAGGATTCATCTACGCTCCATGTCATCTCAGGTTAACAATCAGTTATTTATTATGGTATGCATCCAAACATGCAGAAGCATATCATAATTCACACATTTCAAGCAACACAGTGTTAAGTGTAAAAAAAAAAAAAAAAAAAAACAAGAGAAAGAGAAAACATTTGATATTTGATCTTCTTATATATTTGACCCATGGTTCACATGAATTAGCAGTTATATGTTTTAACCTACAATAAAAATGTACAAAATAATATTGACATTTTGACCCCTCAGAGGGTAAACAATAAATACCACTATATATATAGAATAGAATTAATTTTGTAATAATACATTTATAATATAATATCCTTTTGATCACCATTTTAGGGCAAGTTTTTAATTTTAATAAACAAAAAAACTGTAAATGTTCTTATCCTTAAACAATTTTAATGTCAAAGCTTATATTATATCTGAAATGTTTAATTGTTTCCAGGCAGTATTTGGGTATTTGGTGCAATATGTGTCCATAAAATATATATGATTGGTCAAGTTAAAGTCTATACCTTAGGCCCTGTAACTGATCACCATTTCTTTTCAGTTCTTCACCATTTGAATCACCTTCAGTTCAATTTAAATGGTCCTGCGGTGTGATAAATGCAGCCTGTGGTCTCTCTCACCAATATGAGGTCACATAAGCCACATGCATAATTAGAAAAGAGTTTTACATGGAGTATAGCATGTCACACTGCAGGCCTTGTCAAGTATTTCATGTCAACTACCCAAAGGACAGTAGAGACATGAAGGGATCAGTTATAGTTCAGCTACTGTAGGCGACAGGCTGTATTAGCAGAGCTCCAACAATGTTATATGTCATACAAGATGTTGCTATTTTATTACAAGTAGTTTTAGTATTGCCTTAATTATTATGTTTAGCTGCAATGATTCATTGAACTTGAACTTGCTGCTATATATATGTGTATATATATATATATATATATATATATATATATATATATATATATATATATATATATATTTTTTTTTTTTTTTTTTTTTACCTTACCTGCTGTATTCCTGAACAACATATTTAGATTCAATACTGAGGTATTCTTGATCGAAATGCTTGTGTCTGGTAACAACTGCAGCCATGTTTGGCAACCCCAAGAACCTATGAATAAAACCTGGAACAAAAACATGCATTGTCTTTGCACGCAAGACAAAACATAATGCGTTCATTGACAGATGCATCAATTCCAATGCTTAATTTCCAATTTCACTGTTTCACATTATTGGGGAAACAGGTTCGTAGCTCATTTTGCCAAGTGTGGCCTACTCCTGGTATGATTTAGGTGTTAGGAAAGTGGACCTGTTTGTGGAGGTGAAGAGGAGGGGGTGTTCTGGAGCTTTGGGCCTCAAGGAAGCCAAAACTCACAGCAGTTTAAAATTAGAGATTGGGGGTTGGGATATCGGACAGTCCAGGAAGATGGTTTCTACTGTATAGTGTACATTAATGCCAAGCTATTATTGTGTAAATATCCTGAAATATTGATGGATAACCAACTGCTCATGACTGTTTATCTTCTATTATGGATAAATAAATTACACTACAATACAAACAAGAACACATTCCTCATTTCTTTTTGTTGAATAATTACACAACAAACATTCATGCATTCTCAATGCAACATTACATTATCTCATTCACATATGAAGCCCACATACAAGCATCTGCTGTTTATATTAGACACTTCTTATATATGCACAGATTCCTTATTTGGCAGACGACATGTAAAAACGAACTGTTCCTCCTTTGCATTAGGCATCAACAAGTGCGACAAATATTTCAAAGGTCATTTCATTCAACAGGTCAACAATTTTTCCACAAACAAAACAGTGTCAAAGTTTGTACAGGTATTCATTCACCCATATTAACAAAGCACTGAAAGTAGTAGTTGGCAACTTTTTGTGCATCATTTCAAAGCCAAGTGCATCGTCCTGTCAAGCAAACATCATTCTAGACGGATCAACATCCAACCAAGGTTAAGTTCAAAAGTTTCCATCAGCCTCAACGATTTTGTTTTTCCACAAGGACAACTCTGCATTATAATTTCGGATCAAAAGTGTGGAAATACGGGGCCAGACATAGGCTACTCACCTCAGGAGAATACAAGAGCGCGACGCGGAGGTAGATGAGCCTCTACCCGCCTGTGAGAGACCAGCTGATGAAAAGCAAAATATTACCCATGCGGAATGTTGCCTCTCCCGCAACCCATTTATGGATAGGCCTTAGACTATATATAGCATTTACACTAACTTACCACATCATTTCGCACAGCTATTAAGATACCAGACAGACGTTTAAATTGACTCTGGATACTGAATGACTTACAAAAAAACAAGAGATAGTTGAGTAGGTGAGTCGAACGGAAATCATTAATAATTTTAAAATAAATGCATAGGCTAATTGGTTTTAATTAGTGAAAAGACTCAATTCCAAAAGACGTAATGCACTCTTTCCGTATTTTTTGAAGCCACAGTTTTTTCCTTTTATTTTATTTTATTTTTTATTATTAATTATTTTTATTGTTTTGTATTATTACTGATAAAACAAAAATTTTGTTTTTATTGTTTAATGTTTTATGAGAAATTGTCTTCTAAATACATATTCCATCAGTAGGCTATGTGGACCGAAGGGTTACACAAACAACGGCCTCGAAATTTCCAGTTTTTAAGGGTGAAAGGGGAAAAAAGCAAAATAAGGTGCATTTATAATGCCAGAAATATTTTGTTGTACAGCAACAAGTCTAAATTGAAACATTTTATAAAGTTCTTAAATGTTAGTTTTCAGAAAATCAGAAAGTGTCAATTTAGGACAATCCCGTTCATACAACATTTTCTAGAAGAATCTGTAACAATAATGACATTAGAAAAAATCCAAATTGTAACATTTTACATCAATCTGCATAATCCTCCTTCACGTGACACATAAATTGTTGTTGATCACATGACTTGACAGCACACGCGCAGTTGCGACGTCACAAGGCAAGCAGGATCGTTGCACGCAACAGAAGCCGCAGTCTCTGTCAGGAAAGGAAGTGACTCTATGAAGTGACTCGACCGCACAGTGTTTCGGAAAGATAGTGCCTAGGTAGTCCTACTTTAAGACTTACACCCCAGACTAAATAAAAACTTTTAAAACCAGCGCTCTCGCATATCAGTAGGACGTAAAAACTGTGTGTAAATTGAACCGGCGGCATTTCAGACAATAACAGGTAAGTTAAGTTAACTGACGTCTTAACATAAGTTTGTTCAAGGTTATATTTATTTAACTTGTTTGTTTATTTATTTATCTATCTATCTATCTATCTCACACTTGAATATGTTACTTTGGGTCGCAACGTTGACATGCTCTCTATGCTATGACTTTGTCTTATATAAGTTTTTTGTTGTTGTTGTTGTTTTTGTTTGTTTGTTTTTTACAGTGTACGCTTTTGAACGTTGATAATAAATCATCTTTTGTCCTCGGTAAGGTGACCGGACTTGTACCATCAGGAAGGATGAGATTCATTGCAGTTGCTGTCATTTTCTGTGCTGGATGTTTCTGGCCAACAGCCTCTGCCCATCCTCGGTAGGTCACGCAAATACATTAAGATGCGTGTATTTATACATACATTTAAGTCTGGGTGCAGTCAAAATCAATATTGCACAAATCCTGTATGTATTTTCCCTTCTTTGTTGAACAAGATACACTTTAGCTTACTGTGTAAACATTATATACTCAATACAAGATGTTTGAAAGGGTATACATTAGTAAACAAAACATTATGGAGACTTTTTTAACGACTTTTTACAGCATTGATAACAGAAAACAGTTCTTAGTACAATTCCTGATTAATTCAAGTACTTTTGTTCAACTATTTAAAAAAAAAAACGGCTCATGATTTAGGAATCTTGACTACACTAGTCATGCTGACACAAATGTCATGAAAATCATTGTTTTTTCCCAGTACTGTTAAAGGAAATGGTATAAAAAGTTTTATGTGAAATTTCTGCACAAATTATGACTGTAATAATAATAATAATAATAATAAAAATAATAATACTTAAACATCATGGTAGTTTTTGTTGTACTTTTTATTTTTTAAATTTGATTTATGACATTTAAATAATAGTACCACTAATAAACATGGTCACAGTATTCATTATTGTAAACCAATAAAAATTATAATAATGAAAATCAAAATTTACTGAGAAATACCATTCAGAATTAGCAAAATGAGAATTTGGTGCATTGCAACTAATATAATTTGGTTAATTGTCTTCAACTATTCACATGCCCACTTTAATGGTTTTAATATGCATTTGATACTGTGACCATGTTTTCTGCCTAGGTTCATACCATTTTTTGATTCCATGTTTTGTGCAAAATGTTTGTCAGATTGCAATTGTCACCCTGAAGTCATGAATAGTGAATTGACTGCTTCTTTTAGGAAAGAATGGACAAAACTCATCCTGACCCATCAATGGCCAGAGACATTTTGCAGTGTATTGTATTGTATTTTCTTTCCATTGTTTTATTGCCATTACTGCAGGTGCACCACATACTGCTCCTCCACTGGGGATCAGAAGATAAATTATGTTGTTTTTCATTTATAGGTGGAAAAAAATTGTACAACAAATGTAAGCTTTTGGACTCTTCACGGATTATGGTAGGTTTATGATCAGTGAATATATAAGAAAATTGTTTGATTGCAAGGAATTGAAAAAAAGTCCTGCTGAATGAATGCATAATACACTTTCCCCATATGTTTAGATTGGTGCAATCCTTGTTGTCATGCATTCTGAATAATAATCTTGTAATGATGAAAAATGCCATTGATTGTAAGGATGATTACAGTTTGTGTCAGTAGAAATGTTTGTTGTTTTTGCAGGCCTGACTCTGGCATGATGTGCAATACATCCTGGCATTTTAATGCCAGTTTGATTGAGGTAATTTACTTAAGTTGCTCACCCTGTTGAATGTCATATATTTTAGTTCAGAGGACATGTGCTTAACATGCTGTATGTGCATGTTTCCCAGGACTTGATACCAGAGATGAAAAAATATTGGCCAGATCTATTAAAACCTTCCTCCCCCGAATTCTGGTATGTTACAAATGTACTTTTCATTTATTTATTAAAGTAAAGGATGGAAGTTTTATTGTGTTGTTTTATTGCTTAGGGAATATGAATGGACAAAGCATGGAACCTGTGCTGCAAAAGCAGACTCTCTGAACAGTCAACATAAATACTTCAGCAAAGCTCTTGAGCTGTACAAGAAGTTTAACCTTACTAAGTAAGTTCTTGTTCACCTGATTTTGTGGCTTTCCAGTACATTAGGAAGTTTTGAGATGGATAGAGAGCAAAAGATGAGAGTATTTATAAATGACAACTGATATTTCTGACTCTAAATTCTGATTGAAGCCTCACTCAAAGCTTTTGTAAAATAGCACTTTCATGCAAAACTGTGGTAACCAAACGATTGCTGGTAGCCGTTGACTTTCTCAGTATTTTTTTCCCTATAAAATGGAAGTCAATGGCTGCCACCAACATTTTTTAAAATATTTTGTGTTTAATAGAAGAAAGAAAGTCATAAAGGTTTGTAACAACATGAAGTTGAATAAATTAGGGGTGCCCCCTAATAATTGACTAATCGTTAGTCAACCGGAAGAAGCTTGGTTGACCAAAATGTTATTAGTTGCTTACTTACATAAAAATATAATTTAAAAAACGTCCACAGACAAAGTCATGCAGTTCATGGCAGAAAGATCGTTAACGGTTGGTCTTTGTGGTAATACAGTACTCAGACAGGACATCCAAATACTTCACTATCATTCATCAACCTCAAATAAGCCTTTTCATCTGAAATATGTTAGTATTAACTTTACATGGCTGCTCAATCTAATGTTATCCTAGGGAAATGTGCGCTATTCAAGTGTCTATGCATGAGATAGAGGCACCAGTGCAGTCACTTGCTCATAAAATACTCCCTCATTTTTGCTCATACAGATAAGAGAAATAAATTAAAATGTGGAAAGACTACATTTGTTTGTGCACTAACAATAAAAACAAAGCGTTGAGCTTTTGTAAAATAATGATAGCAAACAGGATGCGCTTTCTGCAGTCTTAACCTCTGTGAACTTGAGTGTGAAACTCCGTGTATACTTGTCTTACAGACATTCAAAATTTGTCTGTAGATAGTGAAATGTCTTATTTTAAATGAACCAGTTTAAATGGAGATTAAATATTCTCTGAATATGTGTCTGTATGAAACATGCATACTTGTGCGTCCACTACTGCGGAGATGCTGAGTCAGTGTCAGTGTCTCCGACTTCATCACTTCAGCTGGAAACAAAGAAAGCACTAGTTTATCAATAAATTAAATAAATGTTAATGCAGTCTCCTTACTGTTTTTTTCTGACACATTCATAATCATTAATTCTCTTAAAAGCTCAGTTCGTCTTCAGAACACAATTTAAGATATTTTGGATGAAAATCTAGAGGCTTGAGATTGTCCCATTGACTGCCAAGTAAATAACAGTGTCAAGGTCCATAAAAGGTATGAATCAAAAAGGTTATCATCATCAGAATACTCCATCTGCCATCAGACGTGCAATCTGGGTTATATGAAATGAGGGGAACACTTTTTGTAAGCGAAGAAAACAAACATAATGACTTCTTTCAATAATTCCTTTGTCAAAGGTCTCCTCTGTGTCCCTCCATATCATTGTGCTGTGTATGCTCTTCTGTGGCCTCCACACCACAAGGATGCACAGTTTTATTTCAAATCAAAGGTAAATACACACAGAAACAGTGCATCCTTGTTGGGCAGAGGACACAGAAGAGCATACGCAGCAGCACGGTGATATGGAGTGACACAGAGGAGAACATTGACAAAGGAATTATTGAATAAAGTTGTTATTTTTTGTTTTCTTCGCATATGATCCGCTCCGTGAGATCGCGTCTCTGGACCGGAATCAAAGTCCAGATGTGTGCTGCTTTTTATTTTATTTAAATGGTTTATTAATAAACATGCGATTAGTTGACTCATGCTTAAAATGAACAACTACTAGCCGAGCAGAAAAATCTCAAGTCAAAAGCAGTCCTAGAGTAAACTATGACAAAATTTTCATTTCTGGTTGAACTATCCCTTTAATGTAGCAAATAACAACACTGCTTGGCCAGCATAATCAATTCAAGCATTCATTCATATTACATGCCTTTTAATAACAAGTTTGGGACACGTCCTAATTAAATCATTCCAGCCTATAATGGCTGCATATTTATATAAACACTACTGGTTAATTTATTTCTGCTATCTCAAATTAAAATGTGGTTCCCAACAGCATCGTACCACCCAGCAGTATTTGACATAGGTTTCCTCATGAATCTTGTGTGTTTTCAGTGTTTTAGAGAGCAACAGAATCGTGCCCTCTGAGCAGCAGCACTACACAGTAAGTAGCTGAACTGACATCCCTGCTTGCATTATCATTTAAGAGACACTGAACTATATGCGGTTCTTTGGAGATGAAGTAAATATACTTCTTTGACCTGACAGGTAGCACGTAGTTTGTAATTCTGTTGAGAGCTGTTTACTGTAATGGTTCAGCCTGCTGTTTTCGGTTCCTGTCTGTGATTCCACAACTTCTGATTACATGAATGATATAACTGAAATAATGATCAGGTTCAAAATTTCCCAAAAGTGTCATCCATCTAATAAGAGAACCCTTCACTGTGTTGCCCAGCCACAACACCAGTATTTCAGCACTCATAGCCTGACTTCTCGCAATCTTTAGTTGGGTTTTTTCAACTTCTCTATTTTTGGGCTGAAGTAAACTAGAATCTTGTGAATATGGTCATCTGTGAATAAATGTGTCATTTCCGTGTTTTTTTGTTTTTTTTTAGCTGGATGAGGTGGAGACAGCCATTACTAGCTTCTACAATGTGAAGACAAAGATTCAGTGTGTCCATCCAGTAAAGGTATGAATGAAGAAAGACAGATTATTCTGACCAACCTTTGTGGTTAGAAAAAAAGATTGAAAAGGTTGTTTGAAGATAAAAAGACAGGAACACAAAAAGGAAAGTGTATTAAATATTACATCAACAGCACAACAGTGACTTACTGTAACTATCAACTTTTACAACTTTGTTGCCTTGAAAACTTAAAGCTTAACGCTTCACTTGATATATAATGGAAACTTAAATAAACTATATGAAAGCTTCACACTTCTGCTTTTAAGTCTTCGGCTTTTATAATGTCCCCAGTGTAAGTAAATACCTTTACTTCTGAAAATAGGAGCCAAGTCAAATTAATTTTTTGTGGTAATCAACATAATTTACATTTATGCACTTAAGTGACTAAGTGACTTATCCAGAGCGACTTCTAATAGAGGAACATATTGTTTTATGAAAGTCTATTTTGATTTCCTCATGACTTGATATCGAGTGAGACTGATCTGCTCAGGGCAACAGTTAGATGCACAGTGTGCACAGTTTGCCATCAGTTTTGCTCAAATGAAAATCTCATTTCTTACTGCATTTCTCAGGGAGACCAGGTTCAGATTTTGGGTCAAATAGAGATCTGCGTTGACAGGGATTTCCAGCTGATCGACTGCCAAAAGTCAATTGAAGAAATCTGCAGCAATGACATCCCAGCAGTGTCTGTCAGCGGCCAGTCAGAGCTCAGGGTGTGTGATCACTCCACGCCGGTCTATTACCCCCCAGTGCCCAGCAGATCATAGAGGTGGCAGCCCACTGAACATAACAAGATGAGGATTCTGTCTGTCTGAAATGCTGGAAACAGTTGAACATCTTTCCTGTTTACACTATCTTTTTAAATAATTGCACATTCAATTTTCTTGTTGTTTTAATTGATGATGCTGGAACAATCTAGTGAAGATTTAAGGGTGTCACAGACTGCTGTATTCTGTGGTTACTGGGTTAGTTTTTTTATTGGTCTTGTAGTTTTACAGTCTATCTTACTGAGCCATACTGCTGTCTTTTTCTCCTTTTTATTTTTTTTTAATTTTTATTTGTCCTCATGTTAATTTCATAAAAACATGTCCAGATCAAATTTACCACAAAATGTCAAGGAGAGTATAATATTAATGTGTTTTACTTTAGGAAAGGTTTTTAGCTTTATAACACACATTTTCATCACAGTTAAACACATATCCCACCTGACCACTGTGCATCTAGATATTGTACTTTTCTCCCATTCACATTGTTCTAAATGATTATCATTTAGTAGTGCAGTAGTTTTATTACAGTAGAACCATACAAGTTTGATGTACTGTATACATGTTTGACGATATAGATGATACACCACTGTTGTGTTCATAAATGATACATATTTCTTTTAGCAAATGTGCTCAATTTCCATTTAAAAAAATCACAATGCAATAAACTCAGTGATCCTCTAAGGCTTAAAGGATGACTGAAATTATTGCATTGAGAAAGAAACAAAGACTTGATCCAAAATCCAAAAATGATTTGGTTTTCTTAAAGTTTAAACAAACCGAATAATTTTTATTTTCTTAAGTCTTTGTTTCTTTCTTTCAGTCTAGCTTAATTGTAAATGTGCCGTTTAATATATTTCATCTGATAAATTTGTTCTGATGATTTGGATTGAAAGTGGCCATTCATGCCCTAGTTTGCGATGCTAATGTGTAAAATATGTGGTAGGTTTGTTGCTTTGGGCCTAATGGCAGCAGTTGCACATAATGCACATTTAAGCTTCTGCCGCTGGAGGGCAGCACATGCATTCTGCCAAAAAAAACAAAACAAAACAAAAAAAAATCAAAATGCTGTTTACAGATACTTTGTTCACATGTACATTTTATGGTAGTGGACTATAGGGAAAAAAAAGTTGCCATACGCACAAAAATGTTACAGTAAATAAACAGTGTCTTTCTGGCTTTTAAACTGTATTTCAAACAATTATTAGATGACGGCCATCAGATGTGGGCTTTTGATATGCAACTCAACTTGTGAAAGACATGCCTGTTATCTTTTGATTTTATACTGCAGGTCAAAGACTTTTTATACAGTAGGTACAAAGTTTTGCCACTTTTACGCTGTTTGATAAATGCCTCACTTAAACACCAGTAACTCAAACTTTTTTGTAATGAAATACAAATTAAATAAATGCAGAAAATTACATGTGTGTTTGAATCTTGGTTGTTTTGAAAACTCAATATGTGTCCCTGCTCAACTGTTTTTCTCACAGTGGGTATTTCCTGATGGTTCCACACTACACTAACTCCCACAACAAGGAGCAAAAGTGAAAGAACGTGGAATGTTAAATTAGGAAGTTTAAAGTATACTGTAGAAGATATTGACATTTAAACCTTCCAAACAGTTCAACACCAAAGCAGAAAAAAATTGAGAAATTAACTTGTTTTTGTTCAATACAATATTTTGTCGGTTATATAAACAAATGGTAACTATAGATGACTGTTGAAAAATCTAATAAGCTGTCAATGTAGGAAGCATTTTAAGTTATCACTTATACAGTGAAGGCATCCAAAAAGTGGAAATCTTGATTCTATACTTTTTTTGGGGGGGGGGGGGGGGGCTGTGTTCTCAGTCAGTATCGTATGTTTTATTTGCGTAGAAGACAATTGTATAATTGAGATGCAAGTTAATTGAAATCCATCCTACAGTACCTGGGGATTACACAGGTCATGTTTATTTCTAAAATGGTAAGTATTTTTACTCTAACACCAATCTATTGAAATCAGTTGAGAGTGGAGTATGTTTATTGTTATATTTGTATATGAATATTATATATATATACATACACAGGTGCTGGTCATATAATTAGAATATCATCATAAAGTTGATTTATTTCACTAATCCCATTCAAAAAGTGAAACTTGTATATTATATTCATTCATTACACACAGACTGATATATTTCAAATGTTATTTTAATTTTGATGATTATAACTGACAACTAAGAAAAATCACAAATTCAGTATCTCAGAAAATTAGAATATTGTGAAAAGGTTCAAAATTGAAGACACCTGGTGCCACACTCTAATCAGCTAATTAACTCAAAACACCTGCAAAGGCATTTAAATGGTCTCTCAGTCTAGTTTTGTAGGCAACACAATCATGGGGAAGACTGCTGAATTGATAGTTGTCCAAAAGATGACCACTGACACCTTGCACAAGGAGGGCAAGACACAAAAGGTCATTGCAAAAGAGGCTGGCTGTTCACAGAGCTCTGTGTCCAAACACATTAATAGTGAAGGGAAGGGAAAGATGTGGTAGAAAAAAAGTGTAAAAGCAATAGTACAAGCAACCCTGGAGAGGATTGTGAAACAAAACCCATTAAAAAATGTGGGGGAGATTCACAAAGAGTGGACTGCAGCTGGAGTCAGTGCTTCAAGAACCACTACACACAGACGTATGCAAGACATGGGTTTCAGCTGTAGCATTCCTTGTGTCAAGCCACTCTTGAACAACAGAGAGTGTCAGAAGCGTCTCGCTTCAAAAAGGACTGGACTGCTGCTGAGTGGTCCACAGTTATGTTCTCTGATGAAAGTACATTTCGCATTTCCTTTGGAAATCAGGGTCCCAGAGTCTGGAGGAAGAGAGGAGAGGCACATAATCCACGTTGCTTGAGGTCCAGTGTAAAGTTTCCACAGTCAGTGATGGTTTGCGGTGCCATGTCATCTGCTGGTGTTGGTCCACTGTGTTTTCTGAGGTTTGAGGTCAATGCAGCCATATACCAGGAAGTTTTAGAGCATTTCATGCTTCCTGCTGCTGACCAATTTTATGGAGATGCAGATTTCATTTTCCAAAAGGACTTGGCACCTGCACACAGTGCTAAAGCTTCCAGTACCTGGTTTAAGGACCATAGAATCCCTGTTCTTAATTGGCCAGCAAACTCGCCTGACCTTAACCCTATAGAAAATCTATGGGTTATTGTGAAGAGGAAGATGTGATATGCCAGACCCTAGAATGCTGAAGAGCGGAAGGCCACTATCAGAGCAACCTGGGCTCTCATAACACCTGAGCAGTGCCACAGACTGATCGACTCCATGCCACACCGCATTGCTGCAGTAATTCAGGTGAAAGGAGCCCCAACTAAGTATTGAGTGCTGTACATACTCAAACTTTTCATGTTCATACTTTTCAGTTGGCCAAGATTTCTAAAAACCCTTTCTTTGTATTGGTCTTTAGTAATATTCTAATTTTCTGAGATACTGAATTTGTGATTTTCCTTAGTTGTCAGTTATAATCATCAAAATTAAAAATATATCAGTCTGTGTGTAATGTATGTATATAATATACAAGTTTCACTTTTTGAATGGAATTAGTGAAATAAATAATATTTTTGGTGATATTCAAATTATATGACCAGAACCATATAAACATAGACACACACACACACACACACACACAGACAAAATGCATATAAATAACTAGTACATGTTCATGAATTAAATAAATCAATGGAATGAATTAGGTTGTGGGAACTTCATTTGAGCTCCTTTCAAACCACTTAGCACACACACAATACCTTATCTTGTGAGTATAGATAAAAGTGCAACATGTAATTCTTGAGTTCACACTGGCTTCAGATTTTCCCTTCTTCTGTTGATTAAAGACAGACAAACGTCACCTGGCTTTTAAATTTAAATGACCTCACTGTCTTTCATATGTGAAAAGAGCTCTGCATGTTTCTTGAGAGTGGACTGCTGGTGGACACTCAGGGCTGAGTCACCACTGTCCTTCAGCCTGAAAGAGTGATGATGAGTAAGAGCTTTGTGTGTGTAGATGTGAAACTGTGTCTCTGTCTCTAGACAGTTAATTTGCTTTATCTGAAGATGAGGGACCATTTGAAGTTCTACAGAACCCCTCAGTGGACAGAGGTCTATCCAAACCCTAGTGAGCTGTCTACTTCCTACATAGGATCATCTCTTATCAGGTAAAAATTAACTGGAGTAAAAAGTGTGATAACTAACCCTTTATGGAGCCATTTTTTTTAAAACAATATAAACTGTATTTCATTGTTAACTTAAATGTAATGTGTTACTTTAGTAGTTAATAAAAGTAAAAAATAAAAATCTGATTACAAAACTCACATTAATGTGCTACCTCCGACACTGCCAATATGCAATGTTTAATTGTAATTTAATGCATTTTAATGATTTAAAATCTGTGACAAACACACACAGGTTGCCAGATTGACGACTACAAAAGGAGCGAGTTCACTTGATCATGAATGAAATGACATATGCTATGTTTTCCGCCAACTGGCAACCCAGTGTGCCAAAATACCAATTGGGTAAACTTGCAGTGGACGGGGTTCACAAACCAAAACAGAGACCGACATTCTGGCCTGGAAGGCACATTTTCAAAGGAGAATAACTAATTGTAGCATTGTTTTTCAGACAAACAAGTATGTTAACTTGTAACATATTATGGTTGATTTATGCTTTAGAAGAGTCAAAAACTTACATACAGCACCTTTAATTGTGTTTTATTAATTAAATAACAGAGATTTTACCTAAAATATGACAATAAACACATGAGGGTTTACAGAATAAGATTTCTCTGAATGACTAGAGCAGATATACAAGTGAAGTAATTTGTGAACAAAATTAAGGTGTGCAAACATCTTTACACAGAAACCTGCCAAATCACTGTGTCTTTTTAAATAAAGAAAATAAGTGGCTTTTAATCAATTATTTGCAAAAGTTTGTGAATGTGTGGAACATTTTGCCTTTTATTTTCAGTTAAAAGATAACATGTTTATGTTGGAAGGTCACTGTATTTCACAGTGTCTGTCCTGCTGTAAAAACTAATTCCCTGAAATCCGGTTAACTTCACCTAATCCCTTAATGGGAAATCAAAGACAATGAGGGACAGCTTTGAAGATTTTCAGACAAATCCTTTGATGAACTAGAAAAATGACATTAAGTAGAACTGATTTCCTCATCATCAATAAATTTGTACAGGAAACCAGTTTCCGATGCTGGTTGTGAACAATTGTTTATTTTATTTTTTTCACTTTGTTTTTGTAAAATTAGCCCACATCCACAAATAAGATAACAAAATCTAAACTAGTACAAACCCGGCTGCACAATGGTTCTTTTAGATAGGGATCTTCAACCTTTTTCAGATACTTTTGCATCACAACTAATATCTAAGATTCACCTATATAGCATTTTATATATAAAAAATGTATATATATATATCACAGCACGGTCTATATTCCCTTAAACGTCAAATCTCTTTAAGAATTCAAGCAGCATACGGCCTTTAAACTTGTCAAGATGATTTTCAAAGCTTGTCTTCTTTGTAAAAAATTGTATATAATATCACAAAGAAGATATTAACGTCTCAGAATTATGATGTATTTGCATGTGTACTTCACATTATAAACATTTTATGGATTAATAGAAAGTATTTTAAAGTAAAAATAAGTAAATTTCCATTAGACATTTGTATATATAGAAATGTAACAGTGAGTGTATGAGAATAAATGTCTGCTGTTGCATCCATCCTTTCTCACTCTTTAGCTCTCTTTTATGCAGTGTGTGTGTGTGTGTGTGTGTGTTTGAGAGAGAGAGAGAGAGAGAGATTATGTCAAAAAAGACTGAATTAAACAGCTCTCTCCTGTCTGATGGATTACTTTCAATATGAATGGAAGCAGCAGTGCACCTGTAAGTTAACCCGTATGGAGCACTGACAGACACAGCGGGTGGAGTTCTTTCCGCTCCTTTATCTCATCTGCCAGAACACCATCACTCATGGACGTGCAGCATTCACCACTGGACCGAGAAGGCCTTTGAAATTCCAATTCAGCCCCACAATTTTACTGAGGCAGCAAACCGGGTGCAGAATTGTAATCCAAATTTGAATTTAACCCTTGAGTATGTACAAAAGGTTCTTTGTTGCCATTGATGATTCCATAAAGGAACTACCTCCATAGAATCTTTGGTTACACCTTATTTCAAGGTATCTTTGTTACAATTATACATTTAAGTAATGAGTACTAACTACATGTACTTACTATATGTTTAGGGTTTGGCTTAGGGTTACTTGTATGGCATGTAATTATTCACAATTTATTATTTTTACGATAGGTGTAACAATGACACCGTAAAATAAAGTGTTACCCAACCTTTCCATTTCACAAAATGTACTTTATAGTGGAAAAAACAGTTCTTTGAAAAAAGGATGGGAAAGGATATTCTTCACATTGAGAAAAAACATCAATAATTCACTAAAAGGTTTAGGGGGACAAAATGATTCTTCTGTGAAATCCCTGCAAAGACCACTTTTTGGAAACTTTATTTTTGTGCTTGTTTCCACTTCAGAATAAGAAAACCCATAAATGTGACATAATATGTATAATAAGGATTGCTTGACTGTGATATATAGTAGCATTTATAAGATATTAAGTTGAAATGAGAAAGGCACATTGTGAAATATAAATTTGGAGAATTAGAAATTGTGTCATGTTTCCATATGGGCTTTGAATTCCCATTGTAAACTTGTACAAGTTAGACAGGACACCAATCTCTGGCTACTGTTCTTCGTAATGACAATTTATGTTTATGTACACTTATTTACAGATTATTCAAGCTTGCGCTTTCCCTTCAATAGGCATGTGCTACCCTTGTAAATTATTAAGCACACTGGTCTTGGTATAAACAAACAACATATCATTGCCTGAGAAAATATAAAATTTTCATACGCCGCATTTCTTACATTTGCTGCTTGACTGCAGAGCTGAGGATAACTTGCAGCATCCTATCTTTAAACCTCAGGGCTATTACAGTCAGACAGTCTCCTTCTAGCCCCCACTGCAGGAGTTACACACCATTACACACATTAGCCTCTATGATAAACACACTCCATCCTAACACAGCACAGTGTGCTTCAGTGTGCTCCACTTGACACAGGTGTTCAGCACGGAGGCTTTTATGCTGCTGGATCAGCGTGCAGGGGACACCTGTAAACCCCTTGAAAGACCTACCATTTCTCAAGGCTGATTTAACTGTGCTAATTGGCCTTTGTCTGCGATACATCACAGGGCAAAGAGTTTATTCCACCCAGGAACTCAAGCACAGTCCTTTAGTCTTCATTTTTTTTTTTTTTTTTGAACATTATAAATTAACTGATTGCTGTGTGAATCATACAATGACTTTCAGTAGTGTTGGCTAGTTTAAAAGTATATCAGCTTTTTAAAGGTTAAAAGGTTTGTCTTGTGTTCTGTCAATTTTAATTGCCATTTAATACTTAAAAAGGAGGACAAACCGTTGACTTTTAAAGAAACAAATTTTGGACTTAAAATTAGTGCTGTCAAAAGATTAATTGCATTAATCACATCAAATATAAAAGTTTTTGTTTACATAATGTGTATGTACTGTGTACATTTATTATGTATATATAAATACACACATATATAGTATATATATTGAAAATATTTGCATGTATATGTATATTCTAATAATCTATATTATATATAAATATACTTCATATATAAACTTAACATATTTTCTTAAATATGTACATGCATGTTTTCGTATTAATAAAATAAACATACACAGTTCACAGACATATATTATGTAAACAAAAACGTTTATTTTGGGTGTGATTAATCGTGATTTATTGTTTGACAGCACTAATTTAAATAAATTCGCATGCATAAATAATAGTAATCTAACTCTAAAATAAAATGCTAAGAAAATTGATAAAATCGAGATATAAATTTTGATTTGAATCAAGGTGAGGATAACACCAAGGATGACATTTTGTAATATTTGGTGGATTCACCAGGATAAAAACAATAAAATAAAAAACCAATATGCAACTTATAATAAAGTTTTGAGTTCACAAAGTGCCTTTCAAGGATGCAAAATGGTCTGGAAATCACCCTGTATTTATGAATTTGTCAATAAATCACTGAATCACCCAATTTGTTCAAAAACGCTGAATCATTCAGCAACAAAACATCACAGTAACAGTTCTGCTGAGTCAGTTTAGAACTATTTTTCATTGGCAGAATAGAGCAAAAACAGTCAATATTGACAATATTATGTCTAAAATGTACGTCGTTCAACAATTTATTTATTCGTTTGTTAATTATACACTGGATAAAATATATGATCTACAGCAAGTGAGCATCCGGCTGAAGGCTGCGCTGGTAGACAGACATGATTCTTCAAATCAGTAGGGCTGTACATATAATCTATCACGTCGTAGTGATGTTCCAGATAAAAATGGCTTACAGCACCTTCAAGAATGGGGTGTAATTCACAACCTGAAAGCTGTGGGTACCGCCAGGCGTCTGAAGATGTCCCTGCTCAGCCTTTCAAAGCACGATTAGCCTGTGAGGCCAGGTCAGTCCTTTCTATTTATAGAGCACAGCCAGCTCTGATGACTCACCGCCTCATTTAGCCAATCAACATTAAACTCACTGAATAAATAAATAAATAAAGTCTGTGTAAACAACTGTCTATATCTCTAAAAAAAAAAAAAAAATTCTTAAATATTCTATTGGACAAATTTGGTGTGGTGAAATTTTTGTTGGATATTTCTCATTTGTAATAATTAAGAAATACGCAACAACTGCTTAGAAATTAGCAAGGCATTGTAAATGCAGACATGCCTTTTATGGAGCGTGACATAATAAAGTCAATGCCACAAAACAACAACAACAACAACTTAAAGCCATAAAATAAACACCACTATTATAGAACACAACATGTTTTTAACTCTACACTGTTCGAGGGGGGTTATATCACTGCAGTCTCTCTTTGCTCTCAGCACAAAACCCCTGTGGCTAAAAAGAGCTGCGGTCAGAGTTTTTACCTGCTAGAAATGCTAGAAACACTCCAGGCATCGCAGGAAAATGCTGCAATAAAAATAAAAAATCATTTGAACTGATTCAGTTCAGTGAGTTTGAGCTTCATCACACAAAATACAAGTTAATTTATGTGCATAGTAGCACATATAATAACATATAATTCAGTTTATAATGATACGCTGAGGTTTCTCAACCAACACTTTGACCAGACAGAACTGTAAATCTATGGTTAAACATAATTTCATGAAAATAGAGCTTCTTACAAACTGTTCACAGAAATCTTTTCTTATAAAGAATCATCTCTCTCTCTCTCTTTCTCTCTCTCTCTCTCTCTCTCTCTCTCTCCGCAGTATGTCAGATGAGGATGTTCAAATGCAGTATTTATGAAAGACAAACAATATCTGGGTTACCAACCACATCCACTGAGATTATGAAACGCAAAACCACAGTACACCCAGCGTTCCCAGAAGTCCACAAAAGCTTAGGTTGTCCCTCAGATTTGAAAAATTGAATTACATATGTGACCCTGGACCACAAAAGCAGTCATATAGCACGGTTGTATTATTAATTAATACAAATGCATTAGCCTATATGGGTCATTGATTATTCATTTATCCCAAAATTCATTAGGATATTACATGAAGATATTTTGTACGTTTCCCACCATAAATATATCAAAACTTAATTTTTGATTAGTAATATGCTTTCCTAAGGACTTCATTTGGACAACAAAGGCGTTTTTCCCAATATTTTGATTGGTTTTTCACCCTCAGATTCCAAATTTTAAAATAGTTGTATCTCGGCCAAATATTGACCAATCCTAATAAACCACATCAACGGAAAGCTTATTAATTCAGCTTTCAGACGATGTATAAATCTCAATTTAAAAAAAAACTAACCCTTATGACTGGTTCTGTGGTCCAGGGTCACATATTCTGAAAATACAGAAGTTAATTTTTTTTAAACACTCCTCCAGTTTTCCATTTGCCAGAAAAACAATTCTTCTGCCCCAAAATCACTCAATGCTGAGCCAACAATCAGAGCGTTGGATGCATAGCACCAAAGAACCCCAGCATTTATTTATTTCAGGGGCATTAATATAAGGATGGCTTATTAATAGTCCCCTCAGCATATTTAGCTGAGATAGAACAAATTATTTAAACATAAAGAATGACAGCGTTCAGCTTTAAGGAGCTCAGTGTTTGGGGAGGGATCTTCTTCACTACAGTTGAGTGTGAAGGTGGTTCTGAGGAGGACAGCTCCAGTCATCTGTGCAAACGTCCCAGAACCTGCAGGTTTGGCTCTGTCATGGCCTCCCCCCTCATAGATCAGCATTGTGGATTAGTGGAGGGGAGGCGACTGTAAATCCCCACTGTCGTGCTGATCTGGATTTAAACGCTGGACAGATACATTGTGGTTTGAGGATAGTAGCAGTCGAGCCGGTACAATGGATACGAACATGCGCAAATTTACGGTGAGAAGATGGTTTTCCGTGTACCTGCGCAGAAAGTCGCGATCCAAAAGCTCGAGTTTATGCAAACTAGAGGTAAGTGTCACTTCATTTGCTTCGTTCACCAAGCTGTGTGTCTTATTTCTTGAATTGAAGGTGTGGAGTGCTTGTAAACAATGTCGAAATCTGACGGTCGCGGTGTAAAGTTGTGATGAAGTGCGAAATGTGAAAACGCAACGCGAAATATTTCAGTTTTCGTTGTTGCCGAGATTTATAAACAATGATCCTTTTTGGTTATTTACATCAAACATGCAGTGTATTTTCGATTTCTCATAGGTTTGGGTTTGAAACAGCCTGAACTGAACTAGTCAAATAAAGCAGATGCTAGCCTATAGGAATGTGTAGCCTAGAGAATTCCCCATAATTTGGAAACCATCCTGAAGGATCCTAAAGAATCCGCTAAAAAGATCCCACTGCTGTCCTTACAGTATGAATTGTTTCCTGTTGTATGTTGTGTGTCTTTACACGTTGCATATATCGTATGGGGTTATCTGCAGCAGGTGAATTTTCCAAAGCTATAATAGTTTTGAAAGAGTTTCTTTTCATTTCTGTGTTGTACAGGAGCATTTCATCACTGGTTTATAAAGCTTTTGGGACCCTATTTGATTGGGACTCGACACTGACAATGCAACAAAACAAACAAACATTTATTTTTATTTTTTACTTTTTTTATTGCACTATATTTTACATGTTTATAGGTAAAAACTACATAAATGTATTGCACATAAACCATCACATTCGTTTATGCTGTATTTAAAAAATAAAAAATAAAATAAAATAAGAAAATGTTATCAGGTAGATTGAGAATTATCTTTACAATATACTCTTGTACTCTTGATTTCACATTATGCCTTTACCAATGACACTGTATAGTTCTTCCAGCCACAACATCCAGTATTTACTCCAGAATGTTTTTTTTTTTAAATATTCTATTATATTTTATATTATATTATATTATATTATATTATATTATATTATATTATTATTATTATATATATTATTATTATTATTATTATATATATTTTTAAGTATAATTAGGCTCAAGATTGAACTACTTTTATACATTTGATTTAATTATTATTATACAATTTAGAACGACTGCAGTGAGATTCTCAGCAGAAGCAGTACACATCAATCTAGACACAAGTAGAAGCAGTAAACAACAGCATGTCCTGGTTTGATTTCTGGTTTGAGTCCTGTGTTGGTTTTGCTGAACCCTCAAATATCTGCTGGCAACAAAGATCAAACCTGACAAACCTGTCTCTCAGTATTAATAGCTAAGGCCTCAGAAGAGTTGCTTTCCATGAAGCATCTGTACCCGGATGTCCACTGGATGATGAAATGGACACAACTTTTATGTCTGTTGTTTCTGATATCTGCACAATAATCTGATGTGTGTGTCTGGAATGATAATGATAGACTACAGTAGCTTGTAATTTAAGCACTTATTAGTTTTTGTTTCTTCATGGATTCAATTTACTTTGTCTTTTGCAATAGAGCTTTCCTTTTCAGTGTTGAGCAGCTAAATGTTTGAATGAATTTCTGATGGTTTAAAGCTCCATGCACCATTGAACCTGACACAACTCTAGACACAGGCTTCTGTAACGATGGGTCATGGGATGTTCTATGATTGAAATATTGGTAATCCATAATATGCTGTTTATTATTAGATTAGGAAAGTACTGCATGTACTCTACAAAGTAAATGACCACATTTAGCCTTCATTATTGTCATTAAAAACCATATTCTGAATGATGTTTATTCTGAAAAGTCTATTGGAGAAGCAGAAATAGATGTCCTTCATTCACCTGCTCCAGGTTATGATCTTCAGGCTATAATAAAGTCCCACTGCGTACTAAAGTTATTTTCTACCACCTTAATAACTGTATATATGAACTCTTGATTTAAAATGTCAGTAAGTCTGAGCATTAGGAGTTTAGATGCTCAGTCACAGTGTTTTGAGAAGGTCTTGGTATCCTTTAATGCAGATAAAGACAGTCTGCAGTCCCAGAACCCTGGAGAGCTGATCATATTTAGTCACCAGTGATAAGTATAGTCTGCATATAACACAGGCTGGAAATGAAAGTGCTGGAGTAATTTAGTTAGTGCTAGGCCCATCACTAAGCTTAGCTTTGAAGTCATCAGGTTTGGCATAAGCAATCATGTGGAAGTAAAATGATAAGAAGACATGTTTAATTAAATGTGAGGTCAGCATTGCACAATGCGAGATGAAAAGGTCAGTGAATGATGTCAGTCTATGATGTAATAGCAAACGACTGCCCAATGTGATGCTTACATGCAATATATTGCATTGGGTTTTTAGTGTTGTGGTTTTGATTTGTGATAATTTTAAACGAATAGTTCAACCAAAAATGTAAAATTGCTGAAATTTTACTTACCATGAATCCATCCAAGATGTAGATGAGTTTGTTTGAGAACAAACAGAACAGATGTGGAGAAATTGAAATCATAACTTGCTCACAAACGCAGTCAATGGGTGCCGTCAGAATTAGAGTCCAAACAGCTGATAAAATGTCACGATAATCCACACTACTCCAGTCCATCAGTTAACTTCTTGGGAAGTAAAAAAGCATTATAATAAGCAGTGATTGTTTGTAATAAAGAAATCCATCTAAATGTGTATAACTTCAAAGTGTTTGTTCTGGCTAAAATATCAGTCCTCTATTCATAATATTGCTTTTTCTGTTGAAAAAGTCATCTTGTCTAAATCAGGAAAGATGTATGCACTGTTCAAGCACAGTTTACAATTAAAAACATTTCTAAAAGAACGTCTATAAAACAAAAACAGGTAATGGATTTCGTCACTGGAGTAAACATCATTGTTTGAAGAAAATGTTTTAATATATATATATATATATTTTATTTTTTTTTACAAACATGAAGGTCATGTGGATTATTTATATTTGAATTGAATTCTGCCAAAGTGCGCACTTGTAAGTGTTAGTTAAATGCTTAATGTTAATTACGTGAGTACAGGTCTGCTCACATATGAAAATAATATATGAAAAATTATTTTAATAACTGAAAGTTGTTTTGTTTTTTTCATTGTGTTCAGCATGGTTGGGCCCATTTGAATTTGTGAGGGGCCGTGGGTTGAGAACCACAGTGTAATAGAAACTTTAATGCTTTGTTTGAAAGAAATATATCAAAATATCAATATATCAAACTTTCCAGACAGAGTAGACTGACCGGGTGTTTATCCAGCTACAGTAAGTCATTCTGGACGAGCGTGGTCCTTGCGACCCCCCGCTTCTGCACATTTTGTATGTTTCTCTTCCCGCTTCAGGGGTTTGTTCCATTCGACTGTAAGTGTCCTGCGAAGTGGATATTCCACAAGATATTCCACCACGATTCCAGTTTGAAAGAAGTGAAACATGACTTCTATGCAGATCTCATGATTATAGTTAAAAAAACCATTCTCACTTCTATAGTAAGTGTTGTCTGTGTGTGAAGACACTGCAGGCAGTTGTGTAGTGCAATTCTGCGTTCTTAAGTGAAGAAAATCTGTCGATTTCCCATGTGCAGGGAGCAGAGAGCAGTAAACACTATGTAGGGAACATGACAATCGGAACACATTTCATTCACAAAGTTCTCTTCTAATGAGCTGGTTATCTGAATAAGATGCTTTAAACAAAAGAGACATGCGAAATATGCAGAGCAGGTGGTCACGAGAACCAGGATAAAAACAAAAACACTTTCCTAGACCTATAAGTAAAAAAAATAATTGTGCCAGGAGGATATTAAGCATCTCTGATGAGCCTCATGTGGTTCCCATCAGACCATTTCAGCTACAAAAATATCAACCATTCAATTTCAGTACATTAGTATAGACAGATACTGTAGCACAGGAAGAATAGTGATATATTTGTCTCTTTAAACTGAAAGCTTAAAAACAGGTAAACCTGAGGTAAAAAAAAAAAAAGGAGAACAGCATGAAGGTAATAATTAGCCCTCAAAGGCATTATTCTCTTATTCTCCATTCAGTTTTTGAGGTCTTTATCTGACCTATTCAGTCTCATTGTTTATATTTAGGTATTAAAAATACAGAGACGTTAATTGAGTCACTATGAAATTTACAATTGCTCACCGTTCCCATAGGTAGCAGAAACAAAGCAATATTTTTATGAAACAAATGACATTCTTCTGCTGTGGTAATAACATCTTTATCTGTGTTTACAGAATCGAAGAAATATGGACATGAATAGAGAATGAGATGAGAATATAAAGGTCACAAATGAGTATGCATCCATTTACAAAGGACAATTTGTATTTTTTTACTCTCCTTGTTGTTGTACTAGACACATATATTGGGCTGATTTATTTCTTTATTTAAAATTCATTACGTTCATGATATCAGGTAGCTATTGCCATATCATATCAGCAAGATTTCAGTAATCCTTTTTTGTAATTCTGCTCTCATCATTCTGTATCCAGGGTCACGTGTGGATTATTAACAATTCATCATATGGCTAATCTACTTATACACGAGCTGAAGTCAAATCTAAGCTAAAGTCCAGGCATTTATTTCTATATAGGGATCTTACAGATCAGTATCCATATGAGGTTATGTAATGCTGTCCAGATCGTCACATGTCAGATTTGCAAAGATACTATAGATTTTATTATGACACATGCAATTGTTTTCAAATGGCAGGTAATTACTTCAGTAAAATTGACTTTCTGAAAAATATGTACATGCCAAGAACTACTGAGAATTATATTGTAAAAAAAATTATAATAAAGTGAAATAATAGCGTACTTAGTCAACAATAAAAGCTGTAATGTTTCTGAGGGCAATGATTTTACAGTGATGTGGTGACTGAAAACGATTTCATTTTGAAACTAAAACGAGTTTTTTTTATGGTTGTGCTAATTGTTTTGAAAGCTTTGACCTTAGTTTGTAGAAATGTGTAAAGTATATCCATGATCATGTAAAAATATATCATGCACATCTATCTTATAAGTTCTGACTGGATAAAGCAGTTCATAAATGCAGGAAAACACACCCATCACTGCACATTCTATACTTTGATCTATATTTATTTTTATACTAATTAATATCTATTTTCAAAATGTGAAAAACCTAGAGTAGACTGCTATATTACTTTTCTGAGCACCTGGCATGTGATTTTCACCTGGTGGAAAATCTAAATCATAAAGTTTTACATTGAAGACTAATATTAATAAATGTGATTCTGGGCAAGTAGAGTCCAAAAGTGCACTGCTTTCAGCTTCTGATGCAATTTGCTGGTCACAGTTCTCTGATTGTTGGTAATTTCTGTGCAGAAACATATAGTCTTTTACCAGGAACTCTTCTGTTGAGCAGGATTATTAAAAACAAAATCATAATAATAATACAACAATGTGGTTTAAATTCATCAAAAGCATATACTGTACTATTGAAATTAATTGTGGAAATTGTGGAAATCTGACTAAAATGTATCAAATCTGAACTGTGGTGAGCATAAAATATTTGTATTTCGATTTATGGCTTGTTATAACAATGTCATACTGTGTTGCTTGTGCTGTAGGACTATTGTTATTTGATAAAGTGAGTTTACATGCTGTGAGCTCTCACGCACAGACAGAAGCTGGTCTAGTGTGTAGGCTGCTGCAGAGCATCTATGATATTACTATACCACACTGAAATATTTCAAGATCCATCTTTAGATTACAGTACCATCACAGCAGTCCTGCCGCAGTCTACTGCAGTAAAATGTAAATAGATTTTTGGTACTGGTATTGTAGGAGAATAAAAATAAATAAATAAATAAATAAAAATAAGCTGCTTGCTGGAAGTGTTGTTTATCTGCACACACTGTCCTGAATTGTTTTAGCACCCGGTTTATATCACATTAAAATGAACCTTCACTTTATTTGCCCTCTATTTCTAAGCCATCGAGCAAGCCATCAGATCTGAACATCAGATCAGGTCATACCAGCTCACTCTCATCATGCTGTTGATAATATCCAGGGATGTGATTAGACAGGGTTCACCATCCCTATCTAGAGCTGCTCCCATTGACTATTTATATGTGATTTATACATATCATTAAAAAATTTTAAGACTTTACAAAATGAGCCATAGTGACATCTAAAGGAAGTGTGTTTCAACTAATTTTGAAAGCTATATGTATCAAATTCTGTATATCATACACACAAAGCATATGGCATACTTATTTTGAGTGGAGTTTGGCATTAGCTAAGCTAAAGTATAATTTTACTTTTTTTTCCCCACTGACTCCCAACTAGAGAAACATCTAAATGTAAAAAAAAAAATTAAATAAAGAAAACCAAGCAATTTAACATTAAACAAAATCAAACGCACTCTTGTTTAAACTCACTCAGTAAATGTAAATTTGGCCAAAAGTAATCATCTTAGAAGGCTGCATAACTGCTGCCTTTCATTTGAAACAGACTTCACGTGAGGAGTGATGATAATGTCATACAATTCACAATGGGTTTTTATTGACCCCCGTTGAGCAAAATAAAATGAATTTAGTATCTGTTTGTTTTTGATTGCAGTAGCACAGCTTTTGCACAATCAGAAGAAAATTATTTTGTGAGATGAGTCTGAAAATGGAACTACTCAGGCCGAATCCTGAATTGAAAACAAAATTGAAAAGCCTGTTTGGTTTGTTTGACAATTGGAAGGCTGTTTTTTTTTTTTTTTCTAGAAGTGACAAATTCAAAATCAGTCTTCATAGATCATTGCCTTGCACTTAAATTGGATTAAGAGTTATGTGATAATATAAAGAGTTATGTGATAATATAAAGGGAGAGTCCAGGACTACTATTTCTTTATGATTTGTCATATACACTCACCTAAAGGATTATTAGGAACACCTGTTCAATTTCTCATTAATGCAATTATCTAATTAACCAATAACATGTCAGTTGCTTCAATGCATTTAGGGGTGTGGTCCTGGTCAAGGACTATGAACAATCTCCTGAACTCCAAACTGAATGTCAGAATGGGAAAGAAAGGTGATTTAAGCAATTTTGAGCGTGACATGGTTTTTGGTGGCAGACGGTAGAGCTGAAGATCTTTGCCCGAACCCGATGGGACCTGGCGGGTTCGGTCGGGTTGGGCTTAATTTATATCATCTTATGCGGGCTCGGGTCAGTCTCGGGCTTGCGCTCTGGTCATGAGATGTGTTTCAGTTAGCGTGAGAAAGATGCGAAAATTGAGAAAGATACGAAAATGGAGTATGTGTAACGGAGGCTTGCCTCTGGCGATTACGTTTTGCTAGCACCAGCAACTAAAGCAAAGTCTGAGGTGTGGAAAAGTTTGGACCATGTTTATAATGAGAATAATGAGTGAATAATGACACACCATCAGTGAGCGCCGGAATGCGCTGAAGACATCTACAGTGGATTCAATCATTTTCCTCCACAAACATGTAGACTAGTCTAAACTCTGTAAGTAAAGGTTTTTCAAATGATAACTAAATATGAATTGAGTCTTAAATGCATAATGGGGACTGAGTATTTACGCTAATGTTGGCATTATTCTTTTATTAAATGTCAGCTGCTAGTGGTGAAGCAAATCCGGCGGAGCCTTTATCTTAATTTCGTTATTGCCAAATACCCATCTTAATTTAAAATTTATCTTAATTTTATTTGTTAAAAAAAGACTTGTTTTTATTGGTGCATTGGTCTATTTATAGGCTAAATGAGCCTATGCCAATTTGATAAGATGTCACAGAGGAATTATTTTATTTCTTTATTCCAACTTCCAAGTGGTCTAGTCTAAGTTAGTTATGAATAAATTGTTAAAACATCTATAAATGACTCATTCTTGACAAAAGGCAAAAGAGCTGTGTGCGTGCGCACATTTGAATAATGTCGGGCTGTAAACAGGTTAGGGCTTTTAAAAAGCTGTCAATCAAAATGTATTTGGGGGCTCGGGTCCTGTCGGGCCTAACTTTTAAGGCAGGATTACAGCTCTACCAGACGGGCCGGTCTGAGTATTTCACAATCTGCTCAATTACTGAGATTTTCACACACAACCATTTCTAGGGTTTGCAAAGAATGGTGTGAAAAGGGAAAAACATCCAGTATGCGGCAGTCCTGTGGGCGAAAATGCCTTGTTGATGGTAGAGGTCAGAGGAGAACGGGCCGACTGATTCGAGTTGATAGAAGAGCAACTTTGACTGAAATAACCACTCGTTACAACCGAGGTATGCAGCAAAGCATTTGTGAAGCCACAACACGAACAGCCTTGAGGTGGATTGGCTACAGCAGCAGAAGACCCCACCGTGTACCACTCATCCCCACTACAAATATGGAAAAGAGGCTACAATTTGCACGAGCTCACCAAAATTGGACCGTTGAAGACTGGAAAAATGTTGCTTGGTCTGATGAGTCTCGATTTCTGTTGAGACATTCAGATGGTAGAGTCAGAATTTGGCGTAAACAGAATGAGAACATGGATCCATCATTCCTTGTTACCACTGTGCAGGCTGGTGGTGGTGGTGTAATGGTGTGGGGGATGTTTTCTTGGCACACTTTAGGCCCCTTAGTGCCAATTGGGCATTGTTTAAATGCCACGGCCTACCTGAGCATTGTTTCTGATCATGTCCATCCCTTTATGACCACCATGTACCCATCTTCTGATGGCTACTTCCAGCAGGATAATGCACCATTTCACAAAGCTTGAATCATTTCAAATTGGTTTCTTGAACATGACAATGAGTTCACTGTACTAAAATGGCCCCCACAGTCACCAAATCTCAACCCAATAGAGCATCTTTGGGATGTGGTGGAACGGGAGCTTCGTGTCCTGGATGTGCAACCCACAAATCTCCATCAGCTGCAAGATGCTATCCTATCAATATGGGCCAACATTTCTAAAAGAATGCTTTCAGCACCTTGTTGAATCAATGCCACGTAGAATTAAATCAGTTCTGAAGGTGAAAGGGGGCAAACACAGTATTAGTATGATGTTCCTAATAATCCTTTAGGCGAGTGTAGATGACACATGTTTATACAATCCACAACTCTTAAACTTCCCCATGTGTCAACTAGCCCAAGTCTCTGCTGTATCACTTCCATCCCCAGGATCCAAAGGTGAATTATCACCAAAGCAGAGTTTAAAACTCATCATCATATTCTGCTGACCATCATGATGAGTTGTCATGAGGCTTTTTTGATAGCTTGGCTTTTATGTGCATAGCTCAACCGGAGCTGTCAGAATAGTTAATCAGGCCTCAGTGCTGAGGTTGAAGATTGCATATCCTCAGTGAACTCATCATCACGTTACAAGTAGTGGCCCGGTCTGGACTGTGGTTATGTAACGCAGCTGCACATTCATTTATTCGTTTGTGCGGCGTGCCATAAGATGGATTAAGCGGTGTCTCTGAGTTGTGTCAGTCCCAGCACGGGTGCATCATTTAGCTGTGCTCAGCATTTGAGTTCACAGGCACATTTCTGCACTGTGGCAGTACAGACTGTCCCCTCTACAGGCGCACACCCTCACTGCTGGGGTACCTGGCATAGACCCACTGAGAGAGAGAGAGAGAGAGAGAGAGAGAGAGAGAGAGAGAGTGGGCTGGTATCGGGAGATGACTGCATTTGGAACACAGCTGACCCATCGCTACACTCCTTGGTTACTGTTACTCACTCACTCACTCACTCACACAAACAATACAGAACAGAAGTAAATTAGAGATTTCTGTTATTTTAAACAAAATGTGCCCATAAATGGTAAAAATGAATGTAAGTCGAGGCATTTAAAAATATATAAATATGTATACGCATACTGTTTTGTACAACCACTTTAGAAGCTGAGGTAAATAATATATAAAAGGCGCACAGTGTCACACACACAAAGCACCGTCATTGTAACAAGCATGACACTAAAATAATGTAAAAACATGTAACAAAATGTACATAAATAATATGAAAGAAAACTAGATTAATATTAATAATATTAATAATATTCATTATTTCAATGAAAAGAAACATCAAGTGTGATTTTTTTTTTTTTCCAAAAAATGTTAACAACATTTTAATATAAAACAACATGAAATGTCCCATTGCGTAAATAGACACAGTACAGACCAAACATTTGGACACACCTTCTCATTCAAAGAGTTTTCTTTATTTTCATGACTATGAAAATTGTAGATTTACACTGAAGGCATCAAAACTATGAATTAACACATGTGGAATTATATATGGAATTATAAACATAACAAAAAAGTGTGAAACAACTGAAAATATGTCATATTGTAGGTTCTTCAAAGTAGCCACCTTTTGCTTTGATTACTGCTTTGCACACTCTTGGCTTTCTCTTGATGAGCTTCAAGAGGTAGTCACCTGAAATGGTCTTCCAACAGTCTTGAAGGAGTTCCCCGAGAGATGCTTAGCACTTGTTGGCCCTTTTGCCTTCTGTCTGCGGTCCAGCTCACCCCTAAACCATCTGGATTGGGTTCAGGTCCGGTGACTGTGGAGGCCAGGTCATCTGGAGCAGCACCCCATCACTCTCCTTCTTGGTCAAATAGCCCTTGATGCCTTCAGTGTGACTCTACAATTGTCATAGTCATGAAAATAAAGAAAACTCTTTGAATGAGAAGGTGTGTCCATACTTTTGGTCTGTACTGTATATATATATATATATATATATATATATATATATATATATATATATATATATATATTACAGTTTTACAGAGTAAAGGAATTTTACCATAGCATTTTTACAGTTTTTACTGTTAAATTGGTATTAATTTACCTTGGAGCAATCGTACTGTAAATGTGTACTGTAAATTTTAATTATATTTTTGATTGTGAGTGTGTTTGTGTGTGTGTGTGTGTGTGTGTGTGTAACCTTAGACTGTGCCAGATAGAGTGTCACTATAATTATACTGTAAATCACTTTGGATAAATCACAACCTGCTAATTAGTTTTAGTTTTATATTTAACTAGGCTTGTACACTGTAAAGGCTCTTATTTTAAGGAGCTTTTTGTAACTGATAAAGATGTCATGAATGCTTTATAATGTTTCTAATGTTTTGTTTTTTTTAGATTTTTTTCTTCTCAAAAATCTAATCAAATCTAAGACTATCAGAGTGAAGAACAACTTCTGCCCAACTGCAGCCTGCATACTTGTTATAATGAGCAACTGTTAGCTGCTGTACACTGAAGACAAAGTGTAATGTCTTTTTTTTTTATATATATATATATATGTTCTGTTATGTATAATTAAATTAAAAGTAACATTTTTAAAATGAAGCTAGCCAGTATTTGTTCTAAAGAAATAATAAGCTGGTGTCAAACCAAAATACAGTTTATTTTTTTATTTTTATTTTTTTTCTTTATTTTTTCCTCTGACAGAATTTGCTTCTAGACAAACTGAAAAAAGAAAAGAAAAGAAGAACAGGTTTAAAACATAATCCATGATTTTCAATTATAAATTTTATATAAAAATCTAATTATTTTTAGTGTAGTTAAATGGATACTCCAACCCAAAATGAAAATGTTATTATTAATCACTTACCCCCGTGTTGTTCCAAACTCGTAAAAGCTTAATTTGTCTTCAGAACACAATTTAAGATATTTTGGATGAAAACCGGGAGGCTTGTGACTGTCCCATAGACTGCCAAATAAGTTACACTTTCAAGGTCCAGAAAAGTTCGAAAAGCATCGTCACAATAGTCTATCTGCCATTAGTAGTTCAACCATAACATTATGAAGTGACAAGAATACTTTTTGTATGTGAATAAAACAAAAATAATGACTTTATTCAACAATTCCTTTGTCAACAGTCTCCTCTGTGTCTCTCCATATCACTGTATGCTGCGTATGATCAGTGTTGCCAAATGCTTTCAATTAAAAGTAGCGAAAACTGGTAGCTAAATCTCACTAGATGACATCATAATGGTAAATTCACTGATCTATGTAAAGATGAATGTAGATCAGTGGGCAAGATCAGAACTTAGAAAAGAAGGTTTGTCCAACAAGTTGCTATATTTGTTCCTAAACTGTTAAAAAAAGTCTCAACAGCGCCAGGGAAGTTGCTAAATCTAGCTACAAAGTAGCTAAATTGGCAACACTGTGTACGCTCTTCTGTGTCAGTCGCGCCACAAGGATGCAAGGTTTAGAGCATTATCAAATTAGCCAAAATATTTAAACAAAGAGACAATAACCAGTTGCATGTAGCTCTTTGTAGATGATAGGTTTTCAAAATTCTGCTGAAATCTGTCAAGCTTTCTGCAGGTTCCACATGGACCTGTGATTCTTTTTTTTTTTTTTATATATATATTTTGTATATTACGCATTTTTGCAAAAAAGCACATCATAAATGGATATGGCAATGAAATTCTACACTAATGATCACACCATCTGAACACGTTTCCTTGACCTGTTTACTACTGCTATTCATAATCCCAGCTGGCATCATATCACCAAATATGTTTAAACACACAGCTTTATAGCAAAAGCATTTGTTTATTTCCCTCTGAGTCGTGCCATCTGTTGCTTTTGCAGGATGACAGCATCTTAAAGGAGTTTGATATCAGCCATCATGTGAAGGAGGGCTTTGAGAAAGCAGACCCGTCACAGTTTGAGCTGCTCAGGGTGTTGGGTCAGGGCTCCTACGGAAAGGTGAGCTTTGAAAATCCTGCATCTGACTTTTTCTCTGTTTGGTACTATAATGCAGTCTCATCGATTGCTAAAATTAGATATGCCATTTGTTTGGATCTACTTTAGTTAATGCAAATGGAGTTTGGGGTAATGGATGTAAAACCATTTTCAGTGTCCTTTTAAACCCTTCAGTTGAACTTTACAGAGTCAGGATTTACATTACATAATTTGAAATGATTATCCCATGTCTTAAAGCAAAAAATAACAGCCTGTTCTAAAAAAAATAGTAAGCTGTATGTAGGCAGCACATTATAATTGCATGATAAACACATGGGCCATTTAGTAAGGTTGGCTGCATAATCAGAGATACTTTTGAAAGAAATTGTAAGATAGCATTCACAGATGTATTTATTTATTTTCAGCAGAGAGGGCAGTCACAGCATGCAATGCATTGATCTAAAATAAATGTTTAATAGAGTACTGCATTGTTAGCTTAGCAACATGCTAATGCCAAATTCCTCTGAAATCAATTGTGTGTTGACGTATCTAGGTTATTTATATGAGTTCCTTCCTATTTAGAATATCTTAGATTAATCATTCATGTTAAGTGTTAGTTAGGATGTTGCTTATTAGCTGGTTGTGTTGTGTTTAGAAGTCACATAATACTGTAGCTGTATGTGAAGAAGACTTTTGAAATTTTAGCCTTGATGCCTTAAAATGCTGGCTGCACAGGGAGTTTTAGAGCATGTAAACAATGTCTGTCAGTCTTTACACAAAGATGTCATAGATCTTAAAACTACTTCACATATACTGTCATCTTTTATGGTGTTTTATCACCTTTTTGGAGCTTGACAGCCCCTGGACTCTGACTAAGGACTTGTTTACACCTGGACGCTTGTGTGTTTTAAGCAATCTGATATTTATCTGATTTGTTAAAACGGTTCCATTTATACTAAATGTGTTTTCACAAAAATAAAAATAAATCTGATCTTCAATTCCTATGCTATATGCAAATTCAATGAAACGTCAATCAAAAAACATCAATGAAAGCAACCGATATGAGCTGCATTTGATTTATCATCAAGCCCTAAGATCAAAGCAGACCGCGCGAGAGAGAGTGGCACAGGTAAAATAATCTAGTCTTACTGCTTTTTACAAAGATAAGAGTGTATTTAGCATCTGCAACTTACTTTCAGTTTCATTTGCGTCAGTTTGTGTGTCAGCTTGCTAAAGAGATACTCAGATGCTTATCTGTGGTGATGTGTGTTGCTGTCATATCCGGCTAAAACGTCATATAGCCTATATTAGACGATTTTACACTTATTTTTTTAACATTTTGGGAGGTGCAAAATTTACATATGTGGTTTCAACACCCTTTGTGTGTTTTTTTTTTTTTTTTTTTTTTTGCCTTACGTTTTATTTTACAGGTGTTCTTGGTTAGAAAAATCAAAGGTTCAGACACAGGACAACTCTATGCCATGAAGGTCTTAAAAAAAGCAACATTAAAAGGTAAAACTGATGCTTAAGTATGTGCTCTGAATTGTGATTTCTAGTGTACAATTTGTGTGCTTTGCATTTGTCAATCTTTCCCTAGCATGCATTGATGTAAAAGCTTCAGTTATTATTTCACCGCAGCATGACATCTAACCTGTGAGTCATAACTGAGCTGCTAGGAGGCCTGAATGCTCTGCTCTCTAATTGATTTTTAAGGAGTATCTGAATCATCAGATTGTTTAACATGGGGAAAAGGTCCCCCTCAGATACCCAGGCAATTTTCCCGAGTGACAGTTTTTCATTACTGTGCACTTCAGATCCGTAGCTTCCCTGGAACAAAGACAATGAATTAATCTCAAACAACGAACAAAGCAGATAAACCTGAAGCCTTAAGCAGCAAACTTGACTTTCCTAATCACCTTTGTTTTTACACAACAAACACAGACACAAAACAGCAGTTATCATAGTGATTCATTATGCTTGGTTTGGAGTGGTAGTTTATTTCCCAACCTGTTCACAACCCACATAACTTACTCACTTAGTATAACCATGGTTACATCCCAAAGTCTTGGCTCTCGGCGGACGATGTTGTGCGAGTTTTTCATGTGCGTGTGAATGAAAATAACAGTATTGGTAACTGTGGCACCTTACTGTAAGACCACAGCAATGCTGCAGCTGTAACGTAAGACATACCCATTCATTGTAAAGCACCGTATGAATGACCTGTCAAAGGTTTGTAGTTAAGTCCTGCAGGTTTAAAGGTCATGTCTGTAATGTTTTGATACTAATATTCATAGAAGCAACTAAGAACAGGTCATTCATGTAAACACTGACTTTAAAAAATAATATAAATCATATATCAGGCACAGTTCAGATAATTTTGCATGCATGTAAACATCAAAAAGAATGAGATCTGATATTTTACATGTGGTTTTATATGGTGCATATCTAATTACTGTACTTGTGTCTAAATGCCCATATCCGATCTTTTCTTAATGACTGTGTTTAATAATCACTGTAATGTAATACTCATTTAGACATCTGCATATCCAAACTAGGATCTTGGGAGCTACAAGATGGCAGGCAGCTTTAAAAATTTGTCAAGTGCACAACTTATTAATAGGGTGACAAATTATTAGTTTTTCTGCAAACATTTAAACCAATGAGTAGTAACCACTACAACATTCATATGAAGATGCTGTCAGGTTATTTGTGGTCATTAAAACCCATTAACTGAATTGCCATTATTTGGTAGAAATCCATATAAATGTCACAGGCATTATCTTGTTCTGGAGTGCGTTTCACAAAAACAACTATGGTTGCAAGTTTCGTCATTACCAATATAGTTCAGTGGAACTTTTGACCATAGTTAGCTAACAATGCTTTTGGAAACATACCCCAGTTTAGCTTCTAATCATTGTTTTCTTTGTCACTTTTCCTGAGTTGGTAGTTTGTTGCCATAGTTTCTAATTAGTTTCACACCTGTTCCCTGTTCTGTTGATTATCATCAGTGATGTGTGTATTTAAGCCTCGGTTCTGTGTACATTGTTGATGTGAGATGTGTGCTGTGTTTATTAAAGTCTTGTTTCATGTTCATTCTGCGTCACGAATGATCCCTTTTGGGATTTTACTACTTCCTAACCATGACAATAAGACTGCCGGAGTATGCCAGTATTAATAGAAATTCGGGCTGTCAAAATAGCTGAAAAACTAAATTCTAATTTTGTACTTAAATATTATCAGAATTCCAATTATATTCTAATTTCAAATGCATAATTTCAGTTAGGGTGAAGATAAGCTTTCGGCTTCTCTTCTGAGGCCACAAAAGGGCGCATCGAGCAAAATATTACTAATGCACGTTTATTTAAAGCATAAGAAAACATGACTGTGGAAGAAAAAAAAACATAATATTTAAAAGAATGTTTATAAACCAATTATAATTAATTAAGTTGCTTAAACAACTATAAACAAAACAGTGTCATGTAAGCATGCATAGTTTAATACAAAGGGCGGAGAGCCAGTCACGCAGATTACATTTTTTTTTATTTAAAAACATGAGATGCAGTGGGATGGGGAACAAAAACCCACCATAAAGTCTTGAGATATGTTTTTAAAAAATTGAACTTACATTAATTTGACGTGGCTTTCTAAACATGCAGCTCTCTTGTGCGACATGCGAGTCCAACGGTGTCAGCTTGGTTTTAGTTTTGATTGTAAACAAGAGCTTCTCCACATTGATGTTCTCTTTTTTTTTCTACTGGCTGAATAGGCAACAAAACCTTATAATGCAATGACACTTACGTTGTCATCAAATCTCGAGAGCAACTGATATACTCGGAAACTCTTCTCACTCATAATAATGTTGTGGCATTCATGTGCGTTCAACTCGTAAATACGATCTATCCAACATGACTTTTGAACACACCATTCATCTCTGGTAGACTACAAATCTTTGAAAACTGTCAAAGTGTAGTACATGTTTATGTAGTGTTTCTTTACATAGTGACATCGCCAACTACTGGCCTGGCATGCATACTACAGCATCTTCATTTGTTTTTGCAGATCAGCGTGAATGGGGATAATTTTTGGCACATTTAGAATGTACATAACATTTTTTGACTGAACACTGAACTTTCATGTTCAGATGATCTGTGCTTTGCCATTTACTGTGCACTTGTGTGTTTTTGTCAAGGGAATTAATAAGAGTGAATCAATTATTTGTGATTATTCATTCAACATTTTATTTGTAATGCCTCTGCGTTTTGTTTCTATGTATTTTAAGTGCGGGACAGAGTGAGATCGAAAATGGAGAGAGACATTCTTGCAGAAGTGAATCATCCCTTCATTGTCAAACTCCACTATGGTGAGTTTTTTTTTTTTCCATTTCTCAAGAGGAGACTGTAAGCAACAGAACTAGAACATTTACACAGGAACCCCCTGTGCACTGCTGAAATGACAATGTTGTGGAGTGACGAACTACATGTAGCAATGCTTCTAACTAAACAACATTCTACAGTTGTATGACGGCAGCTCAGATGTTTACACAGAACTATAGCAGTATAGTACTATAGCTTACAGTAATGAACTATCATGTATTTTTTTTTTTTTTCCATTAAAGATTATGTCTGATCTGATTGTAAAAATGTATTATATTATCTGATAATTATTTAATTAAAAATAGATTCCCAGTAGCTTGACTGCAGCATTTAAACTGAGTGGCATGTAACTCTTCAGGTTTTTTTTTTTTTTTTTTTTGTGCTTCTGAAAATAACTGCTTAAATGTCACCTTTGTTGCTTTTCCACTCAGCCTTTCAGACAGAAGGAAAGCTGTACCTTATATTGGACTTTCTCAGAGGGGGAGATCTTTTCACACGCCTCTCAAAAGAGGTCAGTTTTTATGAAATAGCTCGAGTCAACTAAATATTTCTGCTGTTACTATACAGGCAAACGTGGCATGCTTGTTTGGTTCTAAATGCTTCTATAAAAGGAATAAATAATTCAAAAATCATCTTTATATCATAATTTTATGTTGTTGTCATTCCCAAATACTGGGTGCGTATACCTGGTGTGCAAAATAAAATATAAAAAATAAAATAAAAATAAAAACCAAAATAAAAAATAAGTCAACAAGTTCAGACCGCTCATTTGCATAAAGACATGGCATTGCAACCCGCCAAAATAAAAGCTTGCCGATTTTATGTTTGAAAATGATGAAAATTCATTAAAAAAGTTAATGTTAGCATTGTATTTTTAAGTACAAATATAATAGTGTTATCACACTGATTATTATGTTTATTGTTTTATTAAAATCAAAAAATGCAATAATACTTTAATGACTATTTTTATTTATTTCATTTATACTGTTATATTTATTGAGTCACACTGTGTGCAGTGTAAGAAACAATCCAAATCTCCACCTTTATTTTCTCCATGGTACACAAAAGAAGATGTTTTTAACAATGCGCTTGCTGCACTTTTCGAGTGAGAGTCAATGGGAAGAGATGTGTTTGTGTTTTGTTCTCCTGGGGAGACAGTCGTAAATATAGGTTTGGGATGACATGACAGTGAGTAAATGAGTAGACAGTTATAATACCAGTTTGTGTCCACTCATTATAGTTTGAGTTGCTATTGCTCAGTGATAGGCTGTAAACATTTGGTCATTCAGTGATGACCAAAACATCCACATGTGCATTATGAACTGTAATGAAGATATCATTTGGTCTGAATGCCTTGGTAATTAAAGGCATGTCTAGCATCTATTTTCTGATGGGTGGTGTAATTGGTCTCTCTTAGCCCTAACTCAACTGTAATTCTCCTTAATGGAGTGTTTGATTTTCTTGATCACATCACTTTCTTATCTTCTTAAACTTTCCTCAAGGATCTGTTTCTTTCACGCTTGGGAACAAATCTGATTATTGATCTCTTGACAGCAAAGCCTTTCTGAGCTGTGAATCACACATTAAAGCAGCAGAGACTATCACAGTGGAAAATGATCAATGCTGATAAGGATTAAGGGGAAATAATTTGTTTTACATTGATTAGCACAGTTTGTGTCTGGCAGTTGTATAGAGTTTGTAATTTATCCCCTGCTGAAGATATTCTCATCCACTGAAAACAAGGACATGTGTGTGTGTGTGTGTGTGTCATATTTATAACAGAGTTCTTTAACCAATAAGTCAGTGGTTTAATGCTATAAAAAGTACATGCGGCAAACCACCTACTGTAGAATAACTTTGTTGCCGTGGCAATCGGAAGAGAGATGACAAGGTTTATTTAAAAGCATAATCTTGGGCTTTTAAGATGTGACATCATCGCGTGTGCTCGTTGTTATACTGATAGGCAATGTACTGTTTTCCCCAAATGATGACATCTATTTCTGTGCTACAGACGTGTGCACTGAAGGTTCAAGGCACAGAAGCGTTTATGGCTGAAAGCAAGAAAGAATTGTTTGCATTATCTATGACAAGGCCAGTATTTTATAAAAAAAATAAAATAAAAACCTTAGCAGATGCCTCATACTGAGTGCATGTTCTTTATTTTATTTTATTTTCATTTATGGAAATCAGTTGTTGCTAAGTCAAGCATTATTACTACGGCCCATACTTCTAGTTTAAACAAACCCATAAGCCTAAGTTTTGTAAATGGGTTGATACCTCAAATCATGCAGCTTATTGAGGATATGTGTGCTATTGCTTATGCCCAGACTTGTGATTTGCATGTGATGGATGATAATAATAATAATAATAATAATAATATCAGAGTTTATAAAGCTCTTTTGACTTGGGTGAGTAGGCAACCTCTTAAAATAGCCCGTCAGTGCTGTAGAAACCACTCAGAGCTTCTTGATAGCTACCCAGAATGCCCTAGCAACATGACACAAGCTCACATTTTCTTCTAAAATATATGTAAATTGTGTTATGTGCCATTTATAGATTCAGTTTAGATTGGGTTTACACACATTATTCCCTGTGGGACTCTCCCACTCAAATGCATTTTGTTGTTCTGCGTTTGAAAATCTCCAGCACGTAGAACGACTTCACCCCAGTATCGGGCCTCTCTGTTGAAAACAGCCCCACACTTATCTGGAGCAGACGTTTCCTTCAGACATTGATTAATGTGACTCGTTCGCTCAGCTAAACATGCTGTTTTCTCCACCTGTCTGGGCTTTATTTTGCACGTCATTCTTCATCAGTCACATCATTCTGTCTTTATTCTGGTTGCGTAGAGAGAGTTGTATTTATTAATTGGCTGTGGAGGTCTTTGTGTCATTTTAACATCATATAGAACACTTTGCTTTAGGATAACGAGATTATATGCAATCAGGCATGAATTGTTGAAATCACTTCTCTCCACCAGGCCTTTTTAAATTAATAATTAACTGGTGTAATTTTAGAAAATGAAAACGATTTGCCAAGTTTTCAATCAGCAAAAGGGGATTGAATCACATCTACGATCAGTCACTCACAGGAAATCGAGAACCTTTTTTATTAATTTTATTTATTTGATATAATTTCTTTAAAATGGAAACCTTTTGTAACAATATGCATTACTATTCAAAAGGTTGTGTTTTATTTCCTTCGAAATAAATATTTGTATTTAGTGTGAATTTGTTAAATTGATTAAAAAAATAAGGATAGTAATGACTTATATAGTTACAAAATAATTCTAATTTGAATAAATGCTGTTCTTTTTTACTTTTTATTCATCAAAGAATCCTGAAAAAAAGTATCACAGGATCCAAAAATATTAAGCAGTTTCCAACGTTGATAACCAATCAGTATATTAGAATGATATCTGAAGGATGTAGTAGTAATCAAGTAGTAATGACTGATAAAAATTCAGCTTTGCATCACAGAAATAAATTATATTTTAACGTATATGAATGTAGAAAACACTACTTTAAATTGCAAATATATTTCACAATATTACTGTTATTTGATATAAAAAAATGCAGCCTTGATGTGCAGAATAAACGTATTTTCTTCATTAAAGCTGTTTATTTTTTTGTATTTATTTGACTGGAACAATGCACATCAATAATACATAGATGTACAATGTGCCAGAATTAGCCAGAAGGCTATTTTGCATATGCAGTCCCTGGACTGATGGTAAAATTGTCACCCTAAAAAAACCTATATATAATACATACATACGTTATAATACACATAAAGTTATGCATAAAACATACTGTGTAATTCTATCCCAACACAATAAAAATCATCATCCGCTTAAATATTATATTATAAATAGTACCAACAAATTAACATCAGTTCACTCATACACATACAATCCAACTATTAGACAATATCAGAATCAGAGTGAGTTTTATTGTCATAATAATAGATAAATAATATGTCAAAAAAAAAATAATAATAATAAAAATATACAAAATAGACAATGCACAAAAAGCCAAAAAATAAATATAATATAGACAGTTATGATGTACAGGTATGATGTGTGCAAATTTGAAATGTAAACGAGTATGGTGTTAAATGGGTAGAACAACAGTTTGCCAAAAAAAAGCACAAACAAAATATAATATATACAATTATGATGTACATGTAAAATGTGTGCAAGTTTAAAAAGTAGGCAAGCAATATACAAATAAAACTGATATAAAATCAATAATAATATAAGCATACAGACAAACCTTAATCATTCAGTCAGTACTAAACCAAACAACCTCATACATAGCATAAAAAAAAACTGGTAGAGTGTAAGTTTTAGTGTCTAAAATTAATGTTGAAAACGTTGTCTCTCTATTAACTTCTTCTGATGTGCAGTCTTGTACCTTTTGGTGCCGATAAAAGTTTGATCCTGGCTTATAATAAGATGATTTTATTTATATGGGAAAATGAATGGGGAAGATACTTGAGAAACGCAGGACGATGATGGCTGGGCGCTGGTGTATAATTATTATAAACAGTGAATAGCCTTAAGTTTAATTACAACCATAAACTGTTTTTGCTAGATTGCTAGTGCTATGCAAGTGTTTTTAGGGTGAGTGACATTCTCATCTCACTCTGAAGATCATTTTGTTGGACGAAAATGTGTAACGATAGCTACACTTTACATAAAGAGCAACTCCTGCACATTTACTTCCTCTGACTAATCAGACTCTCTGTAAGTGTGAATTAAAAAATGAACTGGAGCACTTTTACCGAGATATTTGTGCACTTGATTCAATTTGGATTCTCTGCACAGAAGCGTGCCTGGGATGTGAGACGTAAATTAATTACCTCTGGTGCTCAGATCTCTCATCTGGCTGCAACAGCTGCTGCTCTCCTGGCTGGAACTTGTTACGCCAATCTACTCTCCTCAATATGGCACTCTCTGTCCCCTGATGCTCTCCACACAGTCGAAATAAATCTCCCGGTGATTCAAATTAGCTTGGAAAAGAGCAGTTTGTGGACTTCCAAATGTAAGAACACACTGTGTTATTGCAGTCACTGCTGGCCAGGTTCTGCTTTAAAGGAATATGCTGAGTTATTTACAACTGCCTTTTATTTTAAGTGCATTAGCAATAATATGATTCCCATTTGATTTTGTGAACTGCAGGTACAAGAGACTTACTGCATAGACATTCATTTATAACTCAGAACTATCTGCCAAATAAAAATGCTATTTTAAGAAATGCCACGCAATATGGTATGACATCATTTCACGTCGAGGTTGACTTGTTCACTTATTTAATAAACACAGGTAAGACCCAAAAGAGCTGGTTTCCTATTAACCTATACAGTACATTTTAGGTAAAGCATTAGCTAAATAAAAATCTAGATTTTGGTCTTGTGGATGCTTGGATCCCCACTTCAATGCAAATATTTTTTCTCCAGGTGAAAATCATAAGCCTAATTTCTACGAAAAGTAATAATACATCTCTCTTCAAATAAGCCGCATGATTTGAGGTATGATTTGTGTCCAGGATAAATAACATGACAAAATGTAATTACTCATTTATGATGTTTTTTTTTTTTGTTTGTTTGTTTTTTTTTCTAGGTAATGTTTACTGAGGAAGATGTGAAGTTCTATTTGGCTGAGTTGGCCTTGGCTTTGGATCATCTTCATAGTCTGGGCATCATCTACCGTGATCTTAAACCAGAGAAGTAAGACCAAACCCCATGTATTATCAGTAAACAGCAATCATGTGTTCTAATTTACTCTGCAGCCTACTTAAGTGCCCTAGATAGTGACCTTATGCCTGTAAGACCACAAGAGTGACCTTGTGTTGATAACCTCAGCATGACTTCGATTGGACGTAATGCTCAGGAGGGCTTAAGTCCTGCATTTTCAAGCAGCAGTATAATCCACATCTGGATTAGAGTCAAAAGAACTCTGTGATACTCTCATGTAATTACAGTCATAATTCAGAGGTTCAGACTGGGTGATGAGAGCGTCCTGTTTCTTTGGTGCAGTTACAGCAGCATCTGTTTTCTGTCCTTCTGCTGGATTCAGAGGGCTTGGCAAAGCTTATTCCCTAACATTACACTGAAATGTGTACAGTATAGACGAGCTGTACTACAGTATTGTATAATCTAGCACATCATTGAGATGTTTTGTTCCAAAAGAGAAAAAAAGAAAAGAAAAAATAACATTCTGAGTCCACTTTAGACATTCTACTAACAGTAAGTAACTTTGCAACTGCATGTCAACAAGCAATCATCAGAGGATTTGTAGACTATCTGCTTAAAATCTACCACAGCATACAACATACTATGAAAACTTTGCAAGAATGTCAATTTATTCTACAAACCCTAGCCTAACAGTCTACTCCGAGAGTTAGTAGACATGTAGTTGCAAATAAACAAAAAAAGCTGACGTGTAGTTGCAAAGTTACTTATAGATAGTAGAATGTCTAAAGTTGACTCAAAATAAAGTGTAACAAAAAAACCTATGGGTTATCAACAAACAGAGAGTTCTTATGAGACCTCTTATAGAGAAAAGGATAAACTAATCATTAAGCTTGTCCATTATTGAATTTATTGTAGTAAACAAGGTAACCACATGAGTAGGCTAGCATAATCAATGTCATTCTTAAGAACCATTCCTGACCTAGACCAGCAGAAAAACATCCTTATTGTTGAGCCATGATAGCCTTACTATAATCCTTCCTGTGCTCCCACTTACAATAATGCTCTTTCATGGCATGTCTCTCTCATATCTACTCAAACAATGGGCCGAAACCAATGTCATCTGCACTCTGAATTGGCTCATGTGGGAGATTCATTGCTGGAAATAATGAAAGGGACACTCCATACGCTGGAAGAGCTATTTCTCCTTGCTCTTGTCTGAGAAGGTGAAAATGGAGGTGGCCTGAGAGCAGGTCTCGCTGGAGCGCTCTATTTCTCTTAAGGGCACGCTGCTCTGAGACCTGTCATAGGTGATTAATGGTATATAGGCAGAGGCAACCCAAAGGACACTGCACCAGTACATTCATTAAGAAAATATACGCTCAATCCTTTCACCCCTACACACTTACAAGAGCTTTAAAGGAAGTGTAGCGTTTACCTCGTTGAGCTATGGTATTCTTGATTGTGGTATTTAATTATATTTTTATATATATTTTAATTTCATTCAATGTTATTATTATTTTATTTACACATACAGTGGTGGCCAAAGTGATTAGAACACTTTTTAGAGTATTTTCACCAGCTAAAAGAAAAAAATGGTTTAGGTCAGTTATTTTATTTTGCTGTAGTGTGTCAGTAGAAAATATCAGTTTGCATTTCTAAAAAGAAAAAAAAAAGAACAGAAAGTGTAACATTATGATACCTTCAGAGTATCAGTACAGTACAGTAATACAGTTATATAGAAATTAAGTGTAATCCACTGTTGTTTCACCTTCCCAGCATTCTCCTTGATGAAGAAGGCCACATAAAGATCACAGGTAAGCAGGATTTGTTTCATGCGCTCTCACCACATGACCCAACTCTTTGTTTGTCATCGATCGAAGGCACAGTGTGTTGATGGTTTAATATCTTCTCTGCACTCTCAGATTTTGGCCTGAGCAAAGAGGCAATCGACCATGACAAACGAGCGTACTCGTTCTGTGGGACCATTGAGTACATGGCCCCAGAGGTGGTCAATAGACGAGGTCACGCTCAAAGTGCTGACTGGTGGTCCTTTGGTGTCTTAATGGTAAGTGTCCTTGCAGATTGTGAAGGATCATAGTGGGCTGTGTGAGCACTGCAGTGTTTTAGTGTTATGAGTGTGTGTAGCATTAGCCTGGGGCTCAAGGATAATGTGGCCGCAGCTCTGTGGGGTTCCCACAGTCCATTTTGGTACAAAATTACACATTACATTAGTTTGACTATGTTTTAATGTTATTTTAATGCATTAACTAGCCTTACTATGCTGCATTCCATTCAACTCAGAATTGTACATGTTGAACTGCATTTATTTTTGTATTTATTTTTTTATTTGAAGGTAAAAATGCAAAAAGGTCAGCAGTCAAAAAGACAGACAGACATTCAATCATATTTACTTGAAGCTACCAGTGTTCCAATATAAAATATTAAAGGGGTTTTGTATTTTACATAAAAATTATCATAATTTAGAAGTAACAGGCTATTTTCTGTCTGGTTCTTTACCCCCCTTTTCTGAATGCTCTGTTTGAATAGGCGTGGTAGATTGTAGACTTGATAATAAACGTCCACTGCTATGGTTGGCTAATTGTTGTGTGTCTTATCCTTCGAAGATGGACGCTTCCACGCTTTTGGGCTGAAACATAAAATAACTCATATATACACATTATAAATATCGAGCAATCTGTAAGAAGAGACAATGCAATAGTAATCACGTAATAAAACAGTTACTTACAATTGTGTGAGGTGACATTACTGTCAGGTCTAATATAGTTGGCATGTCATGGTGTGCCTACTATGAAGAGCGAGGAACTAGGAGCAAGGAAGAAAGAGAACGCAGGAGGATCATAACCAACTGTCTTTAATGACATCGAGGGAAACACACTTTCCAGAACAAATAGTTGACGTTGTCGTCATCCAATGCCGTCACCACGAAAGGGAGATCTCTATGTGCTAGTGTGATGAAGCATGCAGCGAGAAAACCAGAGAAAACACTATTAAAAAACAAAAACAAAAACTAGGAGAAAGGGCCCTGCTTACTTTTTGTTAGGTGCTGTCTTCTGTCATGGTGTGTCTACTGTGAGGAGCAAGGAACTAGGAGTCTTTAATGACATCAAGGGAAACACACTTAAGACACGGAATCGATGATCAAGACAGCACAGAAAACTCAAAACAAGAAACCCTTTAAATACACCCGAACTAGAGGAGGGACACAATGAGGAACACCTGAAATCAATAAACATAATTGAACATGAGGGAAAACTGGGTCACGGAAAGCACATGGGGAAGAAAACATGGAACGTAGGACTGACATGGCACAGTATCATCTTTTAATTAGCACAGCAATCTATCTGACAATCCCACATCAAATTGTGCCATGTTTGTAAATGAATGCATGGTAAAAGGACAGAGTTCTTACTGATGCTGTCTGGATCTTTTTTTAAAATAAAGTAAATTCACTACTTCCTAACATATTAGGATCAGATGGAAGGCAATGCAAAGACCACAGCTCTCCAGCTGGAGAGAACAGCAGTCCTTTTCTTCTGAGGGGTGTTCGTCCTTCCTTCATGTTCGTTTCTTCTCATCCTCATTCTTCTCATTCTCCACCTCCTTCTCATCCTCCTCCTCATTCTTATCATTATCTATCTCCTTCTCCATTTCCTTCTTCTCATCCTCTTCTTAATTCTTCTCATCCTCCTCCTCATTCTTCTCATTCTCCATCTCCTTCTCCATTTCCTTCTTCTCATCCTCCTCCTCATTCTTCTCATTCTCCATCTCCTTCTCCATTTCCTTCTTGTCATCCTCCTCCTCATGGTGCTCATCCTCCTCCTCATTCTCCTCCTCCTTGCAGTCAGTGTCGTATAATTTTATTTATTTGCTTATTAAATGTACGTTGAATGAAGTATACACTGGTTATAACCAACACTTCTATATTTAGCTGTAGATCATGCTGTAGACCATTACTCTGCCTCAGAAATCTGTCCAAAATCGGTTCATGAGGAGAAAACAGACATGTCAGCCAGACACTCTACTCTGTTAATGGCACTCTCGTGGTGCTCGCATACTTATCACAGATGAAGTAAATAAAATGCAGAATTGTCAAATACGTTGCGTTTCAGACGTTTGATGAGCACGGATACTTTATACTGCTTAATACAGCACCATATATTTCAAGAATAAAGTTCAACATGATCATATGCTGTTTAGATGCTAATACAGAGGGATAGATACGCTTTGATCTGTGTAGTTTGATGAATATCACTCAATACAACAGACGACTAATAAAACACAAATTTATGGCCATTATTGAAACTGGAAAATGTTGAATAAACCCAAAACACGTGATCGTTGTCATGTGGTGAATCTGGCCAATCGTGAAAAGCTGTTTCATCATTAGCGCTCCTGCAGTCACTCTGGATAAACTGCGGCGAGTGAGTCATGCAGCTGCACTCAAAACACTCTCGCGGTACTCACGCAGTCTCAAGTCGGACAATATTTCTTACCAGTATGCCTAATGCCTGATGCTCAGCGAGTCAGCTGCCTAAGATCGGATGCAGCCAGTACTTCTCATTAGAGATTCCTGATGGTTTTAGAGGATGGTTAGTCCTCATTGCCCCCTGTAGTTCACAGAATGGTACACCAGGGTTCTTATGCCTTCAAGTAAATCCAAGCACTTCCAAAGACATTTCAATTTCCAGCACTTTACGACTGACTAAATTACCTTTTTGCATACATACTCTTACCTTAGTTCAGCACACTCACGGATATCCCACAGTTTCCGCTGTTTATGATGGCCATGTTGGAGAGAGTCCAGTGAAGTGACGCATGATCTGAACACAACTGTAGCGTTCAATGCCGTGTGATTAATTATGATGCTGGGGAACCCTGCATAAGATTGTATGCATTGCCATCTTAGGATGTAGTTTAACTAAGGAGGGAATTTTTTTTTTAGCTTATATGCTCAAAGCGCACGCTCTCCCGTGGAAACAAAGACCTTCTAAAGTGTGTGGAGTGGGGCGGGATCCCCTACGGAAGATAGTAGTAGCGAAGGGTGCTCTTTTAACCAGCTAAAAGATCAGCATGCACCTTTAAAGCAGTACGCCATATGGTCAGACTCTAAATTAGGCAACAGCATTGCCCTTGTCGGATAACGTTTTAGCATTGGTACGAGCAAAATTTACGATCTGTACATTTAGTATCAAGCACTTATCAATACACTAGTTTGAGCAACATCAAATCACCGATTTAAGCCCAGTGTGTTGGAAATAGTCGGATAAGTTTGACGAAAGCATCCCCAATAGATGAGCCTGAAGGAGCAGCCCGTTGATATCAACAGGGTATATTTAACTGGTACTGTTACCGGTGTGGTAATATGATAGCATGCCTCGCAACATAACTGACAATTGGCTTGTACAATAGCAATGTCTGAAGCATGTTCACCAAAATAGCACTAGGCGATAAAATTAAACAACTTTGTTTAGCTTCGTGTAGACATCCAGAGATGAATTAAAGGTAGGGTGACCACCTGCTTATAAGCCCGAGGAGGGACAAGGGGTATGTTTCTGAGGAACAATGTGGGACACCTTGCGCGGAGGTGCCCCCACCCCATGGGCAGACTCACTGATAGTGGTTTACCCATTTCTAGCACATACCACCTTACATGGTATATTAATAATGCCCTATTCCCCTAAACATGTGTTATTGCTAATGTATGCTCATGACAGAATTGATAGATGCACTTCCACTTACGATTTACTTTAGCTATTTTTCATTACAATTTATTCACATTAAATAAATTATAATATGAAATTATAGGATTAAATTTAATTGTAGTTGCTCAACACCACAGGAACAGTTAAAAAAAAAAGTCTAACATCACAACTCAAGGGAAGGGAATTCACTCATTCACTAATCCCTATATAGTGTATGGCAGTTGAGTTCACTATATCAGGAGTGAACAAATAAATAAGTGAACGGATTCGGACAGTGACGTATAACCTACACTGCGCCACCTCAGTAAATTAGTCAAATGTTAAACTGAGTTATTGCCTACATAACATATTTTAATATAAACAATGTAGGAAAAACGTTAAAACAGAAATAATAAAGATGTAAACTTCATCTCTCATTCAAACTCGCTTGCTCCCGCTCTCGCAGTAGCGTGCTGAACTGTCAAGTAATGTTCGTTTGGCTGCCTTTGGCTCGAGGATATGGAGCGATATCGAACTTATTTTGAGCAAGCATTGATTATGCGTGACACAGTCTCAATTTGTGGGACGCATGAATTGGGCTTCAAACGCTGTGTGCTACGCAGGATGGGTGGTCACCCTAATTAAAGGTGAAATTGCCAGCTGTTCGTGGATGCTTTGATTTTTGTTGAATATCTAGTTTCTTCCAGCGGGGCAGCAGATCTTGTGTAAAGTTCTGAGTAGGTTGTATTAGTATGACTTTGACAAGCAATCGGGGGCAAAGTATCTACAGTATATCAAGTGCTCGCTCATATCAATTCAGTCCATTGCTTGACAAACAACACGGCGAATTCGCTTAAATTCATGACTTGAAATATGGTAAGATACTCTGTGGGAATCCTGCCAAATCCTGATTGAACGTTTCTTATGGAGATAGATTCTGTCAGGATCCTGCCAAGTCAAGCACCCACACCTGTTTCTTATGAACGAGCTAATCAAGGCACTAATAAACAGGTATCTCAGCCCCAGTTCTGGGTCAAGCCTCGAATAGTATTCGATCAGTTCTCCATCAAGCAACCAACAGGAACAGTCTCATCGTACTTGTCTTCCGAGCTCCTGCAAGCCGGACGTAACGTATACTCACCTTTGTGTTACACTAACCTGTGTCCTTGTTCTGCTGCCCTCAGGACCGCAGATCACCGTGTAGGGTCCAGTGATTCGACGGTCGCTGTAGTCTCCTGTGATTATCCCGAGCTGGTACTGTCTTCGGCATCTAAGAAGGAAGAGAACATTAGTGAGCGTTCTGTGACTGTGGCTTTGACACCTCTGTACCGATCGAACTCACCTGTTTGCTATCCCGTTCCATGTGATAACCATATAGCCCGCACTTGAATAACGGAGCTTTCACCGTGCACCTGAGGACTAAGGATACACAGAGCACTTGTACCTTTTAAATAAATACACTGTTCTGAATTCACCTACCTCTGTGTCCCGAGTTTATCCTGACAGAAGGCTCGACGCAAACCGAAAGTGAATTCAGCACAGCCCAAGGACAGTGCTTCCGCTAACCCCGCTTCCACGTTGGTGTATATGGCAAGTTCAGTCTCACGACCAGCGCCCTTCTCCGGCCTGGAGGAGGACTGCAATTAATTTTTATCACAATGCTTGCTCATCATGGAGCAACACGCGACCCAATACCCTACAGAGAGATCAAAAAACTATTTTATTATCCTGCAATTATCTGGGGCTGCGTTGAGATGGGCAGAAGCGTTGTATTTTCAGGAAACTGTGGTCACCTCATCCTTCCAGAACTTCATTTGCCATTTCAGAGAGACGTTTGGGGAGCCTATAGACGATGACTCTTCCACAGATCTTCCACAGATCTTCCCCCGATCGATCCCCCATTAACCCCAGGATGGGTTCCGGATCCCCCGTTAAGCCCAGGGTGGGTTCCCGATTCACAGTTAAGCCCAGGATGTGCTCCCGATCCCCAGTTAAGCCCAGGATGGGCTCCCGATCCCCAGATAAACCCAGAAGTGGCTCCTGAACCCCAATCAAGCCCCGAAGAGACTCCCGATATCCCATCAGGCCCCGAAGAGGTTCCCGATCTCCCAACAGACCCCGAAGAGGTTTTCCGTTCACCAGCTCAGGTTTGCGCGGAGTCCCCTGCTGCACTGCAGCCCTTCAGACCCGTGTCTCCACCTTGGCCCGTCAGCCCGCCAGCTCCAAGCCGTCTCTGCATCCCTTCGGCTCCACCGAGGCCAGTCTTCCCAAGGACTCCTCTGGGCTCCCTCATCCATCCAGACAAACCTCTGTCGGTCGTCGCCCAGCTTCTGCCATGGACTTCCATGTCTCCGGCTTCACCTCGACCCTCCACCCCTTTGGCTTCACATGGCTCCTCCCTTCCTTTGGTACCCCTGCACATCCTTGCTCGTCCCATCGTCGTCCTGGTCAGCCAAGTCCTCAGCTCTGTCTCAGGCACCGGCGACGTCGACCTGGTCCGTCGAGCACTGCGTTCTGCTGGTTTCCGTCATGCACCCTGGGTCCGCCTCCGTGGATAGGCCTTGGGATGTTGCCCAAATCCCCCTGTCAAAACTCCCCCTTGGTTCCTCCCACTGTCGGCTCCACCATGGTGTTGGCCTAAAGATTCTCCAGGCTCCACGTCCTCACGACAGACCCCCACATGGCTGGAAGGAAAGGTCCACTGGCGGGGACCCTGGAGGGCGGGGTAGTGTCAGGATCCTGCCAAGTCAAGCACCCACACCTGTTTCTTATTAACGAGCTAATCACTAATAAACAGCTATCTCAGCCCCAGTTCTCGGTCAAGCCTCGAATAGGATTCTATCAGTTCTCTGTTAAGCAACCAACAGGAACAGTCTCATCGTACTTGTCTCCCAAGCTCCTGCAAGCCAGACGTAACGTATACTCAACTTTGTGTTACACTAACCTGTGTCCTTGTTCTGCTGCCCTCAGGACTGCGGATCACCCTGTAGCATCCAGTGATTCGACAGTTGCTGTAGTCTACTGTGATTATCCTGAGCTGGTACTGTCTTCGGCATATAAGAAGGAAGAGAACATTAGTGAGCGATCTGTGCCTGTGGCTTTGACACCTCTGTAACGAGCGAACTCACCTGTTTGCTATCCTGTTCCATGTGTGACTACCATTCAGCCCGCACTTGAATAACTGAGCTTTCACCGTGCACCTGAGAACTAAGGATTCACAGAGCACTTGCACCTTTTAAATAAATACACTGTTCTGAATTCTGTGTCCCGAGTCTATCCTGACAGATTCGCTGTCTGATAGTTCCTGGCGAGTGATAGCTGTCGCAAGCAGTTTGAGCCTTGCGAGCCGTTGAGCATACTTACTGAGCAGTGGTGCCACGTATATATGTCCCATGTCTAATAGGAGAGTGGTAGTGATTGGAGCGATTTGACAGCTGACTGCATCAACTGGTCACAGCCTATGCCTCCGTAGCCTGACTGAAATAACGCTGCACTTGATGTCTGAAAATTATATTTATTGGACACTTCCTCACAAGATATACATCAGTTGATCTCTTCTTGCTGCTGTACTGGGCCATAGATTATTCTATTAATTAAAAAAAAAGATCTGCTTAGGCAAAAACACCTTCTATTATTGCCTTGCAGCTGTTGCTGGTAATTGCTTCTAGATGAGGGTACGTCCTCTGAAAATTTCCATTTCCTTTGAAGCAACTGACTCACAGCCATTGTTGGAGCAAATCATTTTTGAAGAGGTGCACACTTATAGGTATCAAGAGCTCAGATGAATACGACACCTGATTTCAAGAGCTTGTGATTAATGTTTAGATGAGTGAAGTATAATTTATGCTCAACTAGCTACACCCACCAAATCTACCATTGGGGACTTACTGGACCATAATACACAGCCAAATCTTGACTCATTGGGCAGACAAAACACAACTGGCTCAGCAACATGACCTTTTGTGGTACAGAAATTAGCCAAATGACCTTTAAAGGTTTGACAGTGAATTCAGGACATAGGGACTATTTATAGGGTCAAATTGATAGATCAGTATTGCATTCAAAGTTCTCTAAGCTCTACCTTAGTAGATTATTTTAAACTGTATTATCAGCCAGCTCTCAGTGTAAATACATTTGACCCGAGTTGTTGTTTAGTGGAATTGTTGTGGACTCTCTTTTTAAAACTACAGCCCATTTTAACTGGCTCATTTTAAAATATCCACAGCATAACCCAGCCTTAAAATGAATTTACTCACAGGGAAAAGTGTTACATAAGAATGAGCACGCTGAGACAGATTTAGTTTCACAGTATGCGCTGTTACTGTGTAGCAGTGCTGAATACACACTTCTCTTATTGTATCATCCGTACATAAACTTGCTAGAGCAAAGCCTAATGCTTCTATTACTATCCCCAGTTTGAAATGCTGACTGGATCCCTGCCATTTCAAGGCAAAGACCGCAAAGAGACAATGGCACTTATTCTCAAGTAAGAATTATTGTTGTATTTGTGCATTTTCTGACAGCCTGATGTTTTTATTTTTTTCTTGGTTTAAAGATTTGTAATTCTAAAGTTGTCCCCACAAATGGATCTGTCAAGATGATTTGTGATGTTTCTGGCTATGTATCACAGTCTCATTTATTTTCAGAAGTAAATAACAGATTTAATGTTGTTTTTTTTGTTTTGTGTTTTTTTTTTTTCTCAGGGCAAAACTCGGTATGCCACAGTTCCTCAGCCCAGAAGTCCAGAGTTTACTGCGGGCTCTTTTCAAAAGAAACCCTTCCAATAGATTAGGTAGGCTACCATACATGAACTAAACACTGCCATAAAGCAGCAAATATTCAATTCACCTGCAAGCTACAGTCTCTCCTCCATAAAATCCTAATCCAGCCAAGATGGTTTGCCAGTCATAAACTGTAAAAAGTGGTAACCTGTGATTATGAGAAAACCAAAACGTGTTCATAAGTTCTGGAAAGCCCGAAAGACCTTCCATGAAAGTCTTACTATTGAAGTTCTTTACTCACCCTCTTTCTTTTGTTTTTTATATTTCCCTCCCACTGTTGGATGTAATTTAATGTTTGTATGCAGATAGTACAAGTGCAAAGAAGCAGAACCTCTAATAAACACAAAGATATCTTGAAGCATTTTAATAAGCTTAGACCTTTAGTGCACTCAGAAGGCTCTGTTATTACGTAGAGGTTACACTATTAGCTTGGTGTTTTTCATTTATTGTCCAACTGAGAGGAATGATGATGATCGCAGATTTTTGTATCTTTGTGACTGTAAGGATGGGAATCATAAATAATTTATTGATTCTTGGTGACACTTTTAAGAAAATGTATGTGTTTTTTAGGAAGAAAAAAAAAGTACAAATTTAGAAACAATTTCTTTATGTGAGATAAAATATAAAACAAAACAAGCAACATAAAATGACACAAGAGGAGCTCATTTCAGTGGACTAGGGGTCATCAAAGACCAGCAAATCACTGATTTAAATTGTTTATTCCAGTAGAAGTGTAAACAATATGAAATGCTGAGCACAGTAAATATCAAATGGTCACAGTGATACCTCTTTTAGTTGAACATAGTGTAAAGCAATTGTGTATTGTTCTTATGACAGCAGCAGTGGGCATGAATCTCATTTTAGTCTGAGATGATTTCCTATGTGAATGACTGCAGTCAGACTTCCAGACGCTGCTGCTGAATGTTTGTCAAAGCTGAGATTGAATTTAGCTGGGTGAATCATTTTATCCATAATTTATAAGGCAGAGATAAATGCTATCGAGACCTTGTGTTGACTGTGGCTTAATATTCTTCTGCTTCAGATTAGTTGTATACATTCCAGCCAGGTCCCGACTCACTCGTGTATGACTACTAACATAGTTTGAATGTTAAAATGAAAATGGAATAGTTAGTGTGGTGGAGAAGTGTTGCACAACAGTAGGTTTACTGAATCAAAAATTCTAATTATTTTGTTCAAAGAGAAAATGATTTCAGTGATAATATGTTCACTTTTTAGGACAGATCTCCCATGAGCTCTGAGGTTGTTACAGTGGTAATTCACCATTGTCAAGATGGACTTTTAATAAGACTTGCAGGAGAAATGCTAAATTTTATATACAGTACATATACTACAGACCAGTGTTCAGGGTAACACATTACATGTAATGTGAGGTATGTAATCAGATTACTTTTTCTAGTAATTAAAGTAACACATTAGTTTCTAATTTACAAGAAAATATCCAAGTTACTTTTTTTAGGTAAGTAATGCCAGTTAATTAGTTTTCCCATTTATTGACTGGCAGCCCTCTACTACTGTACAGAAGTAAATTCACATTTCATTCTGAGAATTATTCAATTCACTTTTGGTTTGAAATAGCTTTTACATTTGCCAAAAATATAACTTTATATTAAAAACAAACAAACAAGCAAGCCAAGCCCAGATGAGAAAAAAGTAATGTAAAAGTAACATAATGCATTCCATTCCATAAAAAGAAACTAAGAAACTACCGTCAAAGCTTTTAACCGCCAGCTGTTAGAGCATCTGCTAACAGGGGCTAACTGGGTTATGCTAACCAGACAAACATTCACCATTTTGTTGTGCATTATAGCGTAGCACTTTTAGATTCCTATTTGTTGGGGCTTTAAAAGTTTAGCTAAAGCAAGCGGGACACAGCTGTAGAGGATTTTATCAGAGTGCTTTCAACACTTGTCTGACTCACAGACCGACCGATGGGATTCATGGGAATCTTATCCTTTAAATAGTTTTTTTGTGACAGATGGGTTTTAGGAGAGGTTTGTTTTATGAGGCATTTCATCCCATCCAGGGATTGTCTGTACAACCTGTTATCTGACTGAATGTTTCTGCATGTTTTGCAGGTGCAGGACCTGATGGAGTTGAAGAAATCAAGCGGCATATATTTTTTGCAACAATAGACTGGAATGTGAGTTCCAAACTTTGTGCAAAATACTGTGTAATATTTTGTAATGTTAATCGTGAATGTTAGTCTTGAATATGTAGGCTGGTAACTTGCTGTGTGTTATAATGTGACTCGGGTCTCATTCGTAGCATACTGTTTTCCACATAGTGCATTGTAAACAGGTTTCCATTAATAAATCCTAAATTACTGAATTCTGCTAACAATTTTTTTTAAACCATAAATGCCATGTGAAGTTGATCTCACTGGGTAATACACTCTTTTAAGTGAGATTCCAATCCAAAGAGACCATACTGTTAATGTTCAGTTTTAAGGGAGCTGTGAACAGCACAGGGAATAAGGGAACATCGCTTCCCAGGATGTGCAGAGGGTCATTTACCCAACAGTTATTGCACATCACTCCTGCACTTAAAGAAGTTTGAATAAAGTAATCTTTGTGTATCATGTCACAAATAAAAACAGTTAATTGGTAGTGATTTTCAAAATTACATTTCAAGTTACTTAATATTTTTAATTCTCAAAAATACTGTGTACCTTTTAAATAATTTCTTCTTATTATTATTATTTTAAATTATCAACTATTAAAGTAATATTTAAATATCCAGACATAAGTGTAAATGCTCTATGTATTCACTTTTGACTAATCCAACACTTCACATTGATTTTTAATGTTCTATTAAATTACTTCTCAATATTCACATGAAGCTCCATTATGTCTTGATCCATTTTGTTCTGTAATATGTATAACCTCTAGCATTGGTGTCTTAAATTATGTATTTTTGGTCAACAGAAATTGTACAGACGAGAAATCAAGCCTCCCTTCAAACCAGCAGTGGGCCGACCAGAGGACACATTCCACTTTGATCCTGAGTTTACCACCCGCACACCGACAGGTGATGAAAATAGATTTTCAGATAACTCATTTAGCACTCCTTTGCTATTTTATTTAAATTATGGCTGGGAGAATTATTGTAAGGCTTTGCTTTCAAGTGTCACAGACAATGTGCAAGCTGGAAACTATTCTTACATAACAGTCTGTGCCCAGCAAGCTCAGAGAGAGTGCAAAATCAAATTAGAGTGTACTGCTGCAGCAGAACCTGTTTACCAAGAACCCTCGGGTCCTGCCGCATAGTGCACCCAGTCAATTCATACTGCTCAAATGGGATCAATTGTGTGTTTCTATTCATAGAGAGACTGTGTCCATGTTGCCTTTCTAAATATGTTTGTATCCGTGTGCTTCTACAGACTCACCCGGTGTTCCACCCAGCGCTAACGCACACCAGCTCTTCCGCGGCTTCAGCTTTGTGGCCTCTAACCTGGATCAAGAACCACCACTGGCTGAGACCAAACAAAACTCTGTGAACCCAATAGTACAGGTGAGCATCACTTGGAGAACTTTTACGGTGTTGCACGCCGGCAACCATCCCATCCACAACTGCACTGCAATGTTCTTAAAACAGCCCAAATGAAGTTAAAATTCACTCAAAATACCTTAGAGTGCATAGCGAAAAGTATCTTTTCAGCTGCAAAGAAACATGATAAAAACCACTCAAAATACCTTAGCTAATGTATGACAACTAAAAGCCATTCAAAATAAATGAACAATTCTGAATACTAATGTATTAGTGAGCATTTAAAAAAGAAAATCTTAAAATGTGATATGCAAAACAAAAAAACAAAAACACGTAAATTACATTTTCAAAATACAACTACATAGCGAAATGCTAAAAGTAATTGAAAATACCTTCCAACTACATAGTGATGCTATAAAAACAATCATAATACCTTAACAAAGGTATAACAATTAAAAAACATTCAAAATACTTTAGCAGCCACATAACTGCATGCAAAAAAACACTTAAAATACCTTAGCATATGTAGCAACATGCTAAAATCAACACAAAATACTGCAGAATGCATAGCGAAATACTAAAAATCACTCATAATACCTTAATAACTGTATACCGACATCCTTAAAGCCACTCAAAGTACCTTAGCAAGCCTAACGCATCTATAAGCCATTAAAAATACATTAACTATCACTTAGCAACATGCTAAAAACACTTTTAGTGCAAGTAGCGATATGCTAAAATCTACTCAAAATACTGCAACTGCATAGTGAAATGCTAAATGCCACTCAAAATCCCTTAGCAAATGTATACCAATTAAAAGCCATTCAAAATACTTTAGCAGGTACTTAGCTATATGCACAAAAACTTAAAATACTTTAGCAAATATAGCAATGTGCTAAAATCAACTCGGAATGGCCAAAATGCATAGTGAAATGATAAAAATAACTCAAAATATTTAGCACCTGCATAGTGGCGTGCTAAAAGCCACTCAAAATACCTTGTATACCATCTAAAAGCCATTCATAATACTTAATATAATAATAGTATTATAAAAGTAACCATGTAGCCACAGTCGACTAAAAATAGGGCATAGTAACACTCAAAATACCTTAGCAACTGTGTAAAAGTACCATAGCAACCACCCACTTCATTTAATCGTCAATGCAGCAAATTTTGCACTGGCAAACATCACCTTCCATTTCATCAGAAAATGTACAAATGCATTTTCTTTCGTGATGCAAGATACGAGAGAGAGAGGATACATAAGTAATATTTCACATATGCATGCTTCGCTACATTGAGGGCTATTTGCTGACATATAAGAAATATTGCAGTCAGCCAAGCCAAAGTTGATTTATGTATCCGTTTAACCTTGGCTTTACACATGGAGTCAATTCAGGCGGATTCCTCAGGGCAGCAATGCTGCGTTGCACAGCACAAAGCAAGAAGAAAGAGAAGGAAAAAAGAGCCCTGTGTTACATAAGCTGAACTTATTCTGCCAGATGGTTCATACCTGAAGAGCTGCTTTATTGAAGTGTCTGCTCTGTGGTGGCAGTGACTGGAATGATATGTATTGATTGGTGAGGATGCACTGACACACGAGCGGATATCTGCTCTGCGGTGACGTTGTTTAGATCATTCTGATCTGATGTGGCATCTGTCGAGCATACGATATTAACTTGCTCTGATAGTGCTCATGAACATGCATGAGTGCAGCTATTTGTGGAGAATTTCTAAACATGTGCCGTGAATTGCTTTTGTTTTCGGGAGGCGTTTCATTTACCTGAAGATGCTGACGGTTACTTGCATCTTTGACGTATATGACTGTTTCACTTTAAGCCGATGATAAATGTATCTCCATGCACTGTTACAAAGCACTGAAGACCAGATTTGTATTTTCTGAAGGAAAAATAATGCGTCTAAAGCAGCAAAAAGTGGTGGTAAAGTTTTAAGGGAAGTTTAGGTTTTAGATAAAAACTGAGCTTCAGCCCCTGTCCCCAGAAAAAGGAGGGGAAATGGGATTCTGCTGATCTACATGTGTGCAGTTTCTGTCTGGAAGGGCAACATGTGTATAGCAATAGCTTTAAACCATGTCAGTATTTCATTTTTGTCTCTTGTGTAAAAAAAATTTAAATTGTCAACACAAAAGTAATGAAAAAGTTTTAATTTTAAAGTGACAAAGTAACATATTTAAAATTTTTAGTTGGACTATCCCTTTAGATTTATAGCACAGACAAGTCATGGACATATCGATGTACATACTTGTGGCTTATTGTCAAAAAGAGGGAATTAAGAAAATTAAAGGGAAACTAGTATAAAAAAAATAGTTAAAGAACTAGAATTTATTGTTCAGTAATGCACTTGACCTATTTTCAAATTTGGTTACACTTTGTTTTAAGGTCCAGTTCTCGCAATTAACAAACCATTAACTACGACTTTTGCCTTAATAAACCCCTAATTTGCTGCTTTTGATTGTTAGCATGGTGTTTGTTAAGTTTTATAGCACTGATCAGCCCAGGTGAGAAAGTTGGTTATCTTGTCGTGGTACACTGTCTTTGCAGCACTAATTTTCAGTTATTTTTATGACATTTTTTCACAATTTATTAAGCACGTCAAAAAAAAAAAAAAAAGCATATATCCAGACCTGTGAGCTTAATGGTGCGTGGTTCTGTGTAAATGAAATGGGACGTCAGAGTCACCTTGTCGTTGTCAAACCTTGTTGTTTGTCAGCTATGCATGAGTGTCACATAACGTGTGATCACAGAAGAAATGGACCAAACACAGTTCATTATGCAAATGTTAAAATGATGCAATCCTGAACATTCAACAAGGTCAAGGTTTTTTGAAAAAAATAAGTTGTTAAATAAATAATTTGTTAAAGAATCACAGATGGGGAAATTTTCAGTCATTTTCATACAGGGTGAAAGATATGGGCCGGTAAGTGAAAGGTCTTCTGGTCAAACCCCTGAAGAGAGAAGTCAATTATCATCAATGTGCCCTTGAGCAAGACACTTAACTAATTAGCCAATCCGTGCATGCTCCTGGAGGACAGTCAGACGGTGTGCTATAAGATGCTTGGGGATAAATCATCTTCTACAGTAGACACTGAATCCACGCTTCAAAATGTATGAATGCCGCTGTATTCGTTTACAATAAATGATACAACTGTTTGAAATGAATAGAAGGTTAATGGGAAATGTCCATAGCTGAAGTGATATTGTCATTTTACCACTCATAATATCCAATAAATGACCAGTGATCATGCATGCATTTTATTGCAGCAACTTCATGGCAACAACATTCATTTCACTGACGGCTATGAGCTGAAGGAGGATATCGGCATTGGAGCGTATTCGGTCTGCAAACGTTGTGTCCACCGAATCACCAGTGTGGAGTACGCTGTCAAAGTAAGGATGAAATCTAATCTTTGAAAGCACTGGGTTCCATTAAATGCTCTTTGTGTGACAAAACACAGTGTTATTTAGTGAACAGCAGAGGTACTGGCGGTTACATGCAAGCATTTTGATGAATGGCTGTAGAGGACAGCTTCACTCGGTGTCAGTCGAGGCTTTATCAGACACCGCTGTGACCAGCCCACTTCATTTCAGATCATCGACAGAGCCAAGAAGGACCCGTCTGAAGAGATTGAGATTCTCCTGCGATACGGCCAGCACCCAAACATCATTACTCTGAAAGATGTGAGTCACACTTTGAAAGAAATGCTACTTTAGTTGAAAGAAAACCCCTTACTATGCAATGCAAATGAGAATTTCTGACAATTTAAACTGCGCCCATTATTTTGTGATCTGTATTTAGAGTTTCAAAACTGTATTCATGGATTTTAACTGTTCTGTATGAATGGGCAGAAATTTGAATTTGAAGATGCAATTGTTACATTTATGGAAGCATGTTTCTACCACAAAATAAAAAATAAAACTAGGTAATTGTGACCTTTTTATCTCACAATTCTGACCTTATAACTCGCAATTGTGAGTTATAAAGCCAGAATTGCGTGATATAAACTCAAATTTGCAAGTAATGAAGTCAAAATTGTGAGTTATACAATTATTACCCTGTTTTATTATTATTTTTATTCAGTGGCGGGAACGGGCTTCCATATAAATGTTTCTTATTTGCAGTTTCAGAAAAGTGTAGTTTTCAATAATACATTTCTCGTCCATACATATGTTTATTAAATGAATAACGTGTAACAAAAATTTTCTGAACTATATATGAACTTTTATGAGACAGTTTCCTAGAATGCTCTAATTTGCTTAATATATTATAGTCAGTAAATGTTGGTATTCATTTTGATGACGTTAAGTCTGATGTCTTGGTGCGAGCTTGGACAAAACGTAGTTCAGAGAAATGTCTAATCAAAAAAAAAAAAAGTATATATAATATATATATTATATGTTAGTTTTTGCTTAAAACCAAAAAAAAAAAAAAAAAAAAATCAAAGGGAAACCAAGATTATTTTTCTTACCCCATTGGCAGATATGTTTCTTACTTTAGATATATATAGATATAGAATTTGTGGAATTTCATCCTCATATATATATATATATATATATATATATATATATATATATATATATATATATATATATATATATATATATATATATATATATATATATATATAAATTTGTATTATTATTATATATTTTTTTTTTCACTGATAGCTAAAGATCTAATAAAACTCTTTTGTTGTGTGTTGAAATTCCATAAATCCAGTTTCAAATTCCCTTCCTGTCATTCCAGTTTAACTTCCTGTGTTTTTTAGTCAATCGAAAAAAGTAGCACATTCTCAAATTCAGCACTCCAGCCTACTAACAGAATGTTAAAAGTCTTTTAAGGCCCTTATCTCAGCTTTCCTACCATGTTAACCTGCATTGATCCAGTTGATCCAGCTTCCAGTTTCACAAGTTTCTCCTCCTGGGCTCTCTCTGGTGTGCTGATGTCTGTGATTGAAAGCTGCATCACTGCAGTGTGATGGAGAGAGTTACCCGTGCTGTGCTGTGCTGTGTGCTGCAGGTCTATGACGATGGCAAGTTTGTGTATCTGGTGATGGAGCTGATGAGAGGAGGAGAGCTGCTGGACCGGATCCTGCAGCAGAAGTGCTTCTCAGAGCGCGAGGCCTCAGCTGTGCTCTGTACCATCTCCAAGACTGTGGAGTATCTGCATTCACAGGGGGTCAGTTTGCATGTGCTCACAGTGGGGACGCTAAATACTTCATTGTTTGGTTGCTACTGATGATAAAACTGCCATAAAGTTCAAATACAGCAAATGACACAAGATTTTAGTCACTTTGTGAACTACATTGTTTCTTCATCTGTGTCCAGGTTGTGCATCGAGACTTGAAGCCCAGTAACATCCTGTACGTCGATGAAACGGGCGACCCAGAGTCCATCAGAATATGTGATTTTGGGTTTGCCAAACAGTTAAGGGCTGAAAATGGTCTGCTCATGACACCGTGCTACACTGCAAATTTTGTAGCTCCTGAGGTACTTACAATATCCACACAGAATAAGGAATAAGGGTTAATCTAAGGGCCAGTTTTACTAATCAAGACAAATCAGCGCAAGAGTGCAATTCCAAAACAGCACCGATGGGTGTGAAAAATTCTGCATGTGAATTTCTAACAACACACAAATCGCAACATCTCATTTACATATCGACCAGCACAATATACCAAGCGCAGTGCAAATTGCTAGCAGTTTTGATAGACCTGGTATTTTGTGACTCCTAGTTGAGGGTTCCAAGTTGTCTTTTATTTCCTTAAGCAAATTAAAAATAACATGGCTTGGCAAACAATATTTTCTGATAATGTGTTCTTCTGGCATTCAAAATTAATACTTGTGTAAAAAATCCTGCGGTGCCTCCTCCTAACAACAATAATTGCAGCCATTTCAAGCGCAAAATAGTTTAAGAGATGCTTTTTGTGGCATTAAATAATGCTGCAGATGCCAGTCATTTGACAAGCACAAATGTTAGTAAAACATGTTGCATGATTCATTTTCCACCATAACTTTTGCCTCGGAAAGGGACACTCTTTCAAATGCATATTCAGTAAGGTGCTAATTCTTCATTGCGCATCTTTAGTAAAACCTGACAGTATTATTTTAATGCCAAAAAAAGGTTTGCGCTGGTGCAAGTTGTTATTAAAACAGGCCTTAAGTCTTTTATTATACATGTTCACAACAAACCTGTGATTCGTTCAGGTCCTGAAGAAACAGGGATATGATGCCGCCTGCGATATCTGGAGCCTGGGAATCTTACTCTACACCATGCTGGCAGGGTAAGTTGAGTCAGGATATATGCTACATTTTATATATTCACTACCATTCAAAACTTTAGGATCAGTAGGATTTATATATTGATTGATTGATTGATTAAAAATATATATAATACAGCTATTCAATACTTTTATTCTGTAAGGATCGTTCAATTTAACAAATGAGAACTTTAGGACTTTAAATTACTTTAAATTAAATTTACTTTAAATTTAAGCAAATAAGAAAGATTTTTAAAGGATCCCATGACACTGAAAACTGAAGAAATGGCTACAGAAAAATCAGCTGTGCCATCAAACAAATAAATAAATACCATTTAAAATTTTATTAAAATAGAAAAATTATTTAAAATAGTTTTACTGTATTTATTAAATAAATGCAGCCTCAAAAGGCATGAGAATAATTTTAGAAATCTCACCAGCACCAAACTATTTAAACAGTAGTTTATAAAGTATAAAAACAATCACAATTTTACTACCAAGTTTGGACATTTTCTTGTGATATTAAATCTTCAGATTTAATAAAAAAAAAAACATTAATTATTAAAAATCACTTTCTTCTTTTGACTATACTAGGCAGTAATTATAATAGAGAAAGTTGAATGGCAGATATAATGAAGGAAAAGTAGACATCAAGGGTGCTTCTCATTTCTTGTGCATCCTCGTTTTCTTTCGTCTTAGCCCCGCCCCCTTAGGATATGAGGGAAGGATGCAAGGAAAGAGCATAAGGATGAAGGAATCAAAGGATGAACAGATGTGAAGGGGGAGGAGAATTTATACATGTGTCACGTTTGGTTGATAAAACCCCCCTTGCTCATGACTCCTCAGAAAGCCTCCTCACTCCTCGATCCTCGCCTCCTCGAGGTGCAGTTAGAGAGTTCGGATGTCCAACAAGATCAGTCTTGTTGGACATCCGACCTGAGCTTGATCAGTCTCCAGGTCACAGGATGGAGGACGGAGGAGCGAGGAAACAAGGAGGGATTTTGAGAAGCACCCAGGTGTCCAGGATACATGTGAACTCCTTACTGTTTAAAAAGCATCCCAGAATGCACCTCATCTGAATAAGCTAATCTAGAAAAGACGAGGTCAATATTGCATAAAGTATCAGTTAATCAAATTAAGAATAAGTAACTGTGTCCAAACCTAGTAGTTACAATAGTAATATAGTTAAAAACTTTCAACTTAAAACTTAAAAAAGCAGCTGAAAGTAGTCCTAGTCAAACAAAACAAGCAACAAGTTTCCAGTCGCACTTAAGAAAAAATCCTGATTCACGTGTCACCTTGTAACCACGCTGCAATGTTTATTTTCTTAAAGTGTGCTTATTATGGGGAATGAAAGGCTCATATTTTGGTTCTAGGAGTCCCCCATAACAAGCTGACATGCATACAGGGGCAAGCAATACTTGCATTGTCTTATAATATGCATTTTTATTTTTAACTTACAGTATTTGCTCAAGGACCCCCAAATGATTTGTTGAATGATACATTTTTTTAAACCCCTCCTTTGCGTGACTGCGGTGCTTGGTCCGTTTGGTCTCATGTTCATTTCATCATGCCTGTAATGCCATTTGTGAGTGCAGTACTCCTTTGTGTACAGCGTTACTCAGAAAATCATTATTTGAACAACTACAAAAGCGGCACCTAGTGGCAAAGAATGAATTTGCATTTTAATTCAGACAAATGTGAAAAAAAGTGGGTGGGCAATATACTAATGTTTAATGTTGACATCAACATGAAATGGCTTGGGATTTGTTTTAAAACTGACTTGTTTCAATAATTCAGAGTCGACTTTTTCTTTTGAGAGACAGTAACTTTATACACGGTGCACTTTTTAGACTTGCAGGATGTTTTTATTCACTTAGAGCTGCGTTACAAACTGCATAAAGGTCATTTTCAAAAATCCATAATAGGGGCACTTTAATCTCAGTATGAACAGATTTGTGTTGCTCTAAATGAACTGATAGTGCTCATCTAGGTAACGCTAACACTGTTTCTGACATCAGTCTGCCCACATTACCAAAAATTCCTCTCTAAATTTTCTTCATTTTCTATGACATTATGATTGACCTGTCAAAATAAACAAACCAGAGCTCTGTGGCACATCCTTTCTCCCATTGCCCGGTTGAGGGACTAATTTCTAGAGCAGGGTGGAGGCGATTACTAGGTACGTAAGCTGGGTCAGGTCACAGAGTATTGTCCAGGATACTGAACACAAAGACAGAGCTATCACAAGCCAAGCAGCTCTCTCAGTTTAATGTCCCTGACTATGGGTTGAGCTTTAAACCTCTGTGAAATCAGAGCATTTGGAAAAAAAATGTGAACGCTAAAAATAACACAGTGGAAATGGGAGTATTACAAAAATCAAAGCCACTCTTTTCTTTCTCTTCTCACCCTTTCTCTGTAAGGGCACATTCACAAGTTCTTTCATACACTCAGCACTCGTTCTGTCCCACAGTTTCACGCCGTTCGCTAACGGCCCTGACGACACACCAGAAGAGATCTTGGCTCGCATTGGCAGTGGGAAATATGCCCTTTCTGGAGGCAACTGGGACACAGTGTCTGACGCAGCCAAGGTATAGAGCCCATAAACCATTTTTTTCTGCCATTTGACAATATTCAGTATGGTTGTTAACATCTTTTTGTTGTTTAATTCAGTAAATAAAGTAGAAATGAGTTAATATAAATAAACTTGAAATAATAAAAATTCTGCTTAATTGCATAATTTAAAAAATCATGTTTTCCTGAAATAATTATTTTTTACGTTTCCAAGACTGCATTTATTTGACCGAAGATAGAGTAAAATCAGTCATATTTTTATATATTATTACATTTTAAAATAACAGTTTTCTATACAAACATATTTTAAAATGTAATTTATTCCTGAGCAATAATTGAGCACCGAATCATCATATTATAATGATTTCTGAAGGTTCATGTTTTCTATATGTATGTATTTATTTTGAGAATAAAATACTTTTTTGAAAACATTAAGATTTATTTATAATTTTTTTGACTTGTAGTGTATGTCAATATTAAATTTCACACTAATAGACAGCAGTGTAGATAGATTGTTTAGGCAATAAAAACCATGCAGAGATTGTTTTTGAGTGGTGACACAAACAAAAACTTTTGAATTGTATTATTTGGTTCAAACAGAATAGATTTACAGAAACTAGTTTATTGACTCTTACACCGTATCGGGAGAAGGAAGGTTTGGAAAACTAGTCTGTTAACACACTCTTCGCCCAGCCCTAGAAATATTGTGCATTCAGTCTAATGTGTGTTTAGTCTTTACCATCAGTGTGAAGATGCTTCACTTTCTATGATTTCAGCTTCAAAATATGTCATTTTTTGTCATCTTTGAACAGGACATTGTATGTAAAATGCTGCATGTGGACCCTCATCAGCGGCTGACGGCTCCTCTTGTTCTCAGACATCCCTGGATAGTGAACCGCGATCAGTTATCTCAGAGCCAGCTGATCAGACAGGACGTGCAGCTGGTGAAGGTACTGCTCCTGTCATCCCATGATTCCCTTCTTCCAGAGTCACGCGCCGCTATCAAAGTGCAATGTCGCCACCTCATGTTTACCTGTAAAACTGCTTCTATTCTGCTTTACAGATGAAACTAACAACACAAAAAACTTTAAACCTAAAGAAATTAAACTTTCTTTTAACTTAATTAAAAGGAACTCATTATAATTTCGAAGTTTATCATTTTTAGTCCTCTTAAGTACATTCTGGAGTCATATCTATTCTACAAAAAATAATGTAGAAAATGTGCAACTTTGTATTAACAATGCAAAAAGGCTAACCATGTGGAGGGGGAATATAGAGGATAGATATGACATCAACTGTTTTTATTTTATTGTATTTATATATTTATTTATAACAGTGCATAATGTACCATGCACAAAAAGTTAGATGTTTAAAAATAATAATAATAATAATAATGCTCACTAAAGCTACCTTTATCTAATCAAAACACAGTGGAAAAACTGTGAATATTGTAGAGTATAAAAAAGAGAACATTTTCTATTTAAATATATATTTTAAAATGTAATTTATTCCTGTGATGCAAAGCTACATTTTCAACAGTCATTATTTTAGGCATCAGTATATCATTATATCATAAAAAAAGTATTATCAATTATCATTATTATCATTATCAGTTGTGCTGCTTCATATTTTTGTGAAAATCGTGATACTTTTTTTAGGGTTCTTTAATGAATATGAAGCTTAAATCATCAACATAAGCAATTTATTTGTAATAGTAATCCTTTGCAACTAACGATGTAAAAAAAAAAAAAAAAAAAGGTATACTGTCACTTTAATTATTTTATGCACCATTGCTGAATCAAAGAATATCTTACTGACACAAACCTTTGAACGGTATGAGGTATTGTTGCAGGCAATTTTAACTGATTGCAGATCACTATTTGTACTTTGTCATTGTATAATTTATGATATATTAATTCAGCCCATGACATTATTTCCTAGGGGGCAATGGCTGCCACATACTCAGCTTTGAATCGGTCACCTCAGGCCCCAAAACTGGAGCCAGTGCTTTCTTCTTGTCTGGCTCAGAGAAGAGGCATGAAAAGACTCACATCCACTCGTTCATAGCACTCCAGCCAGACACATGAGCTTCTACAGCTTTAAGAAATGTCAGAGCGCTCCGGCTTCGGACAAGCCACCAGACGACCGCCAGAGCATCCGGAGCAGAGTGGAAAAATTGGATTGACCACAGAGTGTCAGAGCAATCTCCAAAGAGCGACAAATGATCTGCCAAGTGTCTCTGCTGATGTCAAGAGATTGATGAGGGCCAGATGCAAACATCACAGCTATCAGGGCTGAAAAACAGATCTTCTAGAGCATGACACTGGTGTTCTGTGTGTGTGTGTGTGTGTGTGTGTGTGTGTGTGTGTGTGTCTGTCTGTCTGTCTGTCTGTGTGTGTTCCACCCCTGTGGACTTCAGGAGTGGCGCATCATGAAGTCTGTAGTTTTAACGGTGCATAACAAAGATCACAGTTATCATTCCCAAACTGTTGCTATCACTTACTGCAGACACTTGGATTAGAGCCATGTAGAAGATGCTGTGGTCTATCATGGTGACCGTGCTGCACCTTTAGCAGTGTGCCAGCATTAATAGCATCTTTTGAACATGCATGCCATGTACAGGATGTATTTTTATGACAAACAAATGGTTCTAACATGCTAATGAAAGCACAAGGAACATCGTTGATGTTGTTTTTGTTTTTCTAACCTTCTGTAATGTCCCAGTTTTACTTTTTTAGTTTATCTTTTTGGGGATTTTATTGGTCTTATGTAATCCTGAGACTATAGAAAAGAGCCGTTTTTAATTGTAATGTTTCTATTTTTATTTTATTTTTTCCCTATTGCGTATTTGCACCACAATAGTTTTATTTATTTATTTATTCATTCATGCTTTCATTCATTCATGTTTTTGTTAATATAACAGTTAATTTATATTTATGATTATTTAAATATTTATGTTTTTTAAATATGTCTGCTACCTTTTTCATCTATTTATTTTTAAGTGACCTTTATGCATAAACATGAAACCTAAACAAGTGCCACACTTTACACTAGATAAACTGAATGATGATAAAAATAAAAAATAAAAATTCCATCATTCTTCCATTAAATGTCACAAATAGCCTATATGCATTAGCTCATGACCATGTATTAGGAAATCTGTTTTCGACACATAGCGCTCTCTGTTCTGTGAAACTTGAGGATATTCAGAAATTATGTTTGCATGCCATACACAATTTGTAGCAGCCTCTGAAAGATTAATGATAGCAGTACAGATGAAAATAACCTTTTTTTTTCTTTTCCTTTTTTATGATAACGCGACAGTCCAGTATTTTTATGAATGTGATCAACACATTTTCCAAAATGAAGCTCTGAAATGTAGAGAAACACCTTCTGGGCTGTTTGAGGACCTTCAGCCAAACTTTATCTTCTGTTGGTGTGGCTTATTTTTTTACAGGTGAAAAGCTTTACATTTTGTGTTGTTGTTGTTGATGATGCTGATTGTTTTTTTCCCCTTCTGTTTTAACAATACCCCAAAACGGGTATATGTCAGCGCATAAGAGCTTCTACTAGCTTATGTTAATGCTGTACATCTGATGTAGAGACTCTACCAAACAGCAAGAGCATTAGGATCTGTCCTTGCTAGAAAAGAAATTATACTCTTATGCCTTGTGTTGGCTTGTATTCCAACAATTTATAAATAAACAACATAAAAGTGTGATCAAACTGGTCTCAGTGTTATTACGTGTGCTCATGAATTGTGGACCATATCAGTTCTTGGGATTGACAGGGTGAAATAAATAAGTACATCCACATATTCATAACAGTGTCTTGGAAAGGACATTTTCAAATTGATTTATATATAATTCCTAATGTGACCCTGGACCACAAAACCAGTAATAAATAGCACATTGTAGCAAAAGCCAAAAATACACTGTATTCGTTAAATGTATAGTTTTTTCTGCCAAAAATCATAAGGATATTAAGTAAAAATCATGTTCCATGAACATATATTGTAAATGTATAATAATAATAATAATAATAATAAATCTTATTTTTAACTTATTTTTAACACATTCAGTGAAAAGGATTTAGTCTGAATATTAATTTTAATCCACTCTACTTTAATCTTTTTATATAAATTGGCATGAATACAAAACTGAGCCAAACTAAAACTGAAACGAGAAAATTCAATCAAATTCTAGTGAGCGAGTTTTTGGATGGTCAGATTAATCTTATTTTAGTGAATAAAGTACAGCTTTTTAGCTATCGCTTCTTATCGAGTTTAACTTATGGTCCGAGAGTTTAATTTATGGTCCGAACCCAGAGTCTTTGCTGGGTTAGCCTCGAACAACAATATACAATGCAGAAAAGGCTATTAACTGGTTGATTCTGCAATTAATTGTACTATAAATTAAACACTACGATTGGAAAATACTGTAAACTTATAAACTTAGTGATGACGTTCAAAGTCTCCGACAGGGCCTGTAGTCACATTTAGCAAATTGTTAGCTAAAATGTAAAAAATTTAAAAAATGTTTACAAAAAGTGGTGTGTAACTTGTATGTTACGTCGTAGAATAAAACGTGAAAGTATCTTGAATCACAATCTCTGAATCACAGACCTTATTTTAGGGGATTTAACCAAACTCCCATTCAGAAAACCCACTGTCTCTGGGAGGATGGACCCAAAAGTGCTAAAATGCTAACACGCTTCTGGGTTTTTGCCTACAAAGTGACATCATAGTTTTTTGACGGGCACTGGCACTTTAAAACAGTATCACGTCACACCGACATATTCGCAAAGCCCGCCTCCTACGTCAGGATTGGCTATCGAGTTTTAAAATCTTTCTACGATTGGTCAGTTTAGAGGTCAATCATTTTAGAACGTCCAACCATTGCGTTCGTCGGTAAGATGAAGGGCGGGGCTTATCGGAACACGGTTGTGTGTCAATGCTGAACTTCGAGGAAGTGTTAAATAATATCAACTGAGCACTGTTTCACCCGACGAGCTGCGATGGACAAGTTGCGCCGTGTATTAAGTGGAGGAGACGATAATGAAGAAGTGGGACTTACATCACAGGTATAAGGAGAACGTGTGTTTATTTTGCAATGTGTCTTCGTCTGTAATTGATAGGACATTCCCTTGTGATGTTTTACTTTCAGTTTTTACAAAAGTGCTATGATACAGTAGGCTAGATGTAGCAGAAGTTAATTCCAAGGTAATAGAAGTATACCATATTTATACAGCATGGTACTCCAGTGTCCTTCAAAAATACTATGTTATTTAATGACAGTCATGACAGTGTTAATGTCAAACATCATGTTAGTGTCATATCACAAACCATAGTATTACCATGGAACTTTTTAGTCAGTGTAGTGTTGCTCATTTTTAACCGTGCTGATATTCAATTTAGTCTTTCTTCTGTTTATTTGCATATAATTTTTATGTGTTAATGATATTTGTTAACATTGCTGATTTTTCATGCTTCCTGAGGGGAAGGATCATGTGAGGTAAGGTCATGACCTCCGGATGTTATTTAGTTTCTGCAAGCCAATCTGAAAAGTCTGAATCTGGGCTTGAAACACTGTTGCAGACCTTACTTGTTTTTCCATTTACACCATGTTTTACTGTAGGGTTAATATTATGAGGTATCACATTTTATTTGATCCCTTTACGATTCACCATGCTTTAAAATCAAACTGTGAGCTCTACAGTGCTGCTGTGATGTGTTTTGTTTAGTTATGTACACTAATTCTGTTAATCTTAACAGTTTATGATGTGATGCATGCATGGTTGTCATGTGAAGTTTTATAGGGAAAAGCATGAACCGTAGTCCATTTTCTTCCTGTCTTGTTCTTGTTCCTGTGGGTCTGTGCAAATATATATACGTCAGAGGCCTTTTAATGAATCAGATAAAGTCATTAGCAAGTTAAAAGCATGAACTCTTGGTATTCGTGGGGCATTATGAACCATGTGACATCCTGTGATTGTTCTCTGTAGATCATGGACAGCACATCACTCAGTTTCGGCACACGGGTGAAGTGGTTTATCATTTGTTTCGCTGGAGGGGTCCTGTGCTCAATACTCGTGAGTTAACTTTCCTCATTATTTCCCAGTAAGGTTTTATCTGTCCAACAATTTGCAGCCTAGTTTATTTCTAAGACACATAGTCATCTGTTGTTACGTTACTCTTTAAGGAATAGTTAACCCCAGGGAACTACCATAGAGACAAGTACCCCTCAATTATAAGAAATGACCAAAATGTTTTCTTTAATTTGATGTTTGACAATATTTTACTTTAACTTGACATTTATGAAGGCCAAATTATCACCCTAATTTTAGATGTTTGACACACTTATAGATAAATACATACATATGCACACACACACACACACACACACACACACACACACACATACATACACACACACACACACATATATATATATACATACATACATACATACATATATACACACACACACACACACACACACACACACACACACACACATATATATATATATATATATATATATATATATATATATATATATATACATACATATATACACACATGAATACAAAACATGCAGGCTCAAACAATCGACCCAGCTAACACAATTATGTGTGTGTGTTTGCACTCATCAGTAATGTTAAAATGATTAAGATGGTCAATCAAATCGAGAAGGCATGCTTTACTGCTCACAGAAACTGTGCAAATTCCAACCCATTTATTTGTTTTTTAACAGAGAAAGAGTGCGGGGTAAGAGGAACATTTCAGAGTGTTAAATTAAACAATAGGCTGTCTTTTAAGTGATTCCTATCTTTCAATTGAACTTGATGAGACAGAGGTTTTTTCTATTTTTATTATTCATACAAATGAGATTGAATGAGTACACATGTTAAAATAAAAATAGTGTTTGTAGAGAGTTAAAAATATATTACAAAATATCTTAAATATGTTCTTTTATAGTTCTTTCTTTTCTTTTTATTCATTTCCCTAAATCATTTAAATCATGGATTTGTTTAATGCCTTTCAAATAAAAACATCACTGCGATTTTCAGTCTTTTAAATGAAAAGATATACCCCTTACAAAAAAAGAGGTCCCCTAAATGTTCATGACGTGTTTGGTCCACCCAAAACTTAATTGAATTTCTCACCCTCAAGATGTTATTATTTAGACTAATAGACTTATCTTCCCCATAAATCTCATTCATACTTGAGTTCATTTAAAAATAATGAAATGCTACTAAGCACCATAGATTATTGCATGTCACATAAGCGCTTACCATGCAACGCATATGCACAGTTTAAATATATATGATCATAAATCTTAATTGAAAAGTTTGAATAACAGGTTCGATTTTTGTATTTTTTACAAAAAAAAGGTAATTGATAGCAAAACCCCATCACTTTTTGCAGTGCAACACATGTGAAACCATGATAACAAATGTGTGAATTGGGTGCCTAACCCTGTTCTTCTTCCCCCTGCAAATTGCCTTCAGTTGGTGTGACAGCACATTACTGATAACACTTACAGCAGCAAGCGTACACTATGCGTGTATTCTGATGTACATCATGCCAGGGAGGAGTTTTTAAAAACTATAACATCTGTGTATATTAGAAATCTACTAAGAATCACATTGACACCAATTTCTGGACGGGTTGTAATAAAAACTCTAGCTTCATTTAGCATACCACTTTATATTTTTGTTATCGTGTGCGACAACATTCAGTTTAAAATGTGAAAGTGAAAGTGAAAGTGACATACAGCCAAGAATGGTGACCCATACTCAGAATTCGTGCTCTGCATTTAACCCATCCAAAGTGCACACACACACACACACACACACTGTGAACACACACACACTGTGAACACACACCTGGAGCAGTGTGCATCATTTTTGCTGTGGTGCCTGGGGGCATTTGAGTCATGGTATTGTCTGCCTGAGACTCGAACCCACAACCTTAGGGTTAGGAGTCAAACTCTCTAACCATTAGGCCACGACTTCCCCCATATCAAATAAAGTACAATAAGTACACTATTTGGGGCCACTGTATATTTTATGCACGGAAAAGCTTTGTAACACCACTAGGTGGCAGGGCTGCTTAATTTGTTCATGTTCAAACTTTGAGTCTGTTAGTGGATTAATCAAACTGGGTTTCTTTTAGCACAGACACGTTGTTTCAGAGAAATATTTGAAAATGTACTTACAAGTCTTATTACATCTTCTGAAACAGGGAACTGGACTCCTCTTCTTGCCCAAAGTTGGTGTTAAGTTGTTTGCTATATTCTACACGTTTGGAAATATTGCAGCAATTTCAAGGTAAGTGTAATTATGGCTTGGTGTTGGGCATGCATGCAATCGAACAGTCTCATAAATGTTGATTCAGTGTCATTATTCTGGATGTGTGATTAGATTTACTGTATATTAAGTGCTTTATAGTTTTGACATTAAATTTCTATATGTAACCGGTAAGAGGCACAAATCCTACATTTTTATTGTGAATATTATTAAGTTTGCTACATAATGTTATCAAACATAAAATCAATAATTAATCAAAAAAACATTTTGCAGATATAAAATATTAGTGTTGTTGCCTGGACGTCATGCAGGCTCAAACAATCGACCCAGCTAACACAATTATTGAAGCAATCACGTTTTCTTTGATTTAATATACATTTATCAGTGACTACAACATGTAGTCTCAAACTGGTCAACCTATTGATTATATGTTTTTTGCTAAAACTAGAAACCTGATATACTTTTTTTTCCCGCATGTATGCAGTGAAACATTTTTTGCAATGAAAAACAACAACAACAACAGCAGTCAGCTGACATTTGCTACATAATAGAATTATATATACATTGGGTACGGAAAGTATTCAGACCCCCTTACATTTTCACTCTTTCTTCTATTGCAGCCATTTGCTAAAGTAATTTTAAGTTAATTTTTTTTCTCATTAATTTACACACTGCACCCCATATTGACAGGAAAAAAAAAACAGAATTGTTGTCATTTTTGCACATTTATTAAAAAAGAAAAACTGAAATATCACATGGTCCTAAGTATTCAGACCCTTTGCTCAGTATTTAGTAGAAGCACCCTTTTGATCTAATAAAGGCCATGAGTCTTTTTGGGAAAGATGAAACAAGTTTTTCACACCTGGATTTGGGGATCCTATGCCGTTCCTCCTTGAAAATCCTCCAGTTCTGTCAGGTTGGATGGTAAACGTTGGTGGACAGCCACTTTCAGATCTCTCCAGACATGCTCAATTGGGTTTTAGTCAGGGCTCTGGCTGGGGCATTCGAGAACAGTCACGGAGTTGTTGTGAAGCCACTGCGTCGTTATTTTAGCTGTGTGCTAAGGGTCATTGTCTTGTTGGAAGGTGAACCTTCGGCCCAGTCTGAGGTCCTGAGCCCTCTGGAGAAGGTTTCCGTCCAGGATATCCCTGTACTGCCACCACCATTCTTCACTGTTGGGACTGTATTGGACAGGTGATGAGCAGTGCCTGGTTTTCTCCACACATAACGCTTAGAATTAAGGCAAAAAGTTCTATCTTGGTGTCATCAGACCAGAGAATGCTTCAGGTGTTTTTTAGCAAACTCCATGGGGGCTTTCATGTGTCTTGCACTGAGGAGAGGCTTCCGTCGGGCCACTCTGCCATAAAGCCCGACTGGTGGAGAGCTGCAGTGATGGTTGACTTTCTACAACTTTCTCCCATCTCCCTACTGCATTTCTGGAGCTCAGCCATCATCTTTGGGTTCTTCTTTACCTCTCTCACCAAGGCTCTTCTCCCCTGATAGCTCTGTTTTATATATATATGTGTATATATGTGTGTGTGTGTGTGTGTGTGTGTGTGTGTGTGTGTGTATATATATATATATATATATAATTTTTTTTTGTTTTTTTTTTTTGTTTTTTTTTTATATTCTGTGAGCAGAAGAACAAAATTAACTGCCCCTCACCCTTAATATCAATGTTTAATATTGACCTGGACATCAGGAAATTGTTCATGCCTGAAGGCATGATTGCATGAAGAGGATTAGTCCTCTAAAACCCATCTATTTGGTGTGGTTTCATAACTTTTTGCTTTGTCAATGCACCAGCTCAGAGGATGGCAATATAACACTCTTTTTCAAGTTTTCAAAGTCTTGTAAGCTCCCTTCAAAGATGTTCTCTTGCTCCCATAGGCACGCATTGTCTTTTAAGTAGGGCATCAAAGTTTGTTCTCCTCAATTTACAGTGTTTTTGGGTTGCCATGTGGCAAGATGTTCTGTTCTCAAAGATTGAAACGGGTCTGTCTGGTTCTCTGAAATCACCAGCAGACTGAATGTTCTCAGTAATCAATACAATATTTGAAATGCACGATTGAATTGTCTTTACATGGTCTAGGATTGAATAAATTGATGATTCATTTGTCAGTGTTTAGTGATAGGTCTTGGTAACTTTCCAAAAGGAAAGATATAAAGCACTAAGAAAGAAGAAACCAGGTCTTTTTGCTTGATTTATCCCTGACCCTTAGTTACATTTTGAGAATGAACAATAGCCAAAATTAATCCAGGCCAGATTATTCCTGCTGGTCGTGGTTCACACCATGGCCGCTGTCAGCATTTTTAAGGGGTCATATGATGCGATTTCAAGTTTTCCTTTCTTTTTGGAGTGTTATAAGCTCTTGGTGCATGAAGAAAATCTGTAAAATTGAAAAGACTAAAGTCTCAAACCCAAAGAGATATTCTTTATAAAAGTTAAGACTCGTCCACGCCTTCCTAAAACCATCCTCGTTTAAACATGCCCCCATGTGTCCACGTCATGATGTGGGTAGATTTGCATAATGCCACCCAAATGTTCACGCAAAGAAACTAGCTGTTACTTTCATGTAGTGGAGACGCGATTTCATTGTGAAAGCAAAACTACTTTGTTTGGCCTTCCAAAAGAGGACACAACTAGAACTCAGTGCTTAAGTTGTATTTACAACACTGTTCCAGAATAGTTCAATTGAAATATACAATACAGATGTGTGCAGCGCATTTCATGGAGGACTTTTCTCTGATCCTGGGAGAGAAGACTACAGTGCTGCTGTTCTGACTCTCAGTCTGTAAGTACTTTTACATATGTAAAGGATTAGCAATTGATGATTCAAACGTGAGTTTTGAGCAGTGTAGAGCAGCTGCTCTCAATTCCAGTCCTCGCGCCCCCCTGCTCTGCACATTTTGTATGTTTCTCTTATCACTTTAGACGTTTGTTCTATTCAAACGGAAATGCCCTGCAAAGTTTACATCACTGGATATTCAATCCAATCAAAGTGCACTGAAGTGTGGGAAATGTGAATTTGAATTGTATTTATTTACAGAGCTATATGATGTCACACTTGTCCAAGTGTGAAGACGTTACGCAGCACAAATCTGTGAATGAATTTTCCAAAGTGAGGTAAACTTCAGTAGATTTTCCCTGCTCCGGAAGTAGGGAGCAATGAACACTGTGTAGGGACCATGTCAATGGGAACACAGTTCATGTACAGAGCTTACTTCTAATGAGCAGATTATCTGAATCTGGGCCTGTATTCACAAAACAAGAGAAATCTTACCACTAAGAGTTCTCCAAAATAGCAGTAAAAGATTTTAGCTAAGAGTTGCTTAAAACCTATTCATATTCATAATATTTTAGTAAGAAATAGACAGAAGTCTTAAACTAAAAGTAAGGGCGGGGTTGATCTCGTTGCTATGCATGATGTCCGCATGCTTACTAACTATGCACACAGTGATTGGCTGATAGTTTCTGTCAGAGATTTATTCATAGAAATATTGTAGAGTGCAATATTATGTTGCCACATTCAAATAAAGATTTTAAAATGCAGGCAAAGTGTTTATAATTAAACAAGTAGACTTTATATTCAGCTAATTGTCAGCCTCTTATTTGTATGCTTCTCATAAACAATTAGTCAATATGCATTAGGGCTGCCCTCGACTAAAGATATTTCTCGTCGACAAGAAGTAGTTCATTTTAAGCATTAGTCGACTGTTAGTCGCACTTTTATTAATAAACCATATAAATCATAATAATGAGCCTTTAATTGTCTAAATACCCTAATAAGCACTCAAGAGCAAACAAAAAAGGCTTGCCACAGCGCACAGGCAAGTACATAATAATTATGAATTTGATAGGGAAAAACACCACATTACAATTTATTGTAACATTGTAATTTATTGTTACACTAGTTCTTTCTGTTTTTGGTTTAAGAGATGAAGTCTGCAACATTGATGCATTAATTTTATCTGTATGACCAAAAATGAAAGTATTTTAAGAGCAAATGATCGCAACAGCCTTTTAATAAGAAGAATAACCATGGCTGATAGTAAGACATGCAAACATAAAAGAAATTCAAACTGGACACGAGAACAGCTACTGTAAATATTAAGGATATAATAAAACATTTGGAGTTGGGATAACCTCTAAACCAAAGCCAATAACTTTTTAAAAGCTCATTATGGTCAAATGTTTCTTAAATGTTCATATTCATAGAAATACTCTTAGTCCTAAATTTAGGACTGACACGCCCACTATTTTTAAGATTTTCTCCTAAATCTACAAGTTAGGAACTTTTTTTAGCCTTAAGATGTTTTGTGAATATGGGCCAAAGTTTGTTAACAGAGAGACATTTAAAATATGCAGAGCTTTGGGGTGTGAGGACTAGAAGTAGAGCTTGTTGTTTGTCTTTTCTCCGATCAAAAGTGCAGTTTTATATTTGCAACGCAATACGTAAAAAAACAGTATACGTCATTATAATCCTTAATTATGTCTCCACTGGATGCAACCAATGGCTCATTTATAATGGATTATATACTTTTTTTTTTCTTGCCGTGCCAGTGTTCTGACACATCACAGTATGACAAGGGTAGTAACATTTCCATCACACGATTGAGGCATTCGGCCAATCACAACACACTGGTTAGCTAGCCAACCAGAACACACCTCTGTTTTCAGACCATTGAGCTTTGTAAAAAAAACTGTGCATTTCAGAAAGGTGGGGCATAGAAGAGAAACAAAAATGTACAGTATGTGGAAAATAATGTGTGTTTTTCTTTTTTTTTTTCTTTTTACCTTAAACCGCGTAAACACATTTCATTACACCAAATCCGTAAGAAAATATATATTTTTACCAACATCATATGACCCCTTTAATGTCATGAATAATAATAATAAAATAAAATAAAAATCTTCTACATAAAATTTATTTTTCCCCCTTTGATTTTGGGATAAAATACTTACTACCTGACATATTTTGGTTGTAAATGAAGTGTAATGTAGCTAAAAGTCCAGGAAAGCATGACATTGCAGTCACTTATTTCCATTCGTGATGCAGGAACCAGGAAGAGACCCAGTTAGTAACCAGGGCAGTGAGATGGAAAAGTGACCCAGAAGAATTCTGCCAGACTGCACCTTTGCATATCCAGAGATAGATTTTTACTTTGAAGAACTCAAGCCTATGAGAAATCATTAAACTGAGCCATTTGGCCACTTCAGTAAAGATCTGAGCAGGTTTGATCAGTAACCAGACGCTGTCCTTAATCACAGACTTGTCCTGACAGAGCTACAGAGGTGAAGTCTTAAGAGTGAAGGGTCATGCTGTCTGGGTTACCTGCTTTGAATACACAACATTGGTTCTGGGCATGGTAGCAGTTTGGAAATCTACTGGCATGACATTGTAGTAGGTGGGTGAGTGTGATTTTACCAAGTACAATATGTTCCTGGATCAATATCCTTGTCAATCCTGGAACAACATTCTAATCAACCAATTACAATCGAGATATAACTTTTTAAGAAATATCTGCTTTAGGCTTAAAATCAGGGTTCGGTGCTTCTACACTCTTGTTAATCAGCCATCATTTCCAACCTATTTAAAAAATACATTATGGGTAGGGTTAGGTTTAGGGGCAGGGATTGGGTTAAGTTTATATTTTTGGATAATAATGTTGATCCAGGATCATCAAAAGATGTTGATCCAAGAACATTTCTTACTTGACAAAGTCACTGCAACCGTAGTTGGTACTAGCATCAGGAAACCTCATTTAAAGGCCATGACCCAGACTGAAGAGATGATGTAGATCAGGGGTGGTGAACATTGATCCTGGAGGGCTTGTGTCCCTGCAGAGTTTAGCTCCAACCCTGAAAAAAAAAAAATCTACCTGTATCTTGAAGACCTTGATTAGCTTGTTCAGGTGTGTTTGATTAGGGTTGGAGCCAAACTCTGCAGGGACACAGGCCCTCCAGGATCAACGTTCCCCACCCCTGATGTAGATCATGCTGTTTATTTACTACTCTGCATTTACATTTAGAAGACCTGGTGATAATTTTACAAAATAGCATTTTCTTTTTTGCAATATAGTAATGAGAATGATGTTTGAGTTGTTTTGGGTGTTTTGTATTAGGAACAGATTTTTGGGGTGTGTGTGTGTGTGTGTGCACTCAATTTTTATAAAAAATCCTAAAAACCGGTTTTATTTTCTTGAAGATAAATATTATTTCTTATTTCTTTTGAAAAATTATCTGAGCATATTCTTGACTTGTGAATTCAGATTGTTCATTTCTCAGTCTTTGTTTTTGGCATGTAGCTTGAAGTAATTCATACGGTAGTGGACAAGCAAGCCCTCTTTTCTTCTGTAGACTGTTAGGCGGCGTTTGAAAATGTCAGATTATATCCGCCCTCGATGCCTGCTCTCGTAGGAGAGAGAATGACATCATGGCTGGCTCATGCATTAGTGTTTCTATGATCTAATGAGTGTCCTGGTTAAGGTTCCTTGAGTAATGCAGGGGAGATGGGTTCAGCCCCATGGGACCTGAGCACAGACCATCTACTCTCAGTGAGTCTGGAGTCCTTCTGCCCCATTGTGATACTAACTGATTTAGCCGATGTCTCGCATCATAAATTAATAATAAAAAAGTTATATAGATTTAGGAATTATGCTAATTGGTGCCTTTGGTGACTTCAAATCACTCAAGTGAAAATCATTTCATTTTTGCTTTTGTGAATTCGGGAGATTTAAAATGTGTAGCTTCTACCAAGAGCATTGCAATATTCATGATAAATTTGTGATAAAATTGCCAACCAATCAGCAAACAGCAGCTGACTGTGACCCCACCAGTCTATGATATAAACAGATAATTTGGCCTTAACAAGGCCTTAACGTTACACCTGATAAGGATGTTGCCAGATTAGAAATGTCCAAGTATCGTACCAGAAGTTAACAATTATCGTATTTGGAAGAAAATTATTACATTTACATAACTACATTTTGACATGACCTGCAAATTACCAATAGGAGTATGGTTGGATGGAAGCAGTGCGACAAAAATACTATCCCATAATTTTGCACAATAATCTGACAATAAATGTGGCACACCCAGATTTTCATTTGCACACCCAGAGTCTCTTTTCTGGCTACACTACTGGTTTCAATTTGTCTGTTTCGTTTCCTAGACATCAGATAATCCTTCATTGAGAGATCTTTGTAATGGTCTGAACTCTATTTCAGTGATTAGACTAATATTCAAACATCTGATTCAAATAAATAAGTAATGATTAAATGATTAAACATCATTATTTCTCATGTTTATAGTTTTCCTAAATCACTTTTTCTTGATTTAATTTTTTTCTCAAAACAGTAGGTTCAGATCTCTGAACAAGGCAAGCCAAGTCACCTTTATTTATATAGCGCTTTAAACAAAATGCATTGTGTCAAAGCAACTGAACAACATTCATTAGGAAAACATTGTGTCAATAATGCAAAATGACAGTTAAAGGCAGTTCATCATTGAATTCGGTGATATCATCTCTGTTCAGTTTAAATAGTGTCTGTGCATTTATTTGTCAGTGATATCGCTGTAGATGAAGTGACCCTAACTAAGCAAGTCAGAGGCGAAGGTGGCAAGGAACCGAAACTCCATCGGTGACAGAATGGAGAATAAAACCTTGGGAGAAACCAGGCTCAGTTGGGGGGCCAGTTCTCCTCTGACCAGACGAAACCAGTAGTTCAATTCCAGGCTGCAGCAAAGTCAGATTGTGCAGAAGAATCATCTGTTTCCTTTGGTCTTGTCCTGGTGGTCCTCTGAGACAAGGTCTTTACAGGGGATCTGTATCTGGGGCTCTAGTTGTCCTTGTCTCCGCTGTCTTTCAGGGATGTAGAGGTCCTGTCTATGTGCTGATCCACCATCTGGTCTGGATACGTACTGGATCCGGGTGACTGCAGTGACTCTCTGATCTGGATACAGACTGGATCTGGAGGCTACGGTGACCTCAGAACAAGAGAGAAACAGACAAATATTAGCGTAGCTGCCATTCTTCTAATGATGTAGCAAGTACATCAGCTATACGATGTTTGATAGGGAGCCAGTGCAGTGTGGACAGGACCGGGCTAATATGGTCATACTTCCTGGTTCTAGTAAGAACTCTTGCTGCTGCATTTTGGACTAGCTGTAGTTTGTTTACTAAGCATGCAGAACAACCACCCAAAGCATTACAATAATCTAACCTTGAGTTCATAAATGCATGGATTAACATTTCTGCATTTGACAATGAGGGCATAGGCCGTAATGTAGATATATTTTTGAGATGGAAAAATGCAGTTTTACAAATGCTAGAAACGTGGCTTTCTAAGGAAAGATTGCGATCAAGTAGCACACCTAGGTTCCTAAATGATGACGAATAATTGACAGAACAGCAGCCATCAAGTCTTAGACAGTGTTCTAGGTTATTACATGCAGAGTTTTTAGGCCCTGTAAATAACACCTCTGTTTTTTTCAGAATTTAGCAATAAGAAATTACTCGTCATCCAGTTGTTTATATCAACTATGCATTCTATTAGTTTTTCAAATTGGTGTGTTTAACCGGGCTGAAATATAGATCTGAGTATCATCAGCATAACAGTGAAAGCTAACACCATGTTCCTGATGATATCTCCCAAGGGTAACATATAAAGCGTGAAGATTAGCGGCCCTAGTACTGAGCCTTGAGGTACTCCATACTGCACTTGTAATCGATATGATACCTCTTCATTCACTGCTACGAACTGATGGCGGTCATATAAGTACGATTTAAACCATGCTATTGCACTTCCATTAATGCCAACAAGGTGTTCAAGTCTATGCAAAAGAATGTTGTGGTCTTTTGTGTCAAACGCAGCACTAAGATCCAATAAAACTAATAGAGAGATACACCCACGATCAGATGATAAGAGCAGATCATTTGTAACTCTAAGGAGAGCAGTCTTAGTACTATGATACTTAAAAATAGTCAGAAGAGGACCTATGACTTCTGGAAGCACCTCTTTTAGGAGCTTAGATGGTATAGGGTCTAACATACATGTTGTTGGTTTTGATGATTTAACAAGTTTATACAATTCTTCCTCTCCTATAGTAGAGAATGAGTGGAACTGTTCCTCAGGGGGTCTATAGTGCACTGTCTGATGCGATACTGTAGCTGACGGCTGAATGGTTACAATTTTATCTCTAATAGTATCGATTTTAGAAGTAAAGTAGTTCATAAAGTCATTACTGCTGTGGTGTTGCGAAAGGTCAACACTTGTTGAGGCTTTATGTTTCGTTAATTTAGCCTCTGTATTGAATAAATACCTGGGGTTTTTATCATTTAACATTGGTTTCTCTGGATAATGTTATATGAAGCACCATTACTTCAAACGACTTATACTTGAAGCCTGCCATCTGAGAAATCCTGAAAACGTTGTTATAAATTGAAGCAACACCTCCCCCTTTGCGGCTCATGTTTATAACAGTAATCTTGGGGGGTGGACTCATTTTAAATAATGTAATCATCAGGTTTTAGCCAGGTTTCTGTCAAACAGAGCACATCTAGATTATGATCAGTGATCATATTATTTACAAAAAGTGCTTTCGTAGAAATGGATCTGATATTCAATAAGCCAATCTTTATCATTTGTTTATCCATATTGCATCTGTTTTTTATTTGTTGAACATCAATCAAATTGTTAATCTTAACTTGGTTTGGACGTTTTTTTTATTTTGTATTTTCTAGTTCGGGGAACAGACACAGTCTCTATAGTGTGATATCTAGGTGAAAGAGTCTCTATGTGCTGAGAATTAACTGACCTCTGTGACGTGAGGCAGCTAGCAGATGGTCGGTTTAATAGTCTGTCTGCTTCCTGACCTGGGCCCCAGTTAGTCAAGTATGTTATCAACAATGAATTACTTGTTCGCATCAGATTTGAATTTCTTATTAATATACGCAAGAAGCACGTTTTGGAGAGTACAATTAAGTGCATAAAAATGTACAACTGCCAACAATTTTCACAATAACTCAATGCACATTACTTAATGAGCCAACTTGATGCATTAAATCTCAGTTGAATCTTATCAACTTCTGAACATTCTTTCATCATGTGAGCCATCATATGCAAAAGGATTCGGTTATCAGACATACATGTATATTAAAGAAATATCGTAGAATGTTTTCGGTTTACATGTTACACTACATACAACTTTGTTGCATACTTTATAGTATTTTAGTATTTTACTTATAGTTGACATTAGGGATGTCAACGATTAATCGATGATCGATTAATTGTCGATAAGAGATGCAATCGATTAAGGCTATCGATGGTCGGTTAACCGATTCAATGTTGGGCTGCGTGCGGCTCATGCGCACTCAACACGTGCGAGCGGCTGTGAGTGACGGTGACGATATATAAAAGCATCATCATTCATTCACAATGTACAAATTAAGCTTTTAATGTGATTTAAACTTTAAAGTACATTAAAATAGAAACAACATAAAAGTTCTTCAACATTAAAAGCAATAGAAATGTAGTTACTAATCATTTCATCAGATAACTGTTTTATATCGTGCGCTTTGCAGGGCTGCGGGACACAGTGACAGGACAGGTAGTCTATTCATTCCTACAACTTGTTAATTCATTCCTACGAATTATTAATGTGGCAATTGTCCATGTTTCATTAATTTTGTTCCCTAAATAACCCATGATTTAAGTGAAATAAGGGAACAAATGAATAAATCGAACGAATTCTTAATTCATGAAATCTTTAATTTCCCTTCCCATGTTTACCACAGTAAGAGATGCGAAAACAGTTATTAAAAGCGAAAGATAATAAAATAAACCTGGGAAATTAGAGGGTTAGACTATGAAGATTTAGGAAAAGAAACAATGCCTAAATATACTGAATTTGTGGAAATTCGTGACCAACCGGCAAACCAGAACAAAGCCGCGTAAATGAAGACTATGGGGTCCAAAAGCATGGTCGCGATGTAACATTTTCCAGTTAACCTATTATTCCTCTAATAAACAAAGCTTTTATACCACACTTGTCATAATCAGATCTTATCATTTCTAAATAAATAATTGCTGGATTCAAAACAGCGATTAATAGGCGCTGTGACCGACACATTCCTGGAGCATTCAGTTTAAATAGACCGTAGTATACCGGTCCACTCTGCTGTTATGCCAAGGACGTTTTTGCTCATATGAAGAGGATCATCTTTTCCGTCTATATGCGAATGCGTGTTAAGTACAAGCCTAGTTTACATTATAAATAATAGTTTAACATTCAAATACATTGCGAAAATGGAAACATTTTGATTTGTGCCGAATGAGACATGAGCAATAACCTCCAAGTAAATCTAGCCAAAGCCGCGCTCGCTCATCCTCGTGTGCACGCATGCACTGTCACGATCTAATGCGCTGTATGCCGGATTTTTACAAATCTGACATTTTCTAGGACAGAATCCAGCAGGATCAAATTAATGTGAGCAACTGTGTTTTGGTGCAGCAGCGCCGATGTAGTTCACTTAATGTGCAGCGCAGTCACACGCGCTCCACATTTCGGATAATTTTATACAATAATGTCAGTTGAAAACATTGCAATTGTGCTTTAAAATACAACAACGAGCACCACAAAACCATTTAAAGATGCGCGTTCAGCGTTCTCCGTGCGGGATTGGAAACTGTCAACAAAGTAAAATGACCTCAAAAGTATGGCGCGCTCTCTTCATGATCATAATCGCATCTATTCATTTAATAATCCTGCTACTAGCATTTTATTCAGACTAAAACCTCTTTAATTCAAGTGAGAAAGCGTTTTGTGTGTGTGTGTGGCTTTTGCACATCCTGTCATACCGCTGACTGCGTGCCTGCAATAGACGCATTTTGCAGTATTATGGTTAACGATTAATCGATTAATTGATCGTTAATTTAAACGACGATCGATCATGGAAATAATCGAAATTTGACATCCCTAGTTGACATCTGTATAGAAATAAGTTTGGAGAAAATGCATGAAAGTGGGAATTTCTTCAACATTTTGTTTTCCTAAGTGATTATTGGCTGCTTAATGACTGATTAATGCACCTAATGAGCACCTTTTGGTGTTTACTGTGAGTGATGGGTACATATGCCTTGTGAATTTAGCTCATTCTGTGTCTCTGTTCTTCACAGCACCTGTTTCCTGATGGGCCCATTCAAACAGCTGAAGCGAATGTTCGAGCCCACCAGGTTCATAGCCACTATTATAATGCTGGTAAGAAAGCCTCTGGCCCGCCACACTGCGTCACCACTGGAGAACTAATGAGAAAAGACATTTTGGAAAGGCGAATTAAACCTTGTAGCAGAACAGTTGACTCATTCTTATTAGATATTCTCCTTATTAGATGTTCTTTTTACCTTGTCATTATATTAGATACAAAATGTCAAACCAAGTGCATTTAAGAAAATAACAATCCAAGAAAGACACTGTTGAGTTATATGAGAAGATGAAACTAGCTTAGCTACATAGGCAACAGTTAGCATGGGATATTACAGATATGCACATGCATGCAGGCTAACAGGGCAGAAGGAATGCTTCAGCCTTTTACAGTCACAAATCTGGAGGCTCTTAAAGGGACTACGAGGCATTAAGAGATTCAAAGGACTGTTGTTGTAATCCAGAAAAATCACTGTGTGACACTTTCACATAATCTCTTTTGGGTCTGAATCTGTTCACACTTGCTCCATCACAACGCAATAAGAAGCTTGTTGTAACCAGACTATCAAAGGATTGCTACATATTTCTATGCAGAATTATGATTGGCACCTTCTTATAATGTTATTGATGATTGCCATTCTCATTCAAGTCAAAATATAACTAGTTATTTAATTACTCTGGATTACTATAAAGAGAATAATAGGCGTTTGACTCCCTAATATCTCATTGTCTGGAGTAATCCCAGATTGTTTATCTCACCAGCTGTTAATAGAGTAATTGTTTCTCCATATATACAAACATAAACATTTATGAAAAATATGTTTCTATGCCATGGTTTGTTCAGATGCGTTTGTTTTCCCTCCAGCTATTCCTTGTGTTGACATTATGTGCAGTGTTTTGGGTAAGCTTTTTTAAACCGGTTTATTTCTGATATTTGGTTGACTGTTCACTTGAATGTATATTATACATATTTTATATGTTACATACAAACATATCTTTGTTGCCTTGCAGTGGGACAAAAAGGGTCTGGCGATCATCTTCTGCATTTTGCAATTTTTGGCTATGACATGGTAAGTTATAGGCTGTCAATCATCATTAAAAAAATATACATATATATTTATAAGATAAGTTTCAGATAATAAAAAATTATTATTGTTTGAAGCAAACAAAAAAAAATATATATATATTTTTTTATCTCTTTTGTTTCTGTTTGTTCTTCGTATTCTTTTGTATTTTTAGTGTAATTGAAAGTAACAAGAAAAGGTTTTGATTTTCAAAATAAAACAGCTTGACAAAACCTTGAATTAATTTAATAATTAATGTTATTGTTATTATTTATTTATTAATTTTTTTTAAATAAGTGAATGAATGAGTGATGTTTCAATAAAACATTTTACAAGAATGGGTGGATAAAATTTTATTGAAAGTATGGAATTTACGATTCTTTTTACTACATTGTTCAGAAAAAAATAAATCTTCTCCCCTATAATTACAGATTCTCTGATTTAAAAAAATATATATATTTATGTTCTTTCAAAAGTCTGTTTATGAAATAATATATTTATGAGTGTTTTAGTTATAATTTATTCTGTACAAATCACATTTAATTTAGTTAAGCCTAGCCTTCTGACTTTTCATCTAAAGATAAAGTCTCATTGTACTTGTGATACCATGATTTAAGTGATATTGTGTATCTGTATGAGTGTTTCATGAAGCTTATCCTGGAATTGAACTACTAGGCCAAATGCTAATTCATGCTAGCAGCTAAAGACCTGAGCATGTTCTGCAGTGCTGTGCCCAGGGTACCTAAAACAAATCTTCCCTGGAACCCTGCTGCAAGAGCATCTAATAATGTAGACTGGTTACCTGTTAATTAAACCGTGCATGCGATTTGTCACCAGTGTCTGGCTGTGCGGGTTTAGAGGCAGGTGGTTGAGTCCTTGGCAAGGTGAGGAAGTTGGCCAAAAATAGGAGCATGATGGGAATGAGTGATGTGACTAATAAGAGCAGTGATTATATACTGTAGGTAGAATATTGTAGGTGTAACTGATGGAAGATATCGATCATTAAGAATAAAGTTAGACATTATGATAAGAAACTAACAAGAAAAAATGCAAGCATTTTATAATTAATTTGCAGGCAAAAAACAAAACAAAAATTGGATTGCGGTGAATCCATGTGAACAACTTGAACCGGTTGACTGTGGAAATCTTTTGTCCTTATGCGAAATTCCCAATCACGTTGATGGTATTAAAATAACTGGATTTTGCTTGCAAATTCTGCAAAATAGCAGAAAATGTGACCATACCTTTAGGTTTAGATATTTTAACCAACCCAACACACTATTAAACTTTGGCAAGGCAAGTCACCATAATTTATATAGTGCTTTTTACAATGCAGATTGTGCCAAAGCAGCTTTATAGTATTAAACAGGGAAATAGCGTGCCATTATCCTCTGGCAGGATGAAACCAGCAGTTTAATTCCAGACTGTCTTAAAGTCAGATTGTGCAGAGGACTCATCTGGTTCCCGTGGTCTAGTCCTGATGCCCTTCTAGATTACGTATTCTGTAGTGGAGATCTGTCTTTGGAGCACTTCGAGTTGACATGGTCTCCGTTAGGGTTGGGCAGATAGACAAAGCCATCGTCCAGTGCCCTAACCCCGCCCCACCACCCATCATTATATTTCACTGTAGACATCGCACCAATTTGGTAGACATCGCCCAACCCTAGTCTCTGCTGACATTCAGGACTGTTTAAGCCAAATTTAAAATGTGTGGCTTGTGCTATTTCTGTTCTAAGCAATCAAACTGTTTTCATCTCCTGGATGTTAAAGCAGGTGAAAAAGAGAATCGTAGACCTATACTGAAGGAGGGCCATATCTAGAAACTACAATAGAGAAACTACCCTAGCAACCACATCCATTTGAACGTATATTTGTTCACGCTTTGACTTATATGACCCAAGAATGATAGGTAGAGAGAGATGGGCAGATGTGCAGTATTCCCGTGCCACTGAAGCAGCTAAGTGGAACTGGGCAGCAGAAATAATCTGATCCTCTAAGCGTGTCCTGGACCCTTCACGTGGCCACGAGTAGCGCACAGGTGCAGAACTGGTTGGACGAGGATCTACACTTCACTACTCTGAAACAAGCTCTTCGAGATGAGAAAGGAATGTTTTGTGTTTGTGGAGTGATTTTTATTTGCTATATTAAATCTACATTTCTTTACTTTATATGCATTCCACATGGTTTTCCTCTGTTAGAACTAGAAAAGTTGTTCAAAACGAACTTCGGCTGTTGCTTTGACAAAGCTATGCCTGAACATTTAAGAAAAGTTTCAGTAGGCCTTAAGTTTGGAAGGTTATGCTATATTTTACACAGCATTTCTTGTATGCTGAGTCAGAGGAAGAGAGCAAACACTGTATGTGTGTGTGTGTGTGTGTGTGTGAGAGAGAGAGAGAGAGAGAGAGAGTGTGAGGATGGCCGTTTGAGGGCTCCTGGCTGCCCAGTTTTTCACACGTCAATGGGCCAGATTTTATTGGCCGTGTAATTGCCGTCAGTTTCACTGTGAGGACATTCTCTTCCTTCTCAATGTGACACAGACCAACGCCAGCCTTCCTCTGACTGCAGTCACTCTGGCAACCGCTTTTACCGCATGTATGAAGAGGATACCGGGAAATCTGTAGGGAGGATTCCCTGATGCTAGACATTTCTGAGAAGCTGTCAGTGCATTCACATTTCAGTTGAAGTCAGTTGTGTGTAACGAAATCCCTAATTAGTTGTTTAATCAGCTGAAACATGGGGTTTATATTGGGATATATTTTAGACTGTATATTCGTTATACTTTGTATTGTTGTACATTCTGTCTGTCTGTCTGTCTGTCTGTCTGTCTGTCTGTCTGTCTGTCTGTCTGTCTGTGTGTGTGTGTGTGTGTGTGTTTGTGTCTGTCTTATAAGTGTATTATATAATTTATATATAAATGCATAAATTGTATTTATTTGCTTGTAAATGTAATTAAATGTAATTTTATTTAACTAGGATACACAACATTTATCAAAAGTGGCAGTAAAGGCATTTATTTGTTATATGTTACAAAATATTACTAAAATACATAATATTTTTATTTCTAATATATTAACTTTGTTCATCAAAGAACATTATTATTACTATTTTTTTTTTTTATTATTATTATTTTATCTCAAATGTTGGTCAAATAAATGTAGCATTGGTGAGCATAAAAGCCTGAACACTTGAACTCACAGGGAAAGCACATCTACTATTACGTCATTTCATTACTTTTACTTTAAAAGCAAGCTGTAACTGGCATCTGTGACGTACTTATGGATTTACTCCTTTATTTTCAGGTTGTTGTGTTTTTGAATCCGCCAAGCGTTTAATGGGACATTAGGTATTAACACTGTGTGTTTGTGTGTTTTTAGGTACAGCATCTCCTACATTCCATTTGCACGGTAAGTAAACACCTCCTCACATGTGTTCTTCAAAATTGATTTGATTTTTTTCCTACATTTTTTTTTTAAACCCTTAGTAACATTTTGTGCATTTTGTTAACTTAATAATGTTATTATTCAGAAAATGAAATATCACAGAAGAAATGATTTAATCAGCCATGTCGATGTTGTAAAATAAGGCAATGACAGGCAGTTCATTCCAAAGATTTTACCACATTGAAGTGTGCAGTGTTGCCTGGCAACTGTAAAAGTTCTACAGGTAAAACACAGAAACAATATTTGCAATGTTATTGCAGTCCTGCAGCTAGTTAAGTCTGATGGTGTGGCCTTGGTTGTGTGGGCTCTACCTGTCATGTGCATCACCAAAATTAAAACTGTAGTTCTCCAGTTTAAATACCAGTTAACTTTGGTGGAAGCTAGAGTTTGTCTCCAAATGGCAGCGTGTCAGACAGTGACACCGTCTCTCAGTTCATGTTTGTTGGGTGGGATTGGGTTGTGTACACATGGGGAGCTGATTCTCTGAATGAAAACATGTTGTTATTTACTCATGGGCTTGCCTTCACCATATGGCACTAATCCCCCGCTGGAGCCGCTCTCCCGGTGCCATGCAGACAGCTGCTTGTTTATCCACTGCAATCCTGAGCTCAGTAAAGTTCTTTATCGGAGACCTTTATAAAGACATTTAAAGGGTATTTTGCTTATCCATATCTGTTTCTTGTTTTGAGTTTTATTGTGGCAAGCTACACTCAGGAAAAAAACTGTCACTGGGGTTGTACCTTTCAAAAGGTATACTTTACATAGCTTTTTTTACGGTACCAATAATGAAAACTTTTGAAAAGGTACCGCAACAGTGACGTTTTTTTTATACTTTATACTCAGACGTATACTGAGACTGATTAAAGTATGCTTGCTCTTACCTGTTGAAAGTTTGTTACATCTTGGATAGGCAATTTTAGTTAATATCAATCCTTTATAAATCTTTTTTATAAGCATGTATGTCATGACTTCTAAAAGGGAGCCATATAAATAGAGAGTAATTCATCCAAACTGCTAATTCCGTCATGGTTTGCTTACTTTCAATACTTTTTTTTTAAATTTTTTCTGTGGGGCACTAAGAGAAGAAATTCAGAAAAATGTTTGTGCTGCTCTTTTTCATACAATGGAGTGAATAGGCCACAAAAAGATCCAAAAAAGACGATAAAAGTACAATAATCGTACTGTTAGGGGGGCTGTATGGCATCCTTTTTGACTGTACTAAAGAAAAAAAATCCCATAATGTTTTTTTCCAGAAAACAATGCTACAGCCAGTTATTCTTCTCTAAAATTCGCGTTCCGTGTTGGAATGTATGTTTTTATTTTGGTCTGTGTGACTCCACCCACTGCCAATTTACCGAATTGAAATGCCAGATGGTGGAAAACACAGCATATTGTAGCCATGGAATCCAGCAAACAAACTGGATTCTCAGATCACCGGTTCTACCCAAAAAGAAACTTCTATGGCATACCATACAGTATGAAGCACCGTTCGCACCAAGAACAGAAACTATAGAGATAATGATATTAGAGTCTACACCAGCGAACGATATCGTCTGTTTAATCTCAGCGCAGGATGAATTCTGATTGGATGTCAATGTTTGTATCATTCATCAGCTGAAAATGATTCCAAAGATATTGTTTCTCTTTGCCTTTATAGTTGTAGTGTGGACTTTCTTTATTATTGAGAACGATTTTTAGAACTATATATTTATCATTATCTTTATAGTAATCGTCCTAAATATGATCAGGGCTTATGTACTCAATATGGCATCCAGCGTGGGCGTAGAGTCTGAGTACGAGGTGCGGGAGAAACAACTCTCTCCAATATTTTGTATTTGGACAATAGTGTAACTGCAGTGGAGAGGAAGGTTATCAGTGATTAATGAATAAAAAAAAAGAGCAGCCAAGGAAATTCTACAAAATGTCCTATTTTGTCTTCCATTGAATGCCATGAGAATGAGTAAATTACAACAGAAAGCAACAAGAAGAAAAATGTGGTGTAGAAAATTGCAAGTGGAAATCATGAAAAGGGGTGGTGCAACACATTAATGTAAAAAATAGCCTGTGGTAACACTCTATAAACTAAACAAAAGGCATCGTAAACAGCTTACAACACACAAAGTATTCAAGGGGCTTTGACTGGAATGTCAAGCATCATTGGATTTCTAACTAGAAAATAATCTTTGTAACATATAGCATCTCTTGCTGAACCAGACAACCCCCTCCTTTCCTGACAGAGGTAATGGTGCATGTTTCTGATGGATTCTGACAGCAAGGATGCCCCATCCCCCCAAACTTACGCCCTGCCTGCTTCAGAAAACAGTTCTTCGCCAATGATTCCCTCTGTATTCCACCTGCTGCTTTAGTTTCATCCGCAGACCAAACCCTTGACTCATCTTTCCATTTTTCTGTAGATACTTCATCTTTGGATGCCCCTCTCACACTTGTTTCATTGATGATCGTTTTCCTAGAAATAGCCGCACACTTTGACAAGCTCAGTAATGCTGTTGATGGGTGACTGGGAATCATGGGTTGGGGCTCATTTCATTGTGTTTTTGCTGGATTAGCATGAGCTGTTTATCCCACTAATCTCTGTTTTGTACATTGGGCTGTGCACATGTTTTTTTCATGAGCATGCTGCATATCCGCAATCTAATATTGTGATGATTTTAATGCACTTTTTATTTGGCCATTAGGAAGTCCATGTCATTAGATCCAAAGTCCATGTCATTAGTTTAAATTCACTGTTCTTTGTCTCTCCAGTATGAGAGTGTTAAGATGTTTACACAGTGATTTAAACCGCTTATCCATATCTTGTTTGAATTCTGTATGAATTTGTTCTGTGAAACAAATCCAAAAAAGAGTGCCATGATTTATTTATTTGGTCTATAATGAAAGTTTGGATCACAACAATGTTTATAATCTTTACAAATATTTTTGTATTTGTGTGTGTGTTTCATGGTGCAAATTATAAATTCTAATCATTTCCTTGTACAGTTTTGAAATGGATGAATAATTGATTTCAGTTGATTCAAAACATTTTTTTGATAAGTACAGTGATGGCCAAAATAATTAGAACACTAGTATTTTTTACCAACTACTTTTACTGCAGTGTCAGTAGGAAATATCAGTTTACATTTCCAAACATAAATTTTGGCCATTAATTGTAATAATCCATTCAGGTTTTTGTTTGCACAAGGACCCTGTCAACAGCCAGTGCTCCACAAAAACACACAGGGGCCACAGTATAAAAGGGTGCCGGGAATACACATCATCCTCTATTTCATCTTCAGGAATATTTAGTTTGAAGCATGCATTTCCGGTAAGAACAGTTTCTCTTCTTTACCATGGCAAGCACTAGTAAGGTGTTTAAGAAGTGTGTGGATCCGTGTCCTCATTATTTGACACCTTATGATACACACAATCTTTTTTTTTTTTTTTGCGCCAGTGTGAGCTTTTTTTTTCTATGAAAAAACTCCGCTCTCATTCGTCTCTCTTTTCGGGCTAAGAGGGACAGCCATTGGCCCCCTATGGTTCAGGATCCTCGGTTGCTGAGGCACTGAGGAAAATGAGAATGTGGGGATCTTAGATAGACCTGGCTGATGAGTTAAAAAAAATGGTCTTTCCCTTTCGCGCTCATCAATCATGGACTAGAGTGAGCTGCTGGACGACGATGGTCTGATCCAGCAGCTAATGCTTTGCTGGCTCAAAGCCAGGATGAGCAGGAGATGTCAGATGAGGACGGAGTCCTCCCAATCCTCCTGCCTCGTGTATGATGAACTGCTTGAGCTTATGGAGCCATGCCACGGTGAGGCTTGAATTGCCATTGAAGCAGGCCAAGAAAGTGATACCTCAACGAGTGTTTCCTTTTCAGCCTTAGCCCCACCAGCTTTCAAGAATGATAATTATTCCTTTCTAGCCGTGAGTCTTCCATTTCTTCCCGATCTCCACAAAAAGTCTCAGAAAAATACATTCTCGTCTTGCATCCATAGATTTCAGCATACTAGTTATGCCATCATTGAGGGGATACGTGATAATGGTTATGAGATCTTTACACTATACGCTGGCCTGCTATCTCTGTATGGTGGAGTCATCTTCTCTTAAGGCTCCCCCCCTGCCGTCCAAACCCCTTCAGGATACATCTCGTTTGAATGGCAGGTCAGGCTGCAGCCTCGTCGCACACCATGGTGGTGATTCAGGCTCATCTGCTTAAAGACCTGGATAAAGGTCAGGGTCTTTCCCCTGATAAGTTGGCTGAGTTGCGCTGCACCACAGATCTTGCACTCCATGCAAGTAACCATTGGCAGATCCCTGGTGGCCATGGTAGTTACAGAGAGACATCTGTAGGTGAATCTGATGGATATCAGGTCGAAAGAGAGAGGCTTTCTTCTTGATTTGCTGGTTTCCCCTTGTGAGCTTTTTGAAACTTCTGTTGAGATGGTGGTTGAGAAGTTTAAGGAAGCCAAGATGTGTTGGCTACATTCAAATTCTTCATACCACGAAGGTCTAAGTTTGAGCCCAGACCAAAAAGGGGTCCTGGCCCATCTCGATCTAAGGATCAGACGCAGACTCAGAAGACTAGTGTGGCAACTCGCGTCCCTCCCCTAGAGGACGTAGTGTCTCGTTCCCTTCTCAGGGAACCATAGTTATATATACGTAACCTGAGAAAATCTCTGTGAGGAGCACTGGCTGCTGTCATGTATACAGTCAGGTCCATATATATATTTGGACACTGACACAATTTTCATATTTTCAGCTCTGTATACCACCAGAATAGATTTAAAATGAAACCATCATGATGAATTTGAAGTCCAGACTTTAAGCTTTAAATCAATGGGTTGTACAAAAATGTATGCTTAGAAATGACAACTAAACTTAATACACAGTCAGTCACCCCTTTTTTTCAGAGTTTCAAATGTAATTTGACAGAAATATAATCTTATATATATAAATATTAATATTTTGTTGAGAATCCTTTGCAGGCAATGATTGACTTAAGTCTTGAACTCATGGACATCACCAAAGACTGGGTTTCCTCCTTTGTGTGGCTTTGCCAGGCCTTTACTGCAGCTGACTTCAGTTATTGTTTGCTTTTGGTTCTTTCTGCCTTTAGTTTTGTCTCCAGCAATTAAAAGGCTTGTTAAATCAGGAGAATGACTTGGCTATTGAAGAATATTCCTCTTTTATTACTTTCAAAAGCTCCTGGATTGCTTTTGCTGTAAGTTTAGGATCATTGTCTATTTCTACTATGAAGTACCATCCAATCATCTTTGCTCCCTTTGACTGAATCTGGGCAGAGGGGATATCCCTGTACACTTCAGAATGCTTCCAGTGCTTCTGTCTTCTGTCATGTCATCAATAAACACCAGTAACCCAGTATCACTGGAAGCCATGCATGCTCATGCCATCACACTGCTCCACCATGTTTCACAGATGATGTTGTATGCTTTGGATCATGACTTGGTCCATGCCTTCTCCTTACTTGAAGGGTCACATGATCTCCCTGAAGTCTTCTTTTGATTGTAGACTTTGACAGTGACACACTTACCTCCTGGAGAGTGTTCTTCTCTTGGCTAGATGTTGTGAAAGGGTTGTTCTGTACCATGGAGAGGACTCTCCAGTCATCCACCACTGTTGTCCTCCATGGACATCCAGGCCTTTGTATGTTGCTGAGCTCACCAGTGCCGCCTTTTTTTCTCAGATGGTACCAAACTGTTCGTTTGGCCACTCCTAATTTTCCTCTCTGATGGATTTTTGTTTTTGAAGACTAACATTTGTCTGTTTCACTTGCATGGAGAGATCTTTTGAATGCATGATGTGGGTTCACAGCAATTAAATTATTTTTTTAGGTATTTGAGTACTTCGACTTAAATAAAATTCAAATAAGTTAAGCTTTACAGTTTTTATTTGTTAATGTTAATTCAAGTAATAAAAATAAAGGTTTAATTATATATATATATATATATATATATATATATATATATATATATATATATATATATATATATATATATATATATATATTATTTTTTGTGTAATAATAAGTAATAGCAAATGTTTTTACTTTCAGTTTAATCCTTGTTTGTGTGAAATGTCTTGCTGACTGTAATCAAAACTTTTCCACTTTTTTTTTTGTTTTGTTTTTTCACCATTTGAGATCGAAATATTGACACTGAAAATATTAGCCTGACAAATATGTTTAGCCACATCAGCCCAGCCCTAATATGCAGCTCAAGGTCTTGTATCCCTGCTTGAAATAATGGATCCTTTGAGTAAAACATGTAAAGAATATATAAATGAAATAATAAGAAAATAAAGTTTATTGCCCAGCCTTAATATCTACCCCTCCTTCTCTGTATAGTACTTATGTGTAACAATATAACACATTTATATTTGTGGGAATAATATGCTAAAAACAATCCCTTAATGTCTCTACTTTTGTATTAGCCACAAATGTTTTTTTGCTCTCTGGTCATTAAGGTCTGGCTTATTCAGCTTTTATCTCTATTTTATTTTTTGTGAAGGAAATCCGCTCGCTGCGCTGTAGAGCCAGGGCTTCCGTTGCTCCAATATTTCATCAGACAGCACGGGGAGTCAATCATCATTTATTTATGTGCTGTATGTGCAGAGCTTTTAAGGCCAAGCTCTAAACAGTCTCCTGATCGCACTGCTGTGTGGGTGCGTGTAATGCAGGAGGGATGAGTAACAGATCTGCAGACGTTCGTCAGTCTCCCTCCCTATTCTCTCGTTCTTTTTCTCTCTGATTCTCTGCTCTTTCTTTTAACCTTGACTGCTTTCACGCCTCCTCCACTTCCTGTGAATTTTGAGCATGACCAAGTCTGCATAGCAACACATTTAGAGAGGGTGATAGAGGCAGAGGCGGAGGAGAGAAGAAAAAGGGTGGATGCTGAAGCGAGGAAGGCACCGTGACCTTGTTCTGCTGTTGCCTTGGAGACCGTGATGGTTACCTCATCGTTTAGCTCCATATCAGGACTGAGCGACGTCACTAAAATATATATTTCAGCCTAATAATTTCATCTTAATATTTATTATGCATTTGCTGCTGTGTCCTAATAAGACAGGACCGTCATTTTCGAGCAAAAAGCCATTATTGTTGTGTGTGTGTGTGTGTGTGTGTGTGTGGTCTATATTTTTAATTTAAGCATTTTACAGAAATTGCTTACTGTCCTTGTAACAGAAGTTTAAATCTGATACATAAAAGATCAAAGAAATGTGCCTAGAAACAGAAATAAAAGCCGATACAATTTTTGATTTGAATATTTATAAATGTTGAAATTAAGATTAATAAATGCTTTAGAGCTATTTTTTATTATCTTAACTAATGCAATTGACAAATATGAACAAATGGAACCTTACTGTAAGCGTTACCAAATCTTTTACTAAATCTTTACTAAAATCTTTCACTAAAACGACTGCCCCAAATAATGCATTACAGTCATCAAAATCTATAACCCTCACTCCACAAGGGGGTTGGTCATACGATGGATTCCCGCCAAAACACAATAAAATATGCAAGAGCTCTGTCTAACTACAACAAAGAAAAGAAATTGTTCAAAACAAGCCGGGTTTTTTTTTTTCTCCTCAGAACAAAGAATTAAATTGAATGTTAAGGTAATAAAGCGCATTAACATGCAGCTGTGAGTTTATTTGGGATTAGTTCTGGTTTTCATAATCAGTATTTTCATTATCCATCTGTTTCTCTGGATTATGCCTGTGACCCCCCCCCCCCCCATCCATATGTTTGTCGAGTCATCAGCTGTAAGCATAAATGTCTTTTTTGTTTTCACAGGGATGCTGTTATTAAGTGTTTCACCTCCTGTTTGAGCTAAACTCTCCAGTATTTCATCTGACGACCAGACCTGCAGAGTAAATACGTAAAAAAAAAAAAAAAAAGTTTGTTTTTCCCTTTGATCTCCAAGCCACGCTGTCCTCCGTGACCTTAAAACCTTTGCTCTTTTGTCTTAATATAATAATTTTAAATGAACATTGTGTAATATTAAGGGTGAATATGTCATATCTGCATTTATTACTAGCCTTACTTTTTTTTTTTCTAAGGTTTTTTTGATATTTTTATTTTGTGTGTGGCAGATAAATGCTTAATAGAGGATATACTGTGAGTAAAAAAGTGCCTTGTTATTACATGTGATGTTTATGAATGAATACTACTGTTCACTTTTGTACAGAAAAAAAACTGCATTTCTACCAAAGCAATTCTACCTTTCCGTATGATACCATACACCAAATGAATAAATGCAATCCTCAAAATGTGTTCTTTCATTGGTTTGTGATGTTATGTGTCTGTTTAACAGAGGGTTAACGTGTCAGATGTTATAATCTTCTGACTGATGTGTTCAGAATAATAATGTTGGTTGTTTGAGCCCAGGGCACCTCAGACATCTGTCTCACCACACACTCCGAGTCTCTGGAGATCAGCTGAGGGTGTTCCATCCGTATAACCTGCGCTTTCTTTTGTGCTTCAAGAATCTACTGTATGTTTCTGTTTAATACACCTATACCATGTACAGGTTTGTTCCTTGCCTCCGAGCCTCACGTGTTCTTCACATGACCTAATAACCTGGAGTCTGTTTTTAGACCACCTCAGGAAGGAGACTGTGGTTCCACAGATGCGGTTTCCATGACAACTGTGGGAGGGCTCTGTGTTCTTGAGCATCCCTCCTCCACCGCACACTTCTGTGCACAATGCTGATCACGTGGCAGTAATTACCTTGGTGGGATCGTGGGTATAACTGTGGATAGACCCTCCAGCCTATGGCTGAGAAGATGCTTTAGATTTCACACTCCAAAAAACACAAAGTGAGAATATGTAGGCCATTTCACATCGGGTTGCAAACCATCAGTTTTCATCTTGGTTCATTTTGATTCATATGAAAGCGTTTTACTGTAATCTCTCATTTTACATTTCATTCTGATGGCAATCTTTGGATGTTGTTCATGAGAAGGAAGCTCTTTTTGTGTGCTGCTTAATATTAAAGAGAAACCTATTGATTTCCCCCATCATTTGACTGGAGCTGGAGCACTTCACAGTGGCTGGGTGACAGAACGGCTGTCATTGAGGGGGGTGACGGATCAATAACGATGGAGGTTGCTTGTCTTTATCCTCCTCTGTGTTATGCCAAGGTCACCAAGGACAAAATATTGACAATCAGCAAAAAAAAAAAGTGCATTCGATTGCATCAGCGTCCATTCCAATACATCACTATTTCAAATCTGATATCCTGTTCTAATTATATAAAGAATAATGTGCAGATAATCATTATCCCAAAAATTTTTTGGACACTTTTATTTTTTATATTTTTTATATAATAACAATTTTATGTTTTATATTAAGTATTCAATATAACAGCATTCGTTGTGTAATGCTGACTACCACAAGAATGTATTTATAAACTGTCTTTAAAAAAGAGCAAAAACCAAATTTATAGTTAGACATGATTAATAGAAGTAAATGGAGAGAAAAAATGCAGAACTTAAAATGTAAAACTATACCTACAATTTATTTATAATTATTATTATTTTTGTGTGTATGTGTGTTAAAAGTTGTGTATAGGCTTAAGCTTTAAATCTATTATTTAAGCCAAATATATATATATATATATATATATATATATATATATATATAGATAGATAGAGAGAGATTTACGTTATTTATTATTATTTATTTATTTTTTTTTACTAAAAATCATGATAAAATAATTGTAATGTTAACGGATGGGCCCCATTTCCTCTTATTATTTTATTAATTTATTTATTGAAGAAAATAATATGGTATGGATTGTCATTACATTTATAGAAATTCAATATTAAACAGACAAACATTTATTTAGAAGCCTTTTTGTTTGGTTTAAATAAAGCAATATATTGATAAATATAAATACTGTACATAATATAAATACTGTATAGATAAAGCTATAGCTAAATATAAACACTCATGACATCCATGGTTAATGATGAACCACACAAGTGATTACGCAGCTACAACAGTGAGGACTTGGCTGTATTGTTTTGTGTCGTGTTTAATGCAACGAGCTTTTATTAGGTACATTCATAGAGGCACTTGTGTGAGCATGGCTTTGTTGTTTTTATCTTTATGCTGTGACCACGCCCCTTCTGCGCGACGCCGGATAAAGCCCGCAGATGCCCCGCCCCTTGTCAGTCTAGCGGAGAGATGCGGAGCGAGATGGACTACTGCGTCTAAAACCCAAAGATCAGGTGGACCGAGGCGAATGGACCAATATTTCTCCCATCACTCACGCACAGATTATTACTTCATTATTTCGCGCACCGATAGCGTTCAAAATGCCTTTCCCACCAATAAACCTGCACTCACGGATATCCTCGCCTAGAAAGGAGCTGTTCAGGAAAAAGAAGAGCAGGGACAATGTCGCACCTCCTGAACCCGCGTTCAGTCAAAGGACAGGAGACGACAAGGAGTCGGAGAAAGATAAACTATCCACATCGTGGACATCGGCCAATCTAAAGCAGCTGGGACGAAGCAAGCCGAGCAGAGTGCCTCCAGATCCCGAGACGGACAGCAAACATTCGTGGTTGAGCGTCCCCAAACCCTTGGCTACCTCATGCGAAAGCGTCCCACGGTCCAGTTCTGGAGAGTCCAGCCATAAATACGCCTCCAGGAACTCTCTAGCAAAAGAAGGCGGCGAGCAAGAGATCCACTTCTCCCTCAGCCTGACCCCCGAAGCCATCCTGGTCATCCAAAAGCGCAACCTGGAAAAGCAGATGATGGCCAAGCAACAGAAGTGCTGCGCTTCCGCGGACTTGCGACACCGGCGGGTTTTCCCGTCGAAGAGAGCTCAGGGCAGCTCCAGTAACAAGAGCTCCGGACCTGTTGCCAAACTGGACGCGTCCAATGACATTAGCACCATTGTGAAGATCTCCCTCCTCAACGATCAGTATAAATATGATGATGTGGAGTACGAGGAGGAGGACGGAGACGTGGACGAGACAGTCATGCGGAAATGTAAAGAGTGGCTCAAAGGTGTGGAGAGTGCTGCTGCTTTTGGGAAAGTGGATAAACTGTCACCTCTGCCTCATATTAAAAGCTGATTAACCCGAACTCAGCCTACTTCATTCCACACCGAAAGGTCCACTGTGAAGTCTTCAGTTCACGAGTTATGTGTCAAACACAAAAGTCACCTAATTTGCTTTTAGAAATAATGTCACACAGAATGCGTGCTTGCGTTGGACGGAGCGCAATGTAATATAGAATACTGAGTCGCCTTTGTAAAAGTTGAACTTCAATTTTAATGCACATGTGGCTCTCGCACACAGGACGCGTTCTTCTTTTCAGCAACAGATTTTAACTTGACTGTGCGACTTAAAATCTTGGCACACACACACAAATATATATGAAGTTATTGGAATGGAACAGAATGCAGAGGTGCTCTAAAAATGATTGTTTTCACATTGATGCGCCATTAAACCTGATGGCGCAAGTGGCGATGCACTGGCCAAAAAACAACCTTATGACGCAGCGCACATAAAGCAACAATAAATAAACATGTCTGACTGAACGCAAGAACGCGTCCTTTGCGTACACACACTCAGCGTTTTTAATGGACTGACTGGAATGTTTTTTTTTTTTGTTTTTTTTTTTTCTGGATTGAGATGTATTGCTGATCACTGAATTTTTGCAGGTTACCTTTACGCATTGAATGAGAAGCAGTCGTGTTTTTTGCACATTGCTATTGTTTTCACTTTGATGGGCTGAATGACGGATGTTTGTTTCGATCTGTGGAAGTGAGAGGATGCGAATGTCGACCGGTGAAAGGCATCCAGAGGCCACGGTCCTTCCTTTGTGCCAGAAAACAATAGCCATCAAGGCGACACTGTCTGAAAGCCTTAGAATAGACACTTAATATCTGAAACTTGTTAAAAGTTTGTGTGTAATATGCACTCGGTGACTGTTTGATCGACGAACCAGCCGTGTACAGTATTTATTTTGCAACGTGTGTTTATATGCTGTGTGTTGTTCCAGGTCATTTATAAGGTTTCTGATAATAAAATCGAAAAGACATGTTTTCATTAGTATTATTATTATTATTGAAAGAACATCTGTGAACAACCAGTAATAGCTTTAAAATGGCATACAACTTTAGGCCCTATGTGAATTATTGGTTTTATTGAGTATGCCTTACAGAATCTCCTCTAGGCCCAAGTGTTCCATTTATTTTATTAACATTCCAATTCTAGACATTCTAACATTCTACAGTAAATTGTTTACATCTTCAAAACACTCGATGAATATGAAAATAAATCAGAAACATAAAAAGGTTAACAAAAATGTTATTGTGTGAAAGGCAGATCGCGCTTCCTTCCTTTTTCTGCCGCTAGTCTTTACAAACCTTAAATGGGAAGACTTCTTACAAATATTAACTGAAGTAGGAAAAACCTGAGCACAATGCGCCTACAGTGAACAAACTGAAATGAATGAGCTATAAACTATTAAAAGAACTGAGGTTGTGAAGCTCGCGCCCGGGCAACAACCACTAAAACAGATCAGGACTGAAACTCATCACACTCAACTTTGAGCTCTTTCTGTGGAGAAGCTGTAACTGCAGATTGAGTTTAACAACGAAAACAATGCTTAAAGTCATTCAGAACATTGCTAATTCTTGAGGTTTAGCATCTGTTATCACAAATGCATGTACAGCAGTTAACACTACTGTGTTTAGCTAGCTGTTAGGAAAGCTGTTTGCTATAGTGGGGTGGTTCTGATGCAAAAACACTCAAAGACATAAAAACACTAGTTTGGTTTAGAACCTAATATTGAAAGCTTCAATAACTTAATTATTTGAATTGTGTATAATGTGTAAAAACAAAAAACCTTCAAAATTATGCATTTAGGTTTTTGGCTCTATCCAAAATGACTTTCTTTAATATGCATTTTGACTTCATGTCAGAGAGTTACAGTATTTATCCATATCTAAGTCGAATGCAAAAAGGTGATTTTTATGGTGAAAATTTAATTAAAGCTAAAACAAATCAAATATGTATTTCTCTGATAGATCAATCACTTTTTTTCCAACTCAAATGTCATACAAACAAACAAAAAGTTCATTTTCATGTAGTTAGTCAACATCTTCATAGCTTCACTGGCCTGATTATGACAATGAAAACTGAAGATATTTATCATGTCAGTTTACTGCCACCTATCCTGGACTCTTACAAATCAGCACAATGTCCAGAAAAGGTAGGACTAACAGCATTCATTACAGTTAACAGAATAAAATACTTCTAAGTTGAAGTTTCACACAAGTCCCAAATGAACAAGGATTGTCTGTTCCTCAATCAAGCCACACATTTCTGTATTCATGTCAGTTCCTCTATGGGGTATGGCTTCAAAGTGACTGTAATCGTCTTACAACATCTCTGAACCTTATAAAATCCTATTCTTTTGTGTCCTCATCCTCATCCATGGAAAATGGTACAAACGAACAACTTTAGTATTGGTCACCCTAGTTACAACTAACACCAGGTCGGCTTCAAAAGTCCTTTTCATTACCCAAAGGCCCTTATTCTTTTCACAAACCTTTGCAAATTCATTACCCCACACTGTTATAGTCTTTGTACCCATACTTCAAAGCTTTCGTTCTAAATTCTGTCCCAATTTAGTCCACTCAGGTGGAGCTTACAAGTTGTTTTTAATGGGGATCACTAGATAGAAGTGTACTTGTGCATGGGCTCATGTTTGACCCTATCCAGCGTATTGCAGCAACCTGGTCTTCAAAAACCATCTTGACAGCTCTAACATAGAAATAATCATTGCCCACATTATTTTTTAAGAGTGGCTGTGTAAAGCTATAAGTAACTTAAATGTGCAAGGCTTCCAGTTATTTTAGCTCTGCAAAACATTCTGTTATGCTACTTGATTGCAAAAAATTGCAAAAAATGTTTTAAAGTTTCCCAAGTATTTCTTTCTGAAAAGTTTGTTAATGGAACCAAGGAAGAAGAATCATTTATGGGAATCAAATTCATATTTGCAGTCCTGTTTGCTCAGCTGTGGTGAAAACTGTCCAGCCTTGATTCATGCTGACACAGATGCTGCTAAAGCACCACTTCCTTATTTAACACAAAAGATAACTGTGTGTCCCTTCACCTTCTCTTATTGCTGCGGAAACAAACTGATTAATGTTCCTCTTTGTGAACAGCCACAAAGCATCCACTTCCTGAACAGCCCGAGCCTGTAAAATATAATAATGTTTGCCGGCCAGCCTGGCCGTTTCCAGAGATGTGCACACCATGAACTGATGAAGTACCTGTACTTACACAACAAAAAGGACAGTCTCCTCTCTTATTTGTGTTACTTATTAAACACGTATATGTCCCACATGTCATTCTTATTGGCATAGTCAATACTTGACTAGTGTAGACATTTGATGGTCAGGATATTTTCAAGATATTTTCATTAGCATCTGTTCCCATACATAGCAGTGATGATTATGATTTGTTTGGAAATGTTATTAAATACCATCTGTTAGACATTATTCTATATCTACAGGACACCAGTTGCATATGTAAGTTAGGCAGTTCATGTCACCAGTGCTGGACCCTTTTTGTGTGTGTGTGTGTGTGTGTGTGTGCATTCCTTAGTCAGTGGTGCACAGAAAGAGTTGTGTAATGATAAGTGCCCAGCATCATAAGAGGTCAGTATTGCATAAGAAGTGCCAGCAGCAGGAGGGAATTGTCTGTCCTGGACAGTCGCGTATTGAGGTGCCGCCAAATAACAGCCTTATGAAATGGGTTTCTGGGAAACTGAACAGAGACTGACAAAAATCTACTGGCTGTCTGTGTACTTAAGTGTCATTATAAAACAGTTCCACTTCTAAATTTGGACTGAGTCACTCAAATAAAAAAAATTACAATATACACAATATCTATATTAAAGCTTCAATATGCATATATTATAACTTGGATTACTTGTTTGTTTTTGTTGTTGTTTTTCCAGGTAGCATGATAAGTGTTTATTGGACATTATACCCATTGTATCTTATTAATAGCTCTGCCATTTTCAAAATCAACAAGCCAGTTCTAGCAAATGTATTTCTGTAATTGTTTTTCTACAGTAAGATGTTTTCCAAAATATTATGACAGAGACGTGAAAATGTACTGAAGAGTAGGAATGACTCAAGTCGTTTACCCATGGTAAAATCATCAGCATCATGTGGATTATTACTCTAATCTACACTCCTTTAGTTCTCAGTCATGCAAATTCAGGAAAACTCACACTATTGCTCACTGCTGCGTTGTGATCTCTGTGACGAGAGAAGAAAAATCATCCAAGTGTGATTTTCTTTCTGAAAGGCAGCCGGTCCATCTGAATGTCAGAGGCAGAGGAGACAACAAAGCCCCAGCAGAACAGAGCCGATGGTGATGACTTCTGCTCATGCTGTCGATTCTGATCAAGTGCTTATGAGGGAAGTCGTGGCCTAATGGTTAGAGAGTTGGACTCGTAATCGAAGGGTTGTGAGTTCGAGTCTCGAATTGCTCCCCGGGCGCCGTAGCATAAATGGCTGCCCACTGCTCCGGGTGTGTGTTCACAGTGTGTGTGCGTGTGTTCACTGCTGTGTGTGTGCACTTTGGATGGGTTAAAAGCAGAGCATGAATTCCGAGAATGGGTCACCATGTCACGTCACTCGCTGCTTGAGAGAAAATGAAAGGCACTATTATCAGTATTCCTTTCCTAATCAAACAATCTCTTTTCAGGATGTGCTTCATATGAAGTGTAGAGAAACCATAAGATCATATTGATTTCTACCTTAATTGAAGCTAGTCTGTTTAAATTAAACTGCAGCACATAATAAACCCAATTCGTAATCAGGATTCCTTGATGGACTAAATGGACTAAAGCGCAAACATTGTCAATGAAAGACAAAACTGAGTATACACAAAGTGAAGTCCACAGAAATACCGGTGTAGAAAAGGACCACAAACATTGTGATATATTTATATATATATATGGTTTTCACTTTATAGTGTGTTAATATTTACTAGCTGCACTGTAAATATAATAATGAATTAATGAGGCGTTTATATAGTTTATTACACTTTCACAATTGAACATATTATTGTTCTCCTTTGCTCTATGGTCTCATGCTTCCGTTGTCTTTTTCTTACATTCTAGCGCCATCTAGAGACAAACTCCAGACTGCAGCGCTTGAAAGACTGCTACATTACTGAGGGGAAAAGTTCAAAGATATAGACAAGAGATGAAGCTCCATGATTCCAGACCTAGAGAAGGATAGAGAGAAAAGGTTTACTCTATTTCTAAGAGTATGAATGAATTTCACTTCAGTTTGAAACACGAAACAGCTTAGTGATCATTCATGAACATAAAATTGAACTTTGATTTTTGTGATATTTAAATGTGTAAACCTTAAAAGTGGACAACAACACAGTGCCCTTCAAATGTATTGTGCAATTTAGAGTTAAGTATTCTATTCAAAATGTATTCTAACTGTAGGCCTCAGCAGTAGAGTTTTTACATCTTAGAACTAAATGCTAGATTTAAATATGAACCTTTTATCACAGCAAAGGTTCTAAACATACCCACCAACAAAAACAATGGAACATTACAAAACCTTTAAGTTCAACATTAAACCATTTTGATAGTTAGAAGTTCATATTTACATTTTAAAGTTCTTTATTGAACTCTAAAGATGCAGTCCCTTAAGAGTGTACACCCTCCTGGAATCAAGGACTTATTATTACTAATGAATCATTGAAGAGAGAGAGAGAGAGAGAGAGAGAGAGAGAGAGAGAGAGAGACCGCATAGTGGTTACCAGATCTTGCCAGTAGATGGCAGTATTGAGAAAACTTAGAGAAAGTGTTACATTGTTTTCTGTTGGACCTCTTTAAATGTATGTATATATATATATATATATATATATATATATATATATATATATATATATATATATATATATATATATATATATATATATATATATATATAGACCAGCTCACTTCTTCTAAACATGCAAAATGTACATTTCTTATTACATTTATTCTACAAACTTTTTTTCATTGGTATATTTGACTGATTCTGTTGTCAGACAACGGGATGCATATAATATAGTGACTGAAATGTGACCCATTAAGAGTAACCAGCACTCCTTTCCAAGATGTTAATCTACACAAATTTATAATCATGCCGTGCTGTGATTTTGGCTAGACTTGCATGCAAAATTAGAGAAGCAACATATTTGAAAGAATATATATATAAAATATATATATTTAGTCAGTGTAATTAAATCAAAGCTCTCTTCTGGTTATTATTGTGAATGTTGTTTAGAGGTGTATATTTCAAACTAAACTCACAAGTCAGCATCAAACCTCTTTTAACATCCAAAATGAGCTCCCGGACATTTGGATCAAAGCACATCCGCTCAACACGTACTGTATACACACACATGTCTATACACCACCTGTATAGTAACAAACACATCATCCTCATCAGTGGGGCATCCATTACCATTTCAAATAAAGTTGACCATTTCCTTTAGAGGAAGTCTCTGTACTGAAATATTCATGACAGTGCCCCACTGCAACCACACCAACAACAGCATCGACAAGTTTACAAGTATTCACTTTCTCACTGTGGCTGGTTTTAGTTCATAGCCCTGAAAATGTGTTGTCCTTACCTCGCTAAACTCCCATAGGAATGAAAAATCACCTGTGAAACCTCTTTAATGTCTCAGTTGTTTCTCCAAGACAGCGCTGAGAGTCAATTGAGATCAGATTGAGAACAGGGGTCTCACAAATGTTTCCTGTAGAATTTAGGAAGAAATCTCAACAGTGTCTCAGACTATGTTCAAATATGCCAAAACACTAAAATATCTACAAAAGACATCGATCATTTACTCTCAAAACCAAATGATCTATACTATTTACAGAAATTGAATAGGTCTATACTCTTACTATACGTCACAAATTGTCTCTGCATATTTTTATTCCTCCTAAAATGTATTTTAAGCAAAACCTCCAACCTAAAAAATTCCTGTGGCCCTGCTGAGGTGAATATAGGCTACAATGAGGACAAAACATCATGAAAAGTGAATGGCAAAACCCTCTTGAGCAGAAATCTATCTAGATGTCCATGTAGTGTCAATTGTGCTGTAGTGTAATTTATTGCAGGACAGTAGATGTGTGTCTCCCAGAGACACTTTGAAGTGTTACTGAAGTCTGGAGGATTGAGGAAGCCTGTCGTTGTGATATGGGGGAGCAGTTGGTGTGGACTTGTGATTGACTTTGATTTTGGCCGTCTGGGTTGAGGACAATAAGAAATTTTGAGACTGGGGGTTAAGGATGTGGGGGAGGGGTCACTGACTTATCAGTCTCCTCATATAAAAGCAAGACTTCTTCAGCGGGCTGTAATTGTGTCCTCTAATGACCAGCACTGGAGGAGAGGACAAAGGGAGAGCTATAAAGGATTTTATGGGCTGCCAGTAGGAAACCAAATTGCTGAGCAAATGAAACTGCCCTGTTGTTTCCTCAGCCCAGCCAAAATCTTTGTCCAGACTTCATGATGTTGAGCCGGGACCAAAGCAGGCTGAGCCAAGGACACCTGCTGGGGCCTAATTGGTCCCTGTTGCAGTTAATGGCTTCCTGTGGTTGCATGTTTACTTCTCATTGGTTTAGTATGCTGGGGGTTCCCATCTCTGCTAAAAAAATAGTGGCCCTTATGAGGCCCTCAGATTAAGATTTCAAGATCTCAACTCTTCCTCAATGTATCAAGCTGTGCATTAATTTGCCAAAATATAAGAGTCTGCATTCACCAGTTAGAGATCCTCTCTACAACCTCAGTTTACTGTTTCTGTCACAGAAGCTTGTCAGCATTCAGAGGTGCACCAGGTCAACCCCGTCACATACGCTGATGCATACCTGAGGTGTCTGCCTAAAACACGCTACTATCTGGTGAGACCAGCATTATGCCCTGCTTTCTTTCCCTGTAGATATTTACTTAAACTTTAAGTGATTAGACTTTAAGTGATTAAAATGCCTGTGAATAACCATCTCTAATCTGGCCTTCATGAGGTTCTGGAGCTGCAGAAACAGCTAAAATGACTCGGGTCTCTTCAGAGAGGTGTTCAGGGTCTGGACAGAACAGCACAGAAGCACACGTCAACTTCAGAAGCAACTACAAGCAGTGGGTGAGAGCTGATGCTTTGAACAGTGCTGTTTCCACACTGGATCCATGATCAATTCACAGAAGGTAGAACCTATTTGCTTGAAGATCAAAAATAAAAAAAGTAAGTTTTCCATATTATTAGAATTCTATTTATTTATTTATTTATTTATTTATTTATTTATTATTATTAAATACACAAGGTGCCACAGTAATAAGTTGGGCGATATAAGTAAAATATTATTGCAATCATTTCAACCAAACATCCATTGTATCCATGTTGGCAAAAAAAAAAAAAAAAAAAAAAAAAAAAAAAATATATATATATATATATATATTTTTTTTTTTTTTTTTTTTGAGAGAGAGAGAGAGAGAGAGAGAGAGAACTAAACAAAACATTGGACTGAGTTGAATGAGTTGTGGATCAAACTGACTCTTTGAACTGATTCACGGAAAACTTTGCTACTTAAGTTTACATCTTGAAAATTTAGGATTCTCATTTTTTTTATATTTTTCATTCATGCTGGAGCAGCACAGCAGCTATTCCAGCTCAGATGTGACTCTTGAGGATCTCCTGAAACTTCAGATCAAACCTGGTGACTCCACAGCTCAACACAAACATGTACGCTTATGATCATTCAATCAGTCACTGACCACAACACTTCAGCTGAACGTACAGTGCAATTGCCTTTCCTCCTTCTTTCTGTGCTCATGTCTTACTTATTGTTACAAAAAACATTTCAGTTCATTTCACTTACTGAAATGAAAAAAATACATAAAATAAAATAAAACAATAATAATAATGACTTCTATTTAGACTATTTAAAATGCTGCCAGGGTTGTAAAGGCCTGCAACTATTCTTGCTCCCCATGCTGTTTGCCCTGCTGACCTTACACAAACACACCTTCTGCTGGAAGCCGGTTTAACCTCAACTTTATGGGAAAAGAGAATTGATTGTTCACGTAGCAGTGAGATGACCAAACAGTAGTGAAGGAGGATCTCCTTCAGTCAGCACATCATGGACAAACATCACCCAGGGGAGAATGTCTAATTCATTTCACACACAAAAGAGACTGACCAATTTGGCCTGGGATGTCACATGATGCCGGAGGTCAGGGAATCTGTTTAACTGTTTGGAAAAGAGCTCTCTGGACTTTAAATAACCTTTCTCACCAAAAAGAAAAAGTCTAGCAAGTGAGTCAGCGACCATCCAGAACAGCATAAGGAGAACGAATATCTCAGATAAGCTGTTGTCTGATGTCCTTTTAGATTTATCTCATGAGGAGATTACAAATCTCAAATGTGTCTCCTGTAGACCAATGTCGCATGTCAGTTATTATGAATTTTCTATATAAAATCAAACATTCTTCCAAGACTAAATTATCTGAACTGTACTAATTAACATCGACTTTATCACCAACAAATGTCTCATTTGTTCCTATTTTTCTCCCTCTTAAGCATTTTGTAACATCTCCTGAGCAATGAAAGAGCGACCTCTGAGCAATAGGATTTTCCCCTGGTTCACTATTACTTCTAGCTGGCCGGCTGGTTACTTAGTTCTGTATAGACTGTCAAACTTCACAGCCACAGTAATTACAGCTGAGCCCAGAAATAGAGATATTTCAGATCCATAAATTACACATTCAAGTCTATTTCTTTTTATATTTACCTCCGATTGTTTGGTTTCTATGAGAGATGCTGAGTCCCAATATCTATCATCCATGTTGAATTTCACACCTTTTTATTTTCAGGATGGACAGTCAAATATGTCTGAGGAACCTCGCTCCATCGTCACTGAGTTGAAAGGAGAAATAGACAGAACAAACTCTTCCAAAATCTTACACACCCACTTTTTTTTTCCTTTTCTTTTTTTTCAGAGCATTAATTTTGAATCCAACATTACTGGTCTCTCTCTACCTATAGCCAAAACCACTCATCAACATATTCTTAATTTTATTCTCATCCTATCTGCCGGTCTACAGACTTGTAAGATGTCTGTTAGCTGCTACACAGTGCTGTGAGGAAACGCTCTGTATGGCCAGTTTGCACCCAGCAGACAAAGTGTGTCCTCACCCGGGTGTGCAGTGTTATCGGGTGTGAGCTGGGTTGTGTCTGAGGCTCTTCTTGAGAAGTAGCACATCATTAGGAATATATTAGCAATCCTATGCTCACTCCATTGGTTACTCACACGTATCGCCCAGGCTTGGCCGTGTTGCAAAGTGGGGAAAAAGGTGGAGATCCATCTCAATCTGAGAGACAGTAAAGAACGATCTTGTTACCCAGACACTGTGTTTTTTTGTGTCCATTTTCAATAACGTAACCTTAAAAGATGGAACTGAAAAGAAAGTATCATTGTCTCAAAGTCAATAGGGTTGACTGACTCCCGTTGTATGGGTAAAGCAATAAAAACATTTTTCTGAATCTTCTTTTGTGTGTTGAAAAGAAGAAAACTGCACTGGCTTGGAACGACATAAGGAAATACGTTTACAAACTTGAGCATTGTAGTAGAACAGTGTGTCCAGCTCAAACTAATCAATGTACATTTCTGAAAAATAGCTCTCAAAGGGTGTTTTAGTTATATAAGTTGTTGACTATTAGTATGTCTACTTTCTTCACAGATGCCAGTCTCAGTAAGAGTTGTGAATGCTTTCCAACAGCAAGGCAAACAGAGTTGGGGACAAGACGAAACTGAGCTAATGTTTCCTGAGGTAAGTGTCAAACCACAGCGTCTGTGATCCCAGTAAGCAGCAGTGAGACAAACACACCTGCAGCAGTCTCACACACAAACATACATAACTCTCACTTTCATCTACAATTATACAGACAAGTGAACTTTTAAAATGAGCTCTAGATATAATAGTTTTCCTATTAGATTTCAATTAGAAAAAAACTGTGTTTGGTCTCACTCCTTTCATTACACAATTTACTGATTATATGGTTTGTTGTAAATACATTACATAACTTTAGCAAGCACACTGCTCAGTCTACTTTCTGTTTACATTCTGAATTAATCTATTTTCAATATCAAGAAATTAACCTTTGAAAAACTATACCTTACTGATTACATATTACATACATGTTGAAAATTACATTTATTTATGTAATCAGGTTTGCTTATTTTAGATGTGCATTCTGAATACTTTTGGGTTACTTCTAGATTACTTTTGACATAACCTTTTTTATAGATTTAAATTGGATTAATGTTATAAAAAATATTTAAAAAGAGAAAAAAAAAATAGGGAGAATCAAAAAATCATGAATAATTTACTACCCCTGTGTGAATAATTTGTAATCATGTAATCTATAAAGAAGTAACTGTAAACGGATTATGAACATTTTAAAATGTAATATAATATAATTACAAGTACTTAATTTTTTGAATGTAATAAATCTAGATCACATGTAATCAGTTACTACCAGCACTGGCAATTTTACTAATTCATATTATAATCCATTCCACGTGGTGCAGTCCGACTGGCGATTGAACCATTGACAGACAGCATGGGAGTCAGATGCTCTAAGGAAGCAGTCTCTATAGCCTCAGTTGCTAGCACTCCTCTTAAATCTGGAGAACTGAGGTTTACCTGCACAACATCTTGTGCCAGCTTGGCTCCATTACACACATGTCACTAATCCTATCATCCGGGTCATGGCACCATTGTAAATGATTCTGCTTGCGATCAAATTGACAATTGCTGGCATTGGATTTGGTCAGACTAGCAACAGTGCTAAAGGCCAAGGCTTCTTTAGTGTTAGTTAATTGTGCACCTTTTAAAGCCAAGAGCTGGCCTCTAAACCTAACTCTCACCCGGGTCATGGCACCACTGTAATGGTTCTGATCAGGGAACAAACCGATTATTACCAGAGTGGGAGTTGGACACACTAACAACAGTGCTAATGACCACAGCCTTCTAGTGACAGTTGCTTGTGCACCTCTAAAGGCCAGGGGAGTGAGGTTTACGTGCACAGCTATCTCATACCACCTGGCCTCCATTACATATATAATGCAAAATGTTTCTGATTAGAAGAACCGGGAAAAGGACCTGTAGATGTAATATCATTGGTCTGTGAAGTCTGAAAAGTAATCCATCACAAAATGTTTAAAGGTGAAAAACTAAAGCCTCAATGGTTTGTGGAAGACTTATTAAATTGGATTACTTAGTTATTAAAACAATCTCTTAACTTAAGTGAACATTGCCTCAATATAACTTTTTGGGATATTTGAAGTTTTAATTGGAAAAACGCCATACAGACTGAAGGTGTGAAAACTATGGGAATTGTTGGAGTCAAAACTTTTTACAGAAAATCTAGAAGATATTATGTATTTTTGGCTGCTTGCTATATAAAAACTGGTGTTAAAGTAGTTAACTGCAAGACGCCAGTTGTTGCCAGAGTCCAGACCGCATGGAGGTGAGAGAAGAGGATGAAGAGAAGGAGCAGTGAAGCTGGGATGAGAGTGGAACCTGTAGAAAGACACGTTTTTCTCACACCTCCCTGTCATTGTGGACGTGTGCAAACAGAGCATTGGTCTGGAGGAGGGAGCATGATGGCAAACATCGGGCAGACAAGAGTTGGGAAGAGCCAGCAGTCAGGGGTATTACTTAGCCTTGCGGCCCACTTACAGCTGCAATGCACAGGAAAACACAGTCGGCACTAGACATCTATCACATGGACAAATGTGGGAATATAGATATAAGATATCTAAACATATTTCTTTTTTTGTTGTTAGCCTTTTAACTGAATACTTTTTTTGCATAAGAAAATAAGTATTGAATTTTTTAAGCAAAACCTTTTATGTGACTAATATTTTGGAGACGTGCTTATTTACCGATGTGAATAATTTTTATGTCTCCCAAATATTATATACAGGATACACACACAGTATATTACATATCAGTATATATATCATCCAGAAAGAGTTTACAATGCTTCACTTTTTCCACATTTTGTTATGTTATAACCTTATTCCAAAATGGATTAAATTCATTATTTATTTATCTATCAAAGTTTTGAGCAATACTTATGTATATATGATTTTTTGTTTTGTTTTTTATTTGTAATGAATTTGCAAACATTTCAAAAAATCTTCTGTAACTTTTTGTCATTGTGGGTATTGTTTTTAGAATTTTGAGGAAAATAATTAACATAATCCATTTTGGAATAAGACTTTAACATAACAAAATGAGGAAAATATATATATACACTCACCGGCCACTTTATTAGGTACACCTGTTCAATTGCTTGGTAACACAAATTGGTAATCAGCCAATGGCATGGCAGCAACTCAGTGCATTCAGATTTATCTAGACGACTTGCTGAAGTTCAGACTGAGCATCAGAATGAAGAAGAAGGGGATTTAAGTGACTTTGAAAGTGAATTGGTTGTTGGTACCAGACGGGCTGGTTTAAGTATTTCAAAAACTGCTGATCTGCTGGGATTTTCATGCACAACCATCTCTAGGGTTTACAGAGAATGGTCAGAAAAAGAGAAAATATCCAGTGAGCGACACTTGTGTGTTGGAAAATACCTTGTTGATGTCAGAGCAGAATGGGCAGACTGGTTAGAAATGATAGAAAGGCAGCAGTAACTCAAATAACCAATCGTTACAACCAAGGTATGCAGGATACCATCTCTGAACGCACAACACGTCAAACCCTGAAGCAGATGAGCTACAGCAGCAGAAGACCACACCGAGTGCCGCTCCTGTCAGCTAAGAACAGGAAATGGAGACTACTATTCGCACAGGCTCAACAGAATTGGACAACAGATGATTGAAAAAACATTGCCTGGTCTGATGAGCTTCGATTTCTGCTGTGACATTCAGATAGTAGGGTCAGAATTTGGTGTAAAGACCATGAAAGAATGGATCTACCCTCCCTTGTCTCAACAGTTCAGGCTGGAGGTGGTGGTCGTGTAATGGTGTGGGGGATATTTTCTTGGCACACTTTGGGCCCCTTAGTACCAACTGAGCATCATATAAACGCCACAGCCTACCTGAGGTATTGTTGCTGACAATCTCCATCTCTTTATAATTAGAGCGTACCCATCTTCTGATGGCTACTTCCAGCAGGAAAATGCACCATGTCACAAAGCTCAAATAATCTCAGACCGGTTTCTTGAACAGCTTGCAGCTTAAGGATGTGGTGGAACAGGAGAGTCGCATCATGAATGTGCAGCTGACAAATCTGCAGAAACTGTGTGATGCTGTCAATATGGACCAAAATCTCTGAGGTACGTTTCCAATACCTTGTTGAATCTATGCCATGAAGAATTAAGGCAGTTCTGAAGGTAACCTGGTAAGGTGTACCTAAAAAAAGTGGTGTGTGTGTATAAACTATGAGTCAAAAGTTTTTGATCAGTAAGATTTTAAATGTTTTTTTAAAGAATCATCTTCTGTTAGCCAAGCCTGCATTTATTTGATCCAAAATACAGCAAAAGCAGTAATAATGTAAAATATTTTAACTATGTTGTTAAACGATTATTCCTGAATAATCACATCCAAAAAATTTTTTTTTGTTTAAATAATATAAATGTGTGTACTGTGTATATTTATTATTTATATATAAATACACACACATACATGCATGTATATATTTAAGAAAAATATGTTTTATATATTAAATATATATGATTTAAATGTAAATTCATGTAAATATTTTCAAAATATATGTTGTACGTGTGTGTATTTATATATATATATACATAATATATACAAAATACAGAAAATGTTTATTTTGTATGCAATTAATCGTTTGACATCACAAATTTTTGCTATTTAAAATAACTGCTTTCTATTTCAATATATTTTAAAATGTAGTTTATTTTCTTTAATCAAAGCTAAATTTTCAGCATCACACACACACACACATATATATATATATATATATATATATATATATATATATATATATATATATATATACACATGTACACATGTACACATATTATATTTTTTGCCATATGTGGAATAGCCAAGTTTGGGCTGAAAGAGTTTAGGCATGTAAAATCAGTCATGGATCCTCATGTAAACCATTTTGTTGGGATCTAATGTCACTTTAATTTCATTCTAAAGAGTTTTCACACAATGTTACACCTGCTCCTCCTCACATTACAATGTGCTTGCATACAAACAGAGCTTCTCCACTGCATTCATTGCTGTTGTAGAAGCTGCAGACGTGAGGTCCACCTAACATCATTCATACAATGACGTGTGCCTATAAGCACCTACAGTATGTCAACAGTTCAGATGTGTCAGATGGCTCCCTCACTCACATCCTGTCACCTCAGGGTGTGAGCTGACACACTTTGTGGCCTGAAAGATTGTGAGGTGCACAGAGTAATACAGCAACTGTGAGAGATGGCACTTGTGTCTTCTGACTGATACGTCCTGCTGTCATGATATAAGCCATGGAAGTGACAAATATCAGCACTGAATGAATACACAAAACACTCTTCACACATTATTTTTGCTGCATAATTTAATGTAATGTCAAAGGGAACAATACTTTCCATAAGGGGAAAAGAGGACAGGATTTGTATCCTCATTGGATTGTGAAACACGGGTGTTAAATATCAGAATGGTGTGCTAAATATGTTTATCCCCTTCCTAAAATATGAAAGCAGCACTATACATTTTCATAAAGAATGATACATTCATACTGTGAAAAACACCAAAATATTATGTGTAAAATATTATCTGAAAAATAATATTAAATAATAATTAAATACCTAAACCGGCCTTCAGACCAAAAAATACATGCAGTAGGCCGACATGTTTTCACTTGGAAAATCAAAGTGACAAAATTTTCTAGTCTGCAGTCCACCTTTCTGGAAAAAGACAGCTCCAAGATGCAGGTCGTTTTTATCATCCTACATTCACATTAATATAATTAATTTGGCAGACACCTTTATCCAAATCTCTCCAGGCATAATACTAGAAGTAGTGCTACCAGTTAGGTGCACATGTTTGGATTATGTGTTCATGAAATGGTTGAATCTGAAGTTTTGTTGTGGAGATGCATGCTTCTTCTTGAAAGAAAGGTTTGGTTTTGCATTTTCAGCATTGTTGTTGTTTGTCTGTGTTCATTATTACAGAAAAGCCATCAGGTCACAGACCATTGACATTAAACACAAAATTAGATTAATGCACAACCTTTCACTCTCTCATTTGGCTGACACCCAGAGGTGAAAAATGTAATAGCATCTCATTTAAATGTATAAAAAGATATATTAATTTTTTTTGTGCAGAATTATGGCAAAAAATGGACTCAGTCAGCAATTTACAGAAGTTTTCAGCATTATATAATCGGCAAGTAATATACAACAAGCTTAACTCTAAAAGCAACTCTAAAAACTTGCTTTAGTGAACTTTTTTTTATTTTTTTTAAAGGAGTAGTTTACCCTAAAATAAATTTTCTCACCCTCTTGTTGTTCAGAACCCTCATGAATCTCAAAGGAAATTTATGACAGAATATCCAAACTTTAGTTTTCCATACAGCAATATATGATGATTAATCCTGAATTAATTCCCTGTGAGAATAAACAGATAAATAAATTAATAAATAATACATTTAATTGTTCATAAATTATCATAAAATGTAAAGTAGTCTGTAAGATTAATGCACTATATTCCATGTATTGTAGCAAACATTAGCTTTAGAGTGTAGACCAAGCTGTTCATTAAAGGGTCTCCTACCCAAAGTTTAAATCCCATTCACACTTTTATTCTCTTCAAAAATGATGCCTTTAGAAGTATAAATGATGACAAATTATGTTGGGGCCACGGCCAACTATTATTATTCAACATCATCTCATTTATTCTAAGGAGATGGAGCATGAATGTCCTCAAAACACCCAAACTCAGATGTCCAGATGTGCCACGAAGCCTGACCGTACACACCTGAGTGCTAAGGGTTCATCTGAGAGCCCAAGATCCTTCACTGAAAGTCAAATACACATTTCTCACCAAGGTTAGGAATTACTGTGAAAGGAGAGTGCCGAGGAACGTGTCAATCACTTCGCTTTAAAACTCCATCATTTTTCATTCATGTATGTAGTTTCCATCCAGTTGGGAGAGACACAGATGAATCCTCATATAGTCCTGCTGGAGATATGCATGTTTCATGAACAGATGTGCCTCTATGTATTTCTGACATCTAGTCATGCTGTTAAGGTATGTGTTTTTAAACCCTATAATTTCTATGATAAAATACAAAGAACCATCAAATATAATGATCATTAAAAATTAGACTTATATTATAAAAGTTTACTGCAGTTTTATTTTGTGTCAGATGAAAAGCTGTGACGATAAGATGTGGACCAAATATACGTTGAGGATTGGTGATGATCTGTCACTTTAAAACAAGTCAAAGTTGCTGTTATTTGATGAAGATGAGGGAGGTTAGAAACTTCCTGCTTAACCCACAAATGCATTGTTTATCACATTGTTTAATTCACTTAATATTCACCCAATAAAATCATAGTCGTTAAAATGATATTTTGTCATAGCCTATACGCTTCACACATAAGTTATATGCTAATGAGTCTGGTCTTAATCATTGTCTCTAAATGGATGTTAAAAACTGAAGCCTGTCTTCATTTGTTGCTCACACATATTTTTATATTTAAATGCTTTTTAAATGAAAATCATTTTAGAAATGAAATCATAAACTTTTACCGGAAGTTTTGTCGCCAACATGACGCTATTTTATGAACGCCCATTGTCAAGTCGGATGCCGTTTCCTCCGCTTTTGACACCTCTGGAGGAGAAAGAGTCCCACGGGCTTTAAACGCATAAAAGCCAGGGACTTACATTACACCAATGAATCAAATATTTTATAGATGTTTTACAATGCAATTAAAAATAAATAAATAATAATACATTATAAAATAAATGTAATAATTGTTGTTTGTTTGTTTAGCACTTCCCCAGTGGTATTCAGCAGAAACCATTGCATCTTACACACGTTCATCGTTTGAATTTAAAGTCTTAACAGTTAAAGTGATTTAAAACCTACAATTTGACATGCATTTATTTTTATTACGTTTTTGTAAGGAGGAAATTGTCGACATTTCACCTTTAAAATGCAAGTTAAGGTGCCGATGTGACTATGTGTAAATATTTACGCAACGCCTCACACTGGATCTCTGAACCAATAACTGTCCGGAATGCCCACATCAAAGCGAAGATCAGCCAATCAGAACTTTCCTGAGCAAAGCATGGTGAAAGTTTTACCTGGAGGGTATTTATTTGGGTGCATCTCTTCAAGTCTTGAGCCTTTTTTGACTGGAGAGCTCGCGTAGTTTGGATTTTTATTTTTATTTTTTCTTGTTGGAACCAGTTGGATAGCAGAATGGCATCTGAGGCCAGAGACTGTTCGGAAAAGAGCATCCAGTATCGGGTGGATCATTTATTAACTGCGGTGGAGAATGAGCTTCAAGCTGGCAGTGAGAAAGGAGATCCAACAGAAAGAGATCTTAAAGTCAGTTTGGATGAAAATGAACTTTGGCAGAAGTTCAAAGAACTGACCAATGAAATGATAGTGACCAAGAATGGCAGGTATTTTTATTTATTTATTAGTACTCGTCTTATTATTAGCAATTATTAATTAGCATTTTTCCCCAGCAAGTTTACAAACTCGCTGCACAGAAGAAAACTTATTTTAGTAATGAAAAAAAAAAAACAGAATTTCACTCAAACAAAGAAAAAAAGAAAGTTATGTAAGTTCCTTAACTTATTGCTTTGATTATCATATCAAATAATATTAATAAAATAAATTAAAGTTTTACAAAATGTTAGCTTTTTTTTCTTCTTCCAGCGTACAAACGCAACACCGAGCATAAAACAGTTCCACATCCAGTTTTAAGTTCCAGATATTTTTCCCCTTATCATTCTACTTTAACCGAATTAATATTAGTGGGAGTCGTTTCATTTATTTGAAAGAGAAACGTGATGATGCTTTCTTAAACGTCTCTAATTAAATTGCTGTGATCAGGCGCATGTTCCCAGTGCTGAAGGTGAACGTGTCCGGTCTGGATCCAAACGCCATGTACTCCTTCTTACTGGATTTCGTGGCAGCAGACAATCACAGGTGGAAGTATGTGAACGGTGAATGGGTCCCGGGGGGCAAACCCGAGCCACAAGCGCCGAGCTGCGTCTACATCCATCCAGACTCGCCGAACTTCGGTGCGCACTGGATGAAAACCTCCGTCTCCTTCAGCAAAGTCAAACTCACCAACAAACTGAACGGAGGTGGCCAGGTTCGTGGACACTTACATGATTTATAAACTAAAATAAGATGTGGAATAAAGTTTAATCACCATTTTGTGCGTAATTAAGCCTATTTTTCATTATTTCATTTAAATGTCCAATAAATTGTCTACCAGAAAAAAAAAATAGTTTAAAAAATATATCCCGTTTTTCATAGATTATGCTGAACTCGCTGCACAAGTATGAGCCCCGTGTCCACATCGTGCGCGTTGGTGGTCCACAGAGAATGATCACCACTCACTCATTCCCTGAGACACAGTTCATAGCAGTCACTGCCTACCAGAATGAAGAGGTAGTGAGTCGTTTTAAACTCTGATTTCATAAAAAGCTTGTAAACAGAATGAAAGTGCAAAGCCTTATAACACTCTGATTAACATCCGTATTCTTCTCTTTTAGATTACAGCTCTCAAAATTAAATACAACCCATTTGCCAAGGCTTTCCTGGATGCCAAAGAAAGGTATGGTTAAAATAAATAGATATGTTTTTTTCTTAAATGTCTATTGTACACGAATGAGTGTCTAGTCACTTTTTACTCCAACTAGGAAAAGGTTTTGTATAAACATACTTTTAGTGGTCGTAGTATAAAATAAAAATGCATAAACCATATAGGCTAACTTACCTTGTTATACAGTAATTGTAACAAATGTATTGGAATATGTTGGAATTTCACTTTGTAAGATAAAATTCAGTAAAAGATGTCCTAGAAAAACAATGATATATAATATTATACTCTTTTTTTGTTTTTCAGAAGTGATCATAAGGACATAATAGAGGATGTCAGTGAAAGTCAACAGTCTGGCTATTCTCAGTGTAAGAGCAAACTTCTATTAATCCTCACAATAATAATCATCTGTGTGATTCATTTGGATTTAAGTTATGTCACAATTCTTTATAAAATGATGGCTAGTCCTATCAAATAAAGGCAAAAACGGCAAAATTAAATCTTTTATGGTTTATGTTGTGTAGCAGTTTTGTATTTATAATAATTTCTTACAGTTATGTGCCAAATAAATTTCCCATTTACTATCATTTTACTGTTGGTATAGTGAGTAGCTGGTTTCTGCCAGCCACAGGGTCTTTCTGCCCTTCTGCAAACCCTCACGCACAGTTTGGCGGCCCGCTGTCTTTGTCCTCATCCCATGGCTGTGAACGATACTCTACTTTGAGAAATCCCCGATCCACACCTTACCCCAGCCCATACTCCCACCGGACGACCTCTCCCAGTAAGTTACCCCCTCCCAGATCTTACAGTCCCCGCCAAAGTCCACACATGCAAATTCTGTAAAATCACAGTTTAGTTGTAGTTTTATCAGCCATCAAAGTGTTTTCAGCAACTAAAAAGCCTTTTAGTATAATTCTAAATATGTGCCCATTCAGGTCATGGGACATTGTCTTTTTGCTGTGAAAACATGATTTTAAATAAGAATAACTTTTACATTGCTAGTGTTATTTCAAGATTTGGACCTGACAGCCCCTGCCTGGAAATGAAATGTTGGAGATTCTGCTTGAAGTTTGTCCTTAAAACTTGTTCCATGAGGGTTATAAACGAGTATCTTCTTTTCTGGGTGAACTGTTCCTTTAATGAGCCACTCAGGAAAGTTTTACTGACTGCAGAGCGTCCGACAGTCCTACAGCTCTTGTGTTTGAGTTGACGCTCATAAACAGGGGAAGTTTGGTGGTGGAATGCTGACCCACACTGGGGTTTGAAGCCTCAGCCTGGATTCTGTGCGACTGGAATCTGATTCTGTGGTGTTTGTATTGCAGTGGGTTACTCTGACAGCTCCACCTGTCTGTCAATGCTGTCTTCTCATGATAACTGGTCCAGTCTGCAGATGTCCTCCCACTCCAGTGTGCTCCCGATGGGCCACAGCTCTCCCCCAAACTCAAACTCCAGGTGAGGCTCTTTCACCACATCACATACTTCCACTACAACTTTATTTTAGCTATTTTATTTTTATTACATTATATATGTATATTTTTATTATTATTATTATAACATTTCCTTTAGAAGGTGAAATCACAAATAAGATATCTTTAGTGTGCCAGTTTTTTCTCCTAAACAACAACAGATTAAAGGGATACTCCACCCAAAAATGAAAATGTTGTCATTAATCACTTACCCCCATGTCGTCCCAAACCCGTAAATGCTTTGTTCATCTCTGGAACACAATTTAAGATATTTTGGATGAAAACCGGGAGGCTTGAGATTGTGCAAGTAAAATACGCGGCAAAGGTCCAGAAAAGTATGAAAGACATCGTCAGTATAGTCCATCTGCCATCAGTGGTTCAACCGTGACATTATGAAGCGACAACAATACTTTTTGTATGCAAAGAAAACAAAATTAATGACTTTATTCAACAATTTGTCTCCTCTGTCTCTCCCTACATAACAGTAGCACTATTTTGAAGAATATGAGCCGAACGCAAGCAGCGAATGCTCTTCTGTGTCAGCTGATGTGTCACACGGATGCACTGTTTTCTTTCAAATTAAAGTGTAAATACATGTAGAAAACGTATCCTTGTGTCGCAGATGACACAAAAGAGCGTATGCTACTTGCGTTCAGCGGATATTCTCCAAAATGGCACTACGGTTATGCGGAGAGACAGAGGAGAGATGGATTGTATACATTTTTGTTTTTGTTCACATACAAAAAGTATTCTCGTCGCTTCATAATGTTACTGTTGAAGCACTGATGGCAGATGGACTATTCTGACTATGCTTTTCATACTTTTCTGGACCTTGACACTGTTATTTACTTTAATTTACAGTCTATGGGACAGTCACAAGCCTCCTGGTTTTCATCCAAAATATTGTAAATTGTGTTCCGAAGACAAGTTAAGCTTTAACTGGTTTGGAACGTCATGGGGGCAGGGCTTGAAAACGGAAAAAAAATTAAATCGGTTCACTCCGTGCAGAATCGATATTTTAACGTTTCTGTTTTGCATTCCTCTGATATTATTACCGTTCCGAAACCGGTTCGGGTGGAAGAAATACCAGTTAATAACGTTATTTTTTAAAAACAATATTATTTGCCTATAACTTGCCTACTAATAATAATAATATAATAATAATAAAGTATAGCATTTTCTTTACTCAGAAAAGGAAATAGAGATTTAATGCTTAATCACAGCCAATACAGCATCATCTTCTCTAGATTTTGGTCAAATGTAAGATACTTAAAAAAAAAAATAATAATAATAATCTAACAACACTTTAAAGACAAAGTATTTTAAAGATATTTATAAATGTCTGCTGCATCGTTAAAAGAAAAAAAAACACTTGTATAAGATTGTGTTTTGAGAGTAAAAAAAAATAATAAAATAAATAAATAAAAGTCGCGGCTCATCGCATTTTATAAGCCCTATTACTTTCCGAAATAATGAAGGCTAAAATGCCTGTAGTCTAAAGCAAAATGTTTAAAAACATTAACAAGAATTAAAAATATAAGAAGCTTTTGCAATATTAACGACAAACTAAAACGAATTAATTTAGGCTACAACAAAACTGAAACCAATGTTGGGTCTCATGCAACACAAAATCTAAGTTTCCGTATCAGCGATGTCTTTGAATGACAAATGATTATACAAAATAGCCTAGTGTTTATTATAGCCTAATGTTTGAAAACATTTTGCGTCTGCATTATGTCTGTTCCTGGATGAAATAATATTTTTTTTCCTCTAAAAAACATATTGAGAGTGAGGAGTCACGTGCCAATTTGGGTTGATTTGGGAGGGGTCTGAGCCGATCGACCATGATGGCAGGATACGCTATCGGTTGCCAGGGGCAATGCCTTCAGAACTTCACAGAGGCGCGACTAAACATTTCAGAGATCTTTAATTTTTGCGCATTTATTTTGTCAGCGGAACAGATCATGACGGATCTACGAATACGAGAAAGAAATGGAAGAAAGTAAAGCAATGCAAAAACATAAGGCGAAAGAAAGGGGACCTTACAGGAACAAGCTCACACCAAGCGCAAAACAGCGGTGTTTGGAGAAGCTCTCAGACATCCAAAATATCGACCCATATACGAGCTCCCTGTAGCGGCACAGAGACCTGAACCAGACCTGAACCATTTTGCACACATATGGACATTGGAAAATTATATTTTTTACGATGTAAGTCACCTTGCATTCACGCTGTTAATGGCTTTAATCTAACCAGGACATTTACATCTTGCTATCACACATTTAACTACCCTAGCCAACCCAGAACTGGTTTGTCCACTTTGCAGCCCCCCAACACAAAAACCTGGTACAGTATGTGTCATTGGGCTAAAATCTAATTATAACTAAACATACACAGCTTTAGCCTACATCAAAACATGTTGGAAACGTTTGTATATATTGAACATCTCGTTACAATCTAGTGTTTACGAAACAGTTGCAGTTAATTACTTTGTCATTTTGGTCAAGAAGTGCATTCTAAGTGCAATGTAATTACAATACACTAAAACTCATGTGAATAAACTTACTTTGGCCAGTACAACACTGTTTTCATCACCTGCTGTAGATGGACCCAGCCACAGCAGAAAGCCTCGTAACTTTCCAAAGACTTGTGGCTTTTAAACTCCTGCATTCTGTAGTAACGTAAACCAAAAACAATATAATTCACAATGTCCATATGTGTGCATGTAGTTAAATGGTCCAGGTCTCTGTGCTGCTGCAGCGAGCTCGTATGGGTCAATATTTTGGATGCTTGAGCGCTTCTCCAAGTACTGCTGTTTTGCGCTTGGTTTAACCTAAAAAAAACCTGTATTCCACTGTTCCTATGTTTTCCATATCAATCGTGAGAGGTACTGGAGCAGTTTTTAACGCAGCAGTAACTTCCAGGCATGGTAAAACAGTGCAGAATTGCGAGAACCTCCTCTACTACCGAGTTAACAACACATGTAAACAATCCTGTTTCGCCGCCGGTATCCTGCCAACATGGCGGAGACCGTGATATCGAGGGAGGGGCTCTCTGCCATGACGACAACTTCCCATTTTCAATATACACGTCTCTGAATCTTTCTCAGACGTTTCCATATGTCAAAATTGGGTTGCGCATCTATCTGTGCATGATGATGTCCAATGCCCCGGCAAGCGGAGCTTCTCAAAGTTGAGAATAATTAAAGGATAGCTGCGGTCCTCAGTTGGGAAGGAAAGCCTAAGCATGCTGGTGCTGGAGTGTCGAATGCACATGCACCAATGCAGAGAAAAAACGCTGCAGCATCAAGCCCAATTTGGTCTTTATCCGGCCCTGAAGGCAGTGCGTTGTCATTGAGACTTGCCTATGATGAGTTCACAGCCGAGTGGACATTTCACCCGTTGGCAACAGAGTCACTTTTGCATATGCCCCACTGCTGGAATATGTGATTGGTTGACAGCAAATTTCAAATATTAAATGGAACGGTAAAATAACGTTATTAACCAGTTAATGGCCATTTCTAAATTTCGATTCTGTTCGGAACTATAAAAATTTGATTTCGTTTCTGTGTCTGGTTCTGTTCCTGTCAAGTTTTCGTATTCGTTCCTTGAACCGGTTCAGAGCCCTGCATGGGGGTAAGTGATTAATGACAACAATTTGGGGTGGAGTATCCCTCTATAACTGGAGTTTTTTTTCCTAAGTTTTTTGCTTTACCTTAAGAAAAACTTTAGTAATCGCACATCTCTTCTAAAGTTTCAGAAGTGCTTGCTTATAACAAAATCTCAGTAGGAACTCAAAACATTTCAAATACATTCAAGACAAAATCAGAGTAATGTCACGTAATGTATAAAGGTTCTTTTTTTGTATTATTTTAGTATTATTCTTACTGTTAAATACCCAGGCCACCCGTAAGAGCATTAATTGTTTGTTATTTCTTATTGGTTATTCACGGTCACATGGGCAGAGGTGATCACTTCTGTTTTCTTTATTATTATTTCTTTATTATTTCATTAGCCAGAGTGTTTGTAAGGTTGGAAGGGGTGAGCAGTGGAAGCCAACTTTCTTTTAACTGTATTGCATAGATCTAATGTTTCAAATGCTTAAATAAAATTCAAGAGCAAGTTAAGATTGTCTTGGTTGAGATAATGAGTGCGAATGGGTCATGAGCCCACTACCTAGCCTCTATGTGGTGACTGAATGCAGCTTATACCACCTATATATCAAAAATAATAAATCAATAACGTAGTTGTGACTATTTGGACTAATCTTTAAACAAAATGAAAAAACAACTTAGTTTTTTTCCCCCATATTTGATACATCAGGCTGTTACGGCTCATATAGCATGACATAGGAGAATATGAAGCCAAAACTATATCATATTTGATGCTCATATTTTATAAAATGATAATAATAATAATATATGACTTATCAGTAAATGTTCATCTTATTAAAACACAAAAGTTATTCTAATGTTTACTTAAAATAAAAAAAGACATGTGCCACAGGCTCAAGGGGGACGTTTTACAAAAACTGTATGCTAAAAGCCTGTCAGTGAGAGGACAGAAGTCATGGAGTATAGGCTTTTCAACAAGGTGCTGGACATGCTGATAATTTAGACTCTTTAGAACGTTGTGTATCTAATAGGGTTTAATCATTAGGTAAATTTTTTTTTTTATTATTATATATTTTTTTACAGACACCCAAGCACACTTTTCCATATTCCTGTGTGTTTCTAATTTTATAAATACTATTTTCCACTTGGTTTTTAATTTCGTATTAATGCGATGTTGAATAGAACTGGAAGCTCTTTATTATCATTTGTTTGTCTGTTTGCAGTCAGTACACCAGCCTGTGGTCCGTCGGGAACTCTTCTTTGACCCCAGTGTCTCAGACTGGAAGTATAGGCGGCAGTCTGGGCTCCCAGTTCCTCCGTGGCTCTGCCGGTCACTACAGCAGCCTGGCTCACCCGGCCACAACGCCCTCTTCTGGCTCTCCTTTATATGATCCCACTGCTGTGCCTGAGGTGCACGAGGCTTCACAATATGACAGTTCAGCACATGCACGCCTTCCTACAGCCTGGACCCAAGTCACATCACCCTCCTTATAGGACATCCACCTTACGGATTAAATTAAAGCCATGTTCATCTATTATTGCTTTCATGCAATAGCTTTTGACATCAACATACTAGCTTGACATACAAAACTAATTTCAAGATTTGAATACAAATCTAAAGCATATGTTAACCTAACCAAAATCTTCATATGAAAACTCACAATTGTAAACAATGTTATATGATTTCATCATTAAGTACTATGTTAGGCTTTTAAATACGCAAGTCATTATTTCATGGCATATTGTACATAACGCTTATTTATATATATTTTTGAAGGAAACTGTATGTGCACAGATGAGCAGACAATCTTTCATTCAAAGTGTACTTTGCATTATCAGACACATTTCTGTACATTTATTTAACAACTTTTATTTTTCTTGCTGCATGTTGAATTGAATTTAAAGTTTTCATAAAACGTAAAAAAGTTGTACGTTTCTACAAATCTTTAGACTTTTATAAAATAAATAAATAAGTAAATAAAAATGAAACATGAACATCACTGTGAAGAAAAATAATATTCATAAAAAAGTAATAAGAGCTATTATTCTCTCAAAAAAGAGGAAAACATACAGAACTAATATAATAAATGCATGCATGTAAATTAATGCATGCCATACATGGATAAAACATTTATACTAACATCAATATAGTCATGCTGTGTCCTTTAAAACTAAATATTGAACCTATCTTTATAAACAACTTTTATCTAAAACATTTTGCAGAGATTACATCTGTTCATAAGCATGTATTGTGATTAATTTCAGATTTAAACAAAGTGTTGAGTAAGACTCAGATGTAACTTTTTCCCCCAAGGACTTTTATAAGTGATTCTGCACCCGGTCAATGCTGTGTTCTCCTCTCTCATGTGAAAATTCCACTCACTTAGGTGAGGAATTGCATCCATCTTCAGACACTCCAGTCATTTAACAGTGGGGCCAGAGGGGAACATGACATATTGCCAAACCTTTCCAATGTCAACACAGGAAAAATACTGTGGTCTCTAAGAACTAAGTGAACTTAATTTACACATTCATGAGAGGGGAAAATTAAATCAAGCTGATTACTGTGTTCCTGTAGCTCTATTGGTAGAGCATTCCGCTATCAGGCACAAGGTTGGGGGTCCGATACCCCGGGAACACCTGATAGGTAAAAATTGATAGCCTAAATGCATTGCAAGTCGCTAAAGTGTCTGCTAAATGCATTGATTTAATTTAACTTCTATTCTCTCAGTGTCTAAACAAATTATAGTACAATCAGAATTATATTATTAGATAAGCAGTAAAAAAAAAAAAAAACAAGGAAATAATAGTAACTAATGTGTTGTTCCGTTAAATATAATGAGTGTAATGGTCTAAAATTAATGCAATATGAAAAACATAAGCTCTGTTACAGATAATGATGAAATGGTGTGTTTCTAATCTTTCTATTAATTATTATGATTGTCCATATATGACAGGATAGCAAAATTTTCAGAAATCACAAAAACTGCACTCATATTAATCATTAAATGAATGCCAAAGTGTCTTACTTTATATGCTTCAAAAAGATGATTTCATGTTTCATGATTTATTAATAATCAAATGCCATAAACTTTGTAGCACTAAAATAAAAACCCATAGAAAGCGCGGGCCAGATGTGGGCCGGTTCTGGGCCGAAACTGCTTGCTGTCTGGGAAGGGTTAGTAAACCCTCCTGTTCTGTCTGTGAGGAAGAAGGGGACTGAAACTGAACCATCTGTAGCACTTGAATTTTAAACTGAAGATTAATCACTTTTGGCAAAAAGCCAGAGCTAGTCCAGAGTGACACCCCTGTGCCATCTGATTTCCAATGTAGACAGCCATAGCTAATGGAAAGAGCACACAATTCTCCTACCCTTTTTATCAGAGTAAATAGCCATCTTTTTCAGGAACAAAGCTTTAAAATCTGCATCAACCATTAGTTCTTAAGGGGGGTTAAGTGAGAGAGACTAATACGAGAGGCAAGTCCCAATTTGGTGTCAGTAAAGTGCAGTTTGGACACAAACTGAAATCCCTTTAGAAACTGGCATACCAAGGAATGTTGGTCTAATGGCTGGCCATCAACTTCCCCCTCCATGAAATGCAGAAATAGATGAGGTATGTACCCTGATTGTACTGGCTGCTTTTTCTTGGCCTAGTTGCCATTTAATAGCATAATTAGCACAAGTAGATGGGGCTCTAGCATACCCACAAGTGCAGCACCATTGGGTTTGGATGCAAAATCTGCCTTTTGTTTTGTAACAAGACATTCACTTGTGATGATAGCTGCTACTGGTGTCCACAAATCACCTAAATGATATCTACAAAATGATGGCTTTCCTGGCCAGCAGGGAGGAACTAGCAGAATTGTGTAATGACCTTCCATGACCTTCTGAATGGGATTGCTCTCAGTGAGGACAGATGTTGCCATGCCCATGGTAAAAGTTCTGATGCCACCTGAAGGCATCTTGGTAATTTCACTCCTCCTTGGTGATTTATATGGTAAACTGCAGAGTGACTGTTCATTCTTATCAGTACATGTTTGTGGCATACAAATGGTAACAATGCTTTCAGAGCAAGATGAACAGTCCTCAGTTTGAGCGCATTTATATGTTATACATAGTAGTACGCCGTAGCCTACGTGCACACAGAAGTATAAGGCCGGTGACACACTGGCTGCGTGGCGTGAGCGCCGCGTGTCTGAAGCGTCCCAGAAGCGTGGCGGATTCTGTGTCTTTACACACCAGAAGCGTGCCTGACGCGGCGCTGGCGCGCTGCTGCTGTAGAGGGAGACCGTTGACAGACCAGGCTCATGTCTTCATTACAACAATATATACTTTTGTTTACACACCTAAACCTACGCCTACTGATAAAGGATACCGTCAAAAGTATTGACGGCGAAATAGATTATGTTTGACAGGTGCAATGTTTGAAAATCGATAATTATGTATTTATTTATTTTATTACCTTTATATCTGAATTTATGTCAACCTATAGACTTTCAAATATCAAAAAATCAGGAATTCATATGTATTTGTGTACAAAATGACATTTAAACACATTTTCCTATTATATTTTGCCTGGAAAAGCTTCCAACACGCGCGCGTGTCGCGGTAAAAATAGGCGTCGGTTCTATTTCTAGCAAGCAAGCGTTTGCCGCGCGGCTCGAGCCGCGCCTGAGACGCGCGTCTCACGCAGGCAGTCTGTAAGCTCTAACCTGTTAACATAGGAGCCGAATTAAAAACCGACACGCCACGCGGCTGAGATGCTTGCGCCACGCATCCAGTGTGTCACCGGCCTAAATTAGCCTTAAGGTCAGTGTGCAGGCCTATGACACAAACAGTCTCTTCCTTTAGACTTCTTTCAGATGAAGGCAGAAATAATTGAACCATCAATGTATAGGGTGTGCCCACAGCAGGCCTAAGGACAATACTATTGATGCTGCCACTATAATTCCTAACAGTTTTTGGACCCTTAGGCTGTCACATGCTTCCCTGTCTGGAAGTGATTTATTGCTTTTACCAGGCTGTTTTCTCTTTGGGGAGTGAGACATGCTTCTATCACGGTGGAACCGAAATGCAGACACAATAAATATACCTGCTGTTTGGGCTTGAGATTGTTCTTCTTCCAATTCCCTGCAGGAACTGAATATGGGCCAGAACTTCCCCCATATTCTGAATCACCTGCCCTAGAGAGGAGCAGAAATTAGCCAATCCAGATATGGCAGGATTTTGATTCCCTGTAACTGAAGGGGAGTTTGGGCGACCGCATTCACCCAGGTTAAGACTCTTGGTGCTAATGACAGTCCAGATGGTAGAACCCTGAACTGAAAGGCCTAACCTTTAATAGCAAAATGAAAGAAGGGCCTGTGCTCTAGGCAAATGGGACATGAAAATAGGCAACTTTTAAATCCAGGTATGTAACTATTCTCCTGTACTTATGGACTGCATTACTATCTTTGTATGAATCAATTTGAATAGAAGATTTTTCAAGGATTGGTTGAGGTAACTAAGAATTGAAAGATGCCCTTTTTCAAATAAGTTGAATAAAATCCAATCTGTTGTGCTTTGAAAGGCACCTTTAAAATTGTTCCTTATTGTAAGAGAGTCTCTACCTCTTCCACCAGTACGGGTTTTGTATAGTGTGCTCTTGATGACTTTTGAGAGGGAGGTGGGGCATCAAAACCACAGCCGGTTCCCCGTGAGTTATGGTGGATAGAACCAATGAGTCTGAGACTACTTTATCCAAACTGGTCCACAGAAGTTTGGAGGAACAGTTCACGGCTGGCCCCTGGTCCCTATAGCTGGCCCCACACCTCTGTGAGTTTCCCTGTTCGCCTCTCTCCCGGGACTGAGTTTTCCTCTGGGAATGTGTGGCAGAATTTTGCTTTCGGACATGAAGGCCCTGCCCCTCGATAACAGCTCAAACACTACTTGTGTGCGTAGACCAAGCAGGCTGTTGTATATGGAAAGTTTGTTACAGGCTTGCTGGACAGTTTCTCACATTGCATGTGAGTGCTCAGACCTATCTAGCACCTCTTGAGTGTCTAAAAATGAACAGGCACCACTGGCTCATTAGTTTTCCTCTTACAGCATCAGTCAAAGCAGTTTATGGCTCTTTAATGTGTTGTGACAGATCGCCGTAGCATTTCAGTTCAAGTGGCACGAGAACTAATCTCTTGATAGTTACAGTATGAAATAAACATGAACATGAACATCAGAAGGTATCTTGTTTCAACTGAGGAAAGACATTGATACACACCATTTTTTTTTCAAGTTGAAGTCCACCAATGTTAAACGACTCTCCTGTCTGGTTTGTTTGTTGGACAAAAATATCAGATTCTGCATTGTGATTGGTCAGATCGTCTGTCAATCAAACTCCCTGTAAAGGGTCAATCATATGATTTACTATGGAGCGTAGTATGCACAAAATCTGTGTGATGTACATTAGGTTTTTCTGACCACATGTTCTCTGTAAGCTCATCTTGCTCATACACCCAACCAGTTGTTTCACAGTGGGAAAAGAAGACAGAACAACAACAAACTATTTGAGACCTCAACAGCATTTTGTAACGACAGTTAAAAGAGGAGGAAGCAATTGCAGGCAATCAGATGTTGTTTATTGATAAAGAGTGTCCAGAGTGTTGGCAATGGCAAGGAAGGTCTACGGTGGCGTGAGAAGAGTGGGATGGTGAAGTCAGCGGTGCAGGTGAAGGTGGTCAATGGTTGGAACCAGGAACAGACCGGAACACTGACACGCGGACGACAACACGAATCCAAACCAGCACACAAACACGGAGGACGGTAATCCAGCTAGTGCATGGAGACATAAGAGAGGATCTGACAACAGAGAGAGAGCGAGGTGAGTATAAGTAGCAGAGGTATGATGACGATCAGCTGGAGCGAGACAATCAACACCCAGGTGATGACAATCAACTAAACGAGCACATGGAGACAACGTAAGTACAAAAACAATAACAAAACATGACACGGAGGAAACACTGGATTTCCTACCGTGACAGTACCCTCTCCCCTAGGACGTCACCTGACGTTCCCAGCCTGCTTTACCTGTAGATTGTAATCATCTATAAGGTGGTGATCCAATATGTCCCGAGCAGGAACCCAGCTCCTCTCCTCCGGACCGTAACCTTCCCAATCCACCAAGTACTGAAAACCGCGTCCCCTCCGTCTAGAGTCCAGAATACGATTAACCAAATAGGTGGTTTCCCCATTAACGAGACGAGGCGGGGGGGGAACCGGAGCAGGCGGATTAAGACGGGAAGAAATCACCGATTTAATTTTGGAGACGTGGAACACGGGATGAATCCTCCTGTACGCCGGAGGAAGGCTAAGACGCACGGTTACCGGATTAATAATCTTGGTAATAGAAAACGGGCCAATAAATTTGGGAGCAAGTTTGTTAGAAACGGACCGCATAGGAATATTCTGGGTAGAAAGCCACACTCTTTGACCGACGACGTAACGGGGAGGCTTCGACCGGTGGCGATCGGCCTTAGCCTTGGTGCGCGACCTAGCCTGGAGCAGAGCTCTGCGAGCTCTGGTCCAGGTGCGGTGACACCTCTGGACTAATGCGTGTGCGGAGGGGACCGAAACCTCGGATTCCGTACTGACAAAATTAGGTGGTTGGTACCCTAAACTACACTTAAATGGAGACATGCCCGTAGATGACACTGGCAAAGAATTGTGTGCGTACTCCACAACTGAGAGTTGCTGACACCAGGACGAAGGATTATTGGAAACCAAACATCGCAAAACCCTCTCGACATCCTGATTGGCTCGTTCGGTTTGACCATTGCTCTGGGGATGGAACCCGGAAGAAAGACTAACAGTCGCTCCTAACAATTTACAAAATTCTCGCCAAAATTTGGACACAAATTGGGGACCCCTGTCAGAAACCACGTCTGTCGGGAGGCCATGTATGCGGAAGACGTGGTCAATGACAGCTACCGCTGTTTCCTTGGCTGAAGGTAATTTGGGCAAGGGAATAAAATGAGTCGCCTTCGAGAACCGGTCCACTACGGTTAAAATCACCGTATTGCCTTTAGAGGGCGGGAGGGCGGTGATAAAATCTAGCGAAATGTGGGACCAGGGTCTTGAAGGGACAGACAGCGGTAAGAGTAACCCATCTGGAGGTCGATTGGAAGTCTTACCAATAGCGCAAACTGAACAAGCCAAGACGAAATCGTGGACGTCACGAGCCATACCAGGCCACCAAAATCGTTGCTTGACCAGAAATCTAGTTCTACTAACCCCTGGGTGACAAGCAACACTGGAACAATGACCCCACTGGAGAACGTCTGACCGTAACCTCTCCGGCACAAACAATCGGTTCGGTGGGCAACGAGCCGGGGGCGTTACCCCTTCTAAGGCGGTCAACACCTTCGATTCGACCTCCCACCTGAGCGCGGAGATAATGATGGTCCCCGGTAAAATGGGCTCGGGAGTAGCAGTACGATCGGAACGCTCAAAAAGACGGGATAAAGCATCGGGTTTGATGTTTTTGGAACCCGGCCGGTAAGAAAGTGTAAAATCGAAACGACCGAAAAACAATGCCCACCGAGCCTGCCTGGAGTTAAGTCTTTTGGCGGTTCTAATGTATTCGAGATTCTTATGGTCCGTCCATACAATGAAAGGTACACCCGACCCCTCAAGCCAGTGACGCCATTCTTCCAGTGCAAGTTTGACTGCCAACAACTCTCGATTGCCAATGTCATAATTAACTTCTGCAGGAGATAAACGGTGAGAATAATACGCGCACGGATGCACCTTTCCGTCTGAGGATGCGCGTTGGGATAACACTGCTCCTACCCCCACCTCTGACGCGTCGACCTCCACTATGAATTGACGTGAGCGATCAGGGGTGACGAGAATGGGAGCTGAAACAAAGCAGCTTTTCAGTTTGGCAAACGCAGTCTCAGCTGCGTCTGACCACCTGAACGTCAAACTAGGGGAGGTCAAGGCGGTCAGAGGAGCGGCTAGTTGGCTGAAATTGCGAATGAAACGCCGGTAAAAATTGGCGAACCCCAGAAATCTCTGCAGGGCCTTGCGAGACTCTGGGGATGGCCAATTTACCACAGCCTTAACCTTCTCAGGATCCATGCGAACACCCTCAGTCGAAATGATGTGTCCTAGAAAAGAAACAGACTGTGCATGAAAAACGCATTTCTCCGCCTTGACAAACAATCCATTCTCTAGCAACCGCAGAAGCACTCGTCGTACGTGTTGCACGTGTTCCTGGAGAGACGAAGAAAAAATCAATATGTCATCCAGGTAAACATATATGAACAGATCGACCATGTCTCGCAACACGTCATTAACGAGTGCTTGAAAGACTGCCGGCGAGTTGGTTAGCCCGAACGGCATAACGCAGTACTCAAAATGGCCTCTAGGGGTGTTAAAGGCAGTCTTCCACTCATCCCCCTCCCTGATGCGGACCAAATGATAAGCATTACGTAAGTCCAATTTAGTGAAAACGGACGCTCCCTGCAACCTCTCAAAAGCTGAAGACATAAGCGGCAAAGGATAGGTATTCTTTACCGTTATGTTGTTCAGCCCTCGGTAGTCAATGCAAGGTCGCAAGGATCCGTCCTTCTTTCCCACAAAAAAGAACCCCGCCCCCGCTGGAGAAGAGGAAGGGCGGATAAACCCCGTTGCTAGAGAACTGGATATATATTTCTCCATGGCCGCCGTTTCTGGAACAGACAAAGAATATAACTTGCCCTTAGGCGGAGAAGTACCTGGCAATAACTCTATCGCACAGTCATAGGGACGATGAGGAGGAAGAGAATCAGCACGAGACTTACTGAACACCTCCTTCAGGTCGTGGTACTCCGCGGGCACGCTAGCCAAATCCACTGCTTCCCCCTGAAACACAGACTCAGAAACATTAACACCAGCAGACAAAAGACAAGACAAATGACATTCCTCGCTCCAGCTAACCACAGATCCAAGGCGCCAATTGATGCTGGGGTTGTGTTTCTGAAGCCAGGTGTGACCGACAACGATGGGGGATTGAGGTGAGTCCGTAATGTAAAATGATATCTCCTCAGTATGATTGCCAGATGTGGTGAGGGAAACAGGTAAGGTGGTCTGAGTGATGACTGGTAGTCTGTGTCCATTGAGAGCAAAGGGTGCAATGGGGTGTTTGAGGGAGGTGAGAGGAATGTTAAGCTTACTAGCGAACTGGAAGTCCATGAAATTACCCTCTGCCCCAGAATCCAACAAGGCGTGATGCTCGAGTGCGTGGGTGGACCACCGTAGACTCACCGGAAGGAGTGTCGATGTAGATGAGGTCTTTCTGGCAGAGATCCCACCCGATAGTAGCCTCCGTCTTACTATCGGGCTTGGTCTTTTACCGGACAACGCTGGATGTGATGTTCTTGACTGCCGCAGTATAAACATAGTCCCAGGGATCTCCGCCTGATCCTCTCCTCCCGGGAGAGCCGAGCTCGCCCCACCTGCATGGGTTCAAGATCTCCCGGTGGGCTGACCGCAACATCTGAGCGCTGATACTGAGCCTCCGGTCTGTTCGCGAGAACTGCTCTCCCCCTCCGTCTGGTGGCTTGATCGAGTCGATTCTCCACTCTGATGGTTAGGTCAATCAGACTGTTGAGAGAAGTGGGGAGCTCGACGGCGCGGATCTCCTGTTGGATGCGGTCAGCCAACCCATGCAGGAAGTGATCCCACTGCGCCTCCTCGTTCCACTTACACTCCGCCGCCAGGGTGCGGAACTCAATCGAATAATCGGAAACGGACCTTTCCCCCTGACGTAGGTCCGTGAGAAGCCAAGCCGCTTCCCTCCCGGCGGCGGAGCGGTCGAAGACCCGTCTCATCTCTTCCGAAAGTGCGTGGAACGAGGCACAGCAGCTGTCTTGGTTCTCCCACACCGCCGTCCCCCAGAGGGCAGCCCTTCCCGTAAGTAGAGATAAGACGAATGCCACCTTCATTTCCTCGGTGTAGAACGTGCGGGGCTGCAGGGCGAAGTGCAGAGAACAATGAGACAGAAATGATCGACAGAACTCTGGCTCACCCGCATATTTCTCCGGGATGGGGAGGCGTGGTTCGGGCTGGGAAATCCCCCCGGAGACGATCGGCGGTGTGGGTGGCGTGGGAGGCGCAGCGGGTGACGATTGTTGTTGTTGTTGCGTCTGGAGAACGAGCTCGGACACCTTCGTCACCATTGCTTGGAAGGCTCGACCCATCTCATCTATCGCCTTGTCTTGGCGATCCATACGACCCACAGCTCGTTGCAGAAATTCTTCGAGATGAGATGGGGAGCGATCGCCTGCTGCTTCCATGATGGTCAGATCCTACTGTAACGACAGTTAAAAGAGGAGGAAGCAATTGCAGGCAATCAGATGTTGTTTATTGATAAAGAGTGTCCAGAGTGTTGGCAATGGCAAGGAAGGTCTACGGTGGCGTGAGAAGAGTGGGATGGTGAAGTCAGCGGTGCAGGTGAAGGTGGTCAATGGTTGGAACCAGGAACAGACCGGAACACTGACACGCGGACGACAACACGAATCCAAACCAGCACACAAGCACGGAGGACGGTAATCCAGCTAGTGCATGGAGACATAAGAGAGGATCTGACAACAGAGAGAGAGCGAGGTGAGTATAAGTAGCAGAGGTATGATGACGATCAGCTGGAGCGAGACAATCAACACCCAGGTGATGACAATCAACTAAACGAGCACATGGAGACAACGTAAGTACAAAAACAATAACAAAACATGACACGGAGGAAACACTGGATTTCCTACCGTGACACATTTTTATCGCTCATAATTTCTGGAGAGAAATAGCACAGACATTGGCAAAGGTGAAACTTTATAGTAACATTAAATAAAAATGTAAAGCACATAAAAACGTAATTATATTTTGGGCTTAATAAACAGACTGAAAGCATGTCTGGAAAATCAGTGAAATGAACTTATTAACTGCATTCAGTAGTGTAGTATTTAGGATCAGAATATGAACTTAATTAGGCTACTGCTAAGAACTATGAACAAAGGGTAGACTAGTTTGTAAATCACTTATGATCTGGTCAATATAGCTAACAAGAGTATGGTGCAGCATTTGAGAGTCAAGCCTCAAAACCCAATTGACGTCATAGCTTTGTGTTGCGCAAACACGGGGAGGATTAATTCTGCTTTCTAATGTGCTTCCAAAGGGGGTGTGGAAATATGCTGACCCCCTGCTAGGAAACACATAAGGCATTTACTCAATATGTGCCTTAGTTTTCAATTTAATATATTATATTGTATATTGTGAATGGTAGATGTCTTATCTACATGTGGATCTATAAAATATTTCACACAGACTAGATAAATTATAGTTATATTTCAAATTTTAATAGCCTATTATATTTCACATTTTATTAATGCTTCAAACGAGAGGCTGAAAATGTCGTTTTACTAGCATTGAAAAGACCTGTGGCCATTTTTCTATAATAATCCTATTAGGATCCAAGGGGGGAAAAAAACTCTTTCTGTCAAAGAGAGAGCATTGACGCAAGCAGCTCTGACGTCAATAGAGCTGCAGTGAATGGGGGGGGGGGGGGGGGGCGCTTGCAGCCTGTTTGCCCATAGAAAACACTGAAGGCGAACGTCACTCGCAGTGCTAGAGTGATCTGCGATAGTCCTCTTGCAGAAAATGAAATGCAATTTCTGAAATACAAAATGTAGAGATACAAATGTGTATTATGTCCACTTTACAGTGCAGTGGCTTTTATTCGATTTTTTTTTTTTTTAGGATAGTATTTCCGACTAGACTGTTGCTAAAGATCAGAAATGATTTGCCCAACAGTAGCATACAATAAGCCACACCTGATAAAACGTACAAATATGCAGTCTCGTAGTAACTGATAAACATGCTCAACAGGTGTTCACACTTCGAGTGAATTGGTCAACTTGTATAAATTGTTATGCTGATGAGTGCAACATTGACAACACGTTTAAGACAATTTAAGATCATTTTGACACAAAAAATGGCAACAGCTCATGTGACGCTGTGACAGCTGTCATTTCTCGTGATGTGAAGTGGGGTGCAATGACGCAAACTGTCCATGCAAATTAATAATTCATTTTAATAAATAATTCATGCGTTTTGTGAAGAAAAAAAAATAAGTGAGGGTCTAGCTTAAACTCGAAACTTCAGAAATTATGAGTGCATGCTTTATTAATACTGTATTATTCTTCATGCCTTGTTTTAAGATTTGTTCTGGTTACGCATTAGGCTACCTGTTATCCAAAAACTGTTAAGTCGTTTCAAATACAACTATTTACTGTAGGCCACAGTTCCTCACGTGACACCTAAACATGTTTAAATTATAGCTCAAGTGTATTGCAAACAAAGTAGCTGACCGATGGTAACATTCTTTGCTTTTCTTTTCTTGAAAAGTGTTTTCTTGTTTTCTATCAAATTCTGGCTTTTGGGTCCAGCACAGGTTTAGTGTTCATCATTTGAGTCAATCTAAACTTTAGCCTTGGCAGCATTTGCGGAGGAGGCTACTGACGTCATCTGTCTCTTGAATGGAAACGCTCGAGCGCTGATGCTGCTGCTGATGATGGAGCCTTTATTTATACAGAACTCTTTCTGTTTCGCGCCACCAAAACACACACAGAACGTTTGCGCTCGAAAAGCTACGAAAACTAGCTCTGCGCAAAGTTTAAGTCACTTCCAACCGAGAGAGCGCATCACTCCGCGGTTTCCTAGCAACCGGATTAAGAAGTTTTGAGAAGAGCGTGCTCAACATAAGGCGAACATCGCTAACGCGTCGATGGACGGATGATCTCTGTGAAAGAGCAAAGGTACAGTGTTTTGTTCTGTCCGTCCGGTATTTGACGAGTTGGTGGTCTATTGGCGCTCTTAACTGGACCCAGACAGAAAAAGATAAATTCTCCATAGATGAGCTTTGTTTTCGCGCAGACTTGAGTTGCAGACAGCTGTGACTCCTTTCAGCTCCTTCACAAGAAGTTCACCGGCTGTAAGGCGATCTCGGCTGACTGGCAGCTGGACACAGTGGTTATTGAGATATCCAGTATATCTGAAAATGCTACTACTGATGTGTAGCACAAATACATGGTTAAAAACACCCTGTGTGTTCGTGCTTCTGCGAAGAGACGAGCGCGATTTGAGTTGCAAACTGTCAGGGATGCGTGCTTTTCTGCTTCAGTATAATCCAGGGCACACGTGATGCGCAAATCACTTTTGTAGCAACATCTCTCATTTGTCGGAGGAAAATCCGTGCGTGTTTCTTATGCTTTAAGCCGAAGCTTAACATATTTGAGGGTTTTTCGTTTTTCTTTTTTTTTTCAGTAATTCACACATCGCTTTACCAGCATCATCATTTACGCACCATGCCAACTTTTGCTCGCGTTGCGTTCGTCTCATAGTGGAGAGAATTTGAAACTGTGGACGCCTGAATGAATGAATGGGGATCGTGCTTTGTGAAGATTTCAACTGTCAACCTTTTGCCAATTGTATGTGCTTGTCCAGACAAGTGAGTGTTTATCGTCCCCATTCGTATATCCGTTTTGAGCCAAGAACAAACAGACAACAGAGAACGCGTCATATTATTCCGCCAATGTCGAAGAAACGCAAAACTCCAGACGACGGCGGCGGCGAGGATTCCCTTCAAGAAGGTATGAGCTCATTCCTCCATCCTTAGACTGGCTTCTCATTGTGGGGGCATTTCAGAAAATGTTGGACTGCACCAGCACATACATTAACATGCAGCTTACGCAGTATTTCAAAACCATTGTTGAAACTGATTTAGAAAGTACAAGCCAAAATTTACATCTTATTTCCCCCCAGATATGTTCCTCCGAATCCAGTAGGAGGAAATGATTGATACTTTAACCACCTTTTGTATTAGTTATATAATAAGGACATTCTGAACTTAGAAAACAAATGGACTGACAGAAGCTAGCTGCATAGATAGATAGATAGATAGATAGATAGATAGATAGATAGATAGATAGATAGATAGATAGATAAAGTAAAATGCATGTAACTGTGGTTGCCAGGACTTTTTAATAATAATGTTACAAGCCAAGCATTGTGCTTTTCGGAAACTGTATTTTACCGTTTCTAATCACATTTTTGGCAAGAGGGTTGTTGTACTGATTGTGATGATCAGCATCAATCTTTGCTTGTCACCAAGCAATTCAGTGACTGAAGGCTGGGGTTTGAGCAGCAGGAGTTGAGTGGCATAATGTTGTGTGATCGTTTGGTTCCAGTTCCACTACATGTTTTCCATTTACTCACTCGTGAGAGAAACCCGCTCAGAGTGTTGAAGGAGTGAGAGGAAACACTTCAAAAACTCGCCTCTTGCTGCCTGCAAAATCACACAAATCATATTTCCAATCACACACTTTCACAAACATGTTCCTCATATAGTTGTATAGAACCAATATAGTAAAAGCAAAAATACATTGTAACTGTATTAAAACTACTGCTAGTTAATCTAGACTGTAGGTAGAAGTCAACTGGTTTGGATTTTGCACTGAATTGTGTCATACAACCTAGTTATGCTGTCAGAGTCTTAACACTTTTGAGTAAAGCACTGTATTTTAAGGCCACATGGCATGCATGAGAAAGAGAACAACTTGGAGGTGGAGCACAAGAAAGCACATAGGAGCCTACTTTGGCTCCCACAGCATGAATTCCATCATTCCTTGACAAGCACGAAATGTCAAGAATTGCTTGAATAAATTATAAACACTGGATTCTTTCATAGTATCATGGCATCACAACACATTACATTTTTAATGCATCATATCAGCATAGCAGTCCATGCATGCAGTGCACTGCACTGATGTGAGCCTTTTAAGAATGTAAGCCTCTCACATGTTTTACATGGAAATGTATTATCCCAATTCATATTGTGTTTGCTGCGTGCATTTTACTAAAATCACCATAAGCATCTTTGATATTAATCCCTACAACAAAAAAAGCCAACACACAAGCTCAGCTTTGCTGCTAGCATGCATGGCTCTGTGCTCTGTGTCAGATCCATGTGAAGGTCAGGCCTCTCTCAGGGTGACTGGGAGAACACTGTCATGTTGTTTGCACACATTGTGTGACCCAACAGCAGGTTTGCTGGCTGTGTTCTATGAGTGTGAGCCAGAACGCGAGTTTCCCTTGGCTAGCACGAACGGGAAAGCAGGCACTTCCTTTAGCCTGTGGAGCATGACATCTGCGTAACTGTGCAGGCTTGTACACAGTGCTTCATGTCCATAATGATCTCACAAATAAACAATTAACAAAGACTACATAACTCCACAGTCCTTAAAAAGTTTTAAAATGCCTCTATTATGGGTTATGAATGATTCATATTTTGTTTTTGGGAGTCCTCAACAACAGGTTGACATGAATGCAAGGTCAAAAAAGAAACCTTTCAATGTCTTATAATATGCATTTATTTTCAACGACTCCCAAACAATTTGCTCAACGATTAATTTTTCCAAACCTCTCCTTTGCGTGACGCTAATCTGTGGTGATTGGTCAGACTGATCTCATTTTCATTTAATCTTGCCTGTAATGCCTGATAAAGCAGCGTTTGTGAGCACAGTACTGCTTTGTGTATGGTGTTTGTTTACATTATTTTCACCGCTCCAAAAGCGGCATGTAATGGCAAAGAATGAATTAGCATTTTTATTCAGACCAACGCAAAAAGACCAACAAGTGGGCAGGCTATATGCTAATGTTTCATGTTGACATCAACATGAAACGATTTAGGGTTCATTTTAAAAACGTCGACTCCCAGAGCTGAGTGTGCACACTTCGAAGGCCACAGACTTTGGCCTTTGAAGGGACCTCCAAAGTGGTTGAAGGACACGCCACCTTTGCAGGATTTCCTAATTGCAACACCAGAGGTTCCCGATTAGCATTCTGCCGCATAGCAATGGTGTTGGAGGAGAGTTGATGAAAGGACAAATGCCGGGAAAGTGGAGCCAGAAGCGCTCATTTTTGTTTTTATATTTTACGCCATAATGGAGGAGACAGTGATGTACCTTGGGCTTAGCCAAGACTGAGGCCAGGTAAGTTACACTGGTTTGCTGCTTCCTTTGTTGGATTACAACTTTAACTAGAATTAAAAGTTAGTGAACTAACTTTGATGTTGGCTTGGCCATCTTGGCCATGGGGCAAAAGAGCCACAGTACTTGTGTGCCCAACATTCTTGAGTTGCCCCGCTGCAAAAAAAAAATAATAATACCATAAAAAAATACACCTGCAACAGTCTTTTTCCATGGTCCCTTGCTGTTTTCTTTTTTAATAAAAAGCCTAGGCTATGATAAAAGCTACGACAGGGTTGTTTAGCTGAATGCGAAATAAGTCATGCAAAAACCATAATCTCCTAAATACCATTCAATTTAATCTTATTTTATTAGTACTGACAACATATTTTAAGTTATCACACATTACTGAAAAATTAAAGAAGGGACACTATATATAGTATACTTCGGCGAGTCAAGAGCTAAACAAAAAGTCCTGTTTCATTACAAAATACTGTAACTTTTATAAACTTTATACTATCACCACAAAATTTTAATTAATATTTATTATAAAATAAATAAAATAAATATTTCATAAAACTGAAACTTAAATATATTATTTCTATAGGCTATACAAAACAGAAAATAATAAGGCTGAATAAGCTGATCTATAGCATGTTAAATGGTGGTTGCCTGTCTATGAATGGTACACCCCTCTAAGCTCACAGAAGTGGTTTGACCCAAGTCCTCAGCAGCCAATGACATTGACCTCTTCAAACTGATTTTTAACGTGTACTTCATGTGTATTTCACGTGTATTTGACACGTGAAATACACGTTAAATACCCACAGATTTTTCACGTTAAACAACACGTATTTAACATGTTAAATAATATTGGATATAATATCGGAGTAATATAGTATTTTAAGAAGCTCTTAAAAAAATATATAAATGACTTTACCATGTTGTGCAGCGCCGATAAATAAATAATATTAAATACGTGTTGTCTACGCATGAAATACACGTATTTAACGTGTTGTTGACGCGTTAAAATTCACGTGTATTTGACCCTCTTGGCCTTCCATACACATTAGATATAATGAAGGGAGACGTGAAAAAAGGACATCGCGTTGTTTTGATATGGATTACTTTATCACAGAATATTTGTTTGGGAGCACTTGTTTAGTTTAAAAGTAGACCTGTCAAGCTTTCTATAGATATATCTGTCATGTCTCTTCGTTGAGTAGTATTCATGGAGTTACAGTTCATTTTAATGACGTGTTTGTAAATAAAGATCAGCGCAGACCAAGGCTGCAGACAGCACACCTTGTTTGTTATCTTTATTTTATAAGTGCCCAAAGTTTTGTTGTTATTATGTTTGTATCCCAAAAAAAAGTAGACCCTTTACAGATTCGATTGATGTATTGCTCTTATCTGTACGATTAAAACTGAAAGTGTAATTTAAGTAATTGTCGGGGTTATCAGGAGAAAATGACTCAAAACGCGTATATGCGTTAATCGACTCCAGAGTTAAAAGGCTGTCGTGACTTTTTTCCTTCCAGTATTCATAAAGCTGTCAAATTATTTTTCATTTTGCACACATAAACAGCCCAAAAACACCTGAATTCTGCGCTTGTTGTGTTCTAATGGGTGGATTAGTGCATCTGCTGTGATATTATTTTCGGAAGCTCTTAAAAAATGCTGATGAAGCGCTCATTTCTCTCTAGTCTTTCTCTCTGTTCTTTGACCAGAGACATAATTTATTAATGAGATCTGACCCAGTAATAATAACATATGTTGGTTAATGTTATTATGTTGGTTTAACATTATGTTGTCAGTGTGAATGAAATGTGTAGCCTATTTATTTGTCCGATCTCGCCCCGAAACGCGGCTGTCATGTGGACTTCAAGTGTTCAGAGAAATACATTGCGAGCTCGCCGACATTTGGCTGCCGCGAATATATCATGTTATTACTTTAAACAGTTCAGAAACATCTGAATTTAGCTCTTGGTGTGTTCTAACGTGTGGATTGCGTGCAATCGCCTTTTAAAAGGTCTTAAATAAGAATGAATTCGCTCGTTGTGAGCTCCGTGGAGACAGTGCCTGAGCTGAGCAGCAGCAATTCTTCTCTCATCTTTCTGACTGCTCTCTGCCCAGAAATCAATTATTAATGAGCCCTGACCCCTGTAATAATCAGATATGTTGGTTTAGCTTGTCAGTTTGAGGCAAATTGTATTATTTACTTGGTATTTTTAACCGGTTTAAAAGTGAAACAAACTCGACTCCTCCCAATCTCTCCCGGGTATTGCAACGGGTAGGCTATTGCAACTAGGGGCGCAATTTTTCTCAGACAATGTAAGTCTATGGGTAATGTATTTTTACATTTAAAAATTAATAATAAAAAAAAAACTTTAAGTCTGATCACTCTGAAAAGATATAGCACACACCACCGCTCTATCCCGCAGGTGTCTTCCGAGTTTGGGGCTTGTGGCTTTAAAGCCCTAGGAGGAGATACGTTTAGAATTTTTTAGTCTCAGAAAAATAATAATAAAAAGAATAAAAATAAGAAGTTTAAATAGCATTACAGTATGTTGGCAAGCCAACATAATTACAGGATTGGCTTGGAGTTTACTTACATGCAATGATACATTTGGTAAACTACAAAACACACACACACAGCAGTTAAAATGCTGACTGATATCTTACAAAGGTGCGATTTTATATAATTTATTGCCTTGACCATGGTCATCATATGTAGACAGGTTTGCCAGTTAAGTTTAGACAGTTAAGCATAAAAATAAAACTGTGAAAAAAATAAAATAAAATAGAGCACTATGCAGCTCAATGTGACAGCTGAACAGTGCTCTGTTTGACCAGTCCGAGTCCTTTAGATGCAGCCTTTGATTGATATAGTTAGCAAAAATGTGTTAATATTCGGACAGAATGTTGATACTTTCATTTACAAAATAATCAGATGTGGACTGTAAGGAAGTATATTCGTTAAGTACACTCTGACAAATATGAACTAATACGTTTTCTTTTTTAACACTATACAACAATGCGTCATGCTGTAAAATACCATATTTTTGTAGAATAAACTACCCAACTGTAAATTTAGTAGGCAACTTAAAATTTTATAGAAGTAAAATGCAACATACACAGTATTGCAGCAGTAATATTAATACCAAAACCATCCTGACAAATTCTTTTTTAGAACAATACTGTATACCTTTACTTTTACTCTCAATACCTGAAGTATATTAGAGTATGCAAGATAATACTTTTACTTAAAGGATAGTTCAGCCAAAAATGAAAATTCTATAATTATTTACTCACCCTTAAGTTGCTCCAGGTTTAGAATTTTCATTTTTGGGTGAACTATCCCTTCCTTTATAAATGACTATTAGTTTTTAGTATTAGTAGTTACTAAAAGTTGTTTACTAAAGAACCTCAATATTTCTTGTACTAATTACATTGTTATAGCTCTAAACAGTTTATCTTTTCCTTCTTTCCCTAAATCAGAGAGCCATGGGAACCTTGGTTACATTCGTAACCTGAGATGTTCCCTGTCAAGGGAACTTTGATCTGCGTCGTCTGAAGGGACACTATGGCCTGTATACCCACGTCGCCATGCTGAGGGGAGTGCAGGCCAGAATCATGGCAAACACTAAGTACCAACTCTACCATTTCACCGGGAGTCGCCCCTGGGATGGTTCGATGGCTGTCCATGACATTATCCCTAAGCTACATACCCAACTTACCTGAAGGGTAGAGTTGAAGGCTTGGAATCACGAAAGATTCCTATAAAGGGATACGGCTAAGAACCTAGCACTGTCTTGCCTGTCACAAAGGAGGGGCTCTCGTGGCACTCTGATAGACCAGCTCAAAGATGGAATGGCCCGGGAGCAGAGCAATTGGAGGACGGAACGTACAGATGAAGCCTCGGCCACGCCTGTACCATGGCGTCCAGCCCCAATGGAGCTGGATGAGTAAGAGGAAGCCAGAGGGGATAGTGCGACGCTCTCTTGAGCCGCAAAACCGATCCACCCAGGTCTGGCCAACCTCTCTAACTCTGCTTCAACACCTTGGTGCGAAGGCGCCATTCCCCGAGCCTCAGCCCCTGCCTCAGCAGAATGTTTGCTCTCACAGTGCGTCTCAAAACAGTATTTAGTACTGGAGCGCTCTGATGAAAAAACCGAGAATTCAGTCTCCCATGAGAGGAGGACTCCGAGCTCCGAGCAGCATGCTCATAGGCGACCCTTTTTGAAAAGGGGAGCGCTTCTAAACTACCGCAAGAATTGCCCTCACAGCCCTCGATGTTGAGGGGCGGTGCTTGAGGTGTATAACAAATACACACTGGTTGGATGAAGCCCAAGGAACCCCGGGGCTAATTATCTTAAGAAAGGGAACGAAGCACAGTGCGTAACCCTTACCGTACAGGATTCCAGAAAGTGCGCAGAGCCTTGCGTGCACACTTACCACTTATGTGGATTTCAGACAGTGCGCAAAGCGTTAACGTGCACACTGACCACCATGTGGTTTTGAGAAAGTACACAGGCTTAGCGTGTGTACTGAAAGTTACCTGACAACCACTGTATGTGGGAGCTCACCTTCAGAGAGACCTAGAGAGGCCTACTACCTGTTACCAGATAACCACCTCAGTGGAAGGTAATATGGAACTCGACTCAAGGGAGGCCTGGTGAAGCCTACTACCTGACAAACACAAACCGTGGGAGCTCGTTTTTTTTTTTTTTTTTTTGTGGAAATGCACAGTATGTGGGAGCTAAATCTCCAGGGAGGCCTGGTGAGGCCTACTACCTGAGAACCACAGTATGTGGGAGCTCGCTTTCAGAGAGGCCTGATGAAGCCTACTACCTGATAACCACAATATGTGGGAGTCCACACAGCCCCTCATGTTGAGGGAAGCGATGCTTGGGGTGTATAACAAATACACACTGGTTGAATGAAGCCCATGGACCCCATCTTCAGAAAGGGAATGAAGCAGAGCTCATAACCCCTACCGTACAGGATTTTAGAAAGTGCGCAGAGCCTTGCATTCACACTTACCACTTACGTGGATTTGAGACAGTGCGCAAAGTGTTCACGTGCACACTGACCACCATGTGGTTTTGAGAAAGTACACAGGCTTAGCGTGTGTACAGAAAGGTTCCTAAGCATCGCAGAGGCACTGGTTCGCACGGGAGAGGTGAGCTCCAACCCTCAAGCGAGGGGAGCATCACCTGAGACAGTACATACAGAAGGACTCTGTAACCACCACCTCCCCGGATGCGCCAAGCGGTTTGAGTAGACATATAACCACCAGCCACAGAACACCCATAAGCAGAAAGGGTTACATACTCACCCTTTTTTAATTTTTAATTTTTTTTCTAATTTTGCAGCGGCGCGATCCATAACCTCTAACAGCTCCCCATACGCAGAGCAGGAGAAATGAGCGGCTCAGCCTCAGCTTCTTCGCCACTCTCAAATATCTCCTGCTCTTTCTGGGTAGAACCCAGCAGAGCACTAACTTCAGTGTCAGAATGGGTTAATGACAAGTCATCTTCCTCCAGAAGTTCGCTCTCGTTTGCCGCCGGAGAGTGTGAGAGGAAAAGTCCCTCTCTACACTCCTCAGCGAGATCCACCTGTGATCCCCACAAGCTCATTCTCCTCCGTGCCTCGGCAACGCCGGGTCCTGAGCCGCGAGATCCAGATGACAAACGAGAGTGGAGCTTTTTCACAGAAAAACGCTCACAGTGCGCGCAGATTGCCCCCTCAAGGACATCGCGCGTGCTCTTCGCCCAAACAAGAGACGCAAAGACTGTATGTGTCATCAGGTGTCAAATAACGCTGACATGGATGCACACACTGTTTAAACGCCTTGATAGTGGATGCCATGATATTATAATAGATCGCTCTTACCGTTCTGGTCGTTTCTCAGATGGACGCTTCAAACAAAACAGTCAATGAAGATGAAGAAGATAAGTGACGGGTCCTACGGGCGCGTATTTATAGTCACGCCGGTAGCGACGTCAGAGGCTGTCGCCGGCCAACACGTTGGCGATTTATACGTTGGCGAAGTATACTTCAGACACTTGTATCCTTTGACAGGGAACCCTGGTTTTTATCACTTTTGATACGTATCTGAGTAAATGAAAACACAATCGCTTACATTTCAACTTGAATTCCCTTAATGAACTCACACCCGCCGTGTTCTTTGAATATAAACACCATCGTCATCTGTATGCAAGTTCTATCCCTGATGGGATACATTAACACTAGAACTACCAAGGCAGTCATTTTGACCGTTTTAAAGATTTGCAGTGTAATAACTTTGTTGAAATAAAACCCATATAACTACAGTTCCATGACTTTTCTTAAATTAATGTAAATTTTATTTTAACATTGTTATTTTATTAAAATTACAAAACACAAAAGAGTTCTGAGTATTTCTACCTTGAATGGCCATAGCGGTGAATTTGACCGCACATATTACAGGCGTTGTATCTCCTCAGCGCTTTTTCCCACCGTTAAAGATGTGCGTAGCTGTTGCCTAGCAACCTTTCTCTGGCAGTTTTGTATGCTTTTGCTAAGCTAAAACTTAGCTTTACCGTCAAAATGGCAACAAGAAAGAAAATGACTGTCACTGAGGTTTTATCCTTGCTTGAGAACATTGATGATGCAGAGTCTGATGGAGGAGCAGAGAGCGATGTCTCTTGGTCTCTTGACAGTTCGTCTGCCACTGATTCTGAGAGTGATTCAGAGTTTATTATCTGTCCTAATATAACAGAACTATTTTTTCATTCTAGATTTCATTAGAGGCTGCATAAAATTGTTTCCGATTCGTGTGGTCCAAACATTTCCGATAATGCTAAAGCATTGTAAACTCCAAAAGTCAAAATGTATTGAATAAAGACAGATGTAATCATTTCCAAAATTCACAATATGTTTTTATCTAACGAAATATTCTGCCTCATTTTATATTTGTTGACATTTTGACTTTCAAAAACAACATTTTAACTGCGGTGAAAAACTTTGATCTCCAGCTTGCCGGATGCAAATTGCGGAAAGCAAATTGCGGCATGCACTTTTGTGGGAGGTCTAGTAGCTCTTACACAATAATATCACGAACATATTATATTATGTATGCTTAAATTACCCCACATTTTTCATAAAACATGACCATAGAAGCTTTGAAGTAAATATAACATGACAAAAATGACATTCACTGCTGTCTGGTATGAACAGTCAAAATTACCGCTATTGGCAGTTCTAGTAGTTATAGAATTCCGGTAGTGCTAGTGTTAAGCCTTGAATTCCACTAAAAAGATTTGAGATAGTGTGGATTTATTGTCCGTTAAAAGCTTGGCATTTTTAAGATCTGGACAGTTTTGCACATTTACTTCCTGTCTAGTGCACACGATTTCAAGTGGCCAGGACCGCAAGTGTGAGTATTTGGACAAGGCATTCAGTTTGGCACAACCTTAGTTGCGCCGCTATGACACAATCGCACTTCAATTGACCACTCCGGAGTCCAGGCACTGCAGTTTGGGACACAGCTAAAAATTGTATTCACTTTCAGATTTAAGAGTTTGCAGGATGTTTTCATTCACTTAGAGCTGTGTTACACACTGCATGAAAGGTAATTTTCAAAAATCCATAATAGGGGCACTTTAAAAACCATATATAATGCCGCGGTTACGTATGGTAACCCTCGTTCCCTGAAGGAGGGAACAGAGGTGCCACAACAGTGACCAACAAAATTGGGATATCACTTCGATAGACCAATCTACTTCGAGTGTAAACTAAACAAGCCAATGAATATTGGCATGCAGTTATTGCATCCAGCTGCAGCTGATCACAGCGTGAGTATAAGAAGGCAGCAGGTGCAATGCATACCAAGTTTTCACTGAGGAGCTGAGCTGGAGACCCGGCAGCTCAGCGGCGGTACAGCAACCATGGCGACAGGACATGGCATCTACGTTCCCTCCTTTGGGGTACATAACCGAGACGTTCCCTTTCAGTCGGTCACTCTCTACTCCACATCGGTGACCAACAAAAATGAACAAGTAGTTCCACTCACCAATGTCAAAGCACTACCTCACTAGGTGAGATTGGATAACACTGGGAAAACGTACTTGTTCCACTTGGAACAGGGACGCTGCGGAAGCCCCATCCTTCCTGAAAGAGGTCTGCCCAGGCCGCAGCTATACAAATATCTGTCAACGAGGCGCCACGAGCCAACGCCCAGGAAGATGCAACACTTCTAGTTGAGTGAGCTCGTAATCTGAATGAGCAGGGCACACTCTGTTCCTGATAAGCCAGGGTTATGGCATCCACAATCCAGATGGCCTTCCTCTGCTTAGAGACGGCATTCCCCTTCTGCTAGCCTCTATAACAGACAAAGATCTTGATAACAATATCATTGACTTGATTGCAAATAAATCACAGACACTGTTTAAAATTAACATAGATGACATAACTGAATTCAATGATGAACTGCCTTTAACTATCATTTTGCATTATTGAGACACTGTTTTCCAAATTAATGTTGTTCAGTGCTTTGACGCAATGTATTTTGTTTAAAGCGCTATATAAATAAAGGTGATTGATTGATTGATTGACAAAGAGCTGTCCTGAGGTCCTGAAGCTTTGTGTCCGGTCGACGTAGCATATAAATGCTCGGGCAGGACAGAGCAAAGCCAGGGCTGGGTCTGCCTCCTCCAGGGGCAACCCTTGCAGGTTCACCACTTGGTCTTTGAAGGGTGTAGTGGAAACATTGGGCACGTAGCCAGGCCGGGGCCTCAGGATTACCTGGGAGTCAGACGGCCCAAACTCTAGGCACAAATCGTCGACCGAAAATGCATGCAGGTCCCCTACCCTCTTAATGGAGGCCAGTGCAAGCAGGAGCAGAGTTTTCAATGAAAGAAACTTTAGCTCAACTGAATGCAAAGGCTTGAATGGGCCCTGCTGTAATGATTTAAGCACTAGAGTCAGGTCCCAAAAGGGTATAGAGGGGGGCCTGGAAGGATTTAACCTCCTGGCCCCTGTGAGGAACCTGATGATGAGGTCATGCTTACCCAAAGACTTCCCATTCACAGGTCATGGTACACAGCAATAGCGGTAACCTGGACTTTGAGGGTGGAGTGAGGCAGCCTTCGCTCCAGCCCTTGCTGCAGAAAGGAAAGGACGATCGCAATCTGGCATCTTCGGGGGTCTTCTCGACGAGAAGAACACCACTCGACGAACAGATTCCACTTCAAGGCATAAGCATGTCTCATAGAGGGTGTTCTTGCTGAAGTGATGGTATCCACTACCTCCTGAGGTAGGTCACCTAGAACCTCCGTGTCCCGTCCAGGGACCAGACATGGAGTTTCCAAAGGTCTGGATGCGGGTGCCAAACGTTTCCCCTTCTCTGAGTCAGTAGATCCTTACTCAGAGGAATCGGCCAAGGATGGGCTGTCGTGAGGAGCACTCGTTCGGGGAACCAGGTCTGAGTGGGCCCATACGACATATCTAGCAAGAGTTAATCCTCATCCTCCTGGACTTTACACAGTGTCTATGCGAGAAGTCTCACTGGGCAAAACGTATATTTGAACAACTGGCAATGAGAGGTCTCTGGAGAAGCAAACAGGCCTACCTGAGCGGCTCCGAACCATCTCCAAATCAGCTGGACCATCAGGGGATGGAGACACCATTCTCCCGGGAGCATTGCTCCAGACAGCTCATTGGCTGTATGGTTGAGCAGGCCCAGAATGTAAACGGCACGAAGTCACCTCAGAACCTTCCGACTCCAAAGGAGGAGGTGGCGGGCGAGTTGCAACATGCGACGGGAGCGTAGACCACCTTGTCGGTTGATGTGCGCAATGTTCGCTGTGTTGTCCGTTCGGACCAGCACATGCTTGCCTCATAAGGGACCTTTGAGACAGTTCAAGGCAAGGTGCACTGCTAACAACTTTAGGCAACTGAAGCTGCGGCCCGTCCAAACCCCAGAGATTGCATGCCCATTGTACGTGGTCCCCCTGCCAGTGGTGGAGGCATCCGTGTAAACCACAGCATGCCTGGAGATCTGCTCTAGGGGCACCCCTGCCCATAGAAATGCAAGATCTGACCACGGTGTGAGGATTTGGCGACAGGCCGGTGTAACTTGGACCTGATGAGTGCCGCGCTTCTACGCCCATCTCGGGACTCGGCCATAAAACCAGTGCTGGAGCGGTCTCATATGTAACAGGCCAAGCGGTGTAAGTGCTGCTGCAGCCACCATATGCCCCAGGAGCCTCTGAAAAAGTTTGAGTGGGACCGCTGTTCTGCCCTTGAACATGCCCTGAAGGTAGCAGAGCCTGGTTCGCAGTTCCGAGATGGTCATCTTCACGTTGTGGGAACATGACTTATCCACGAAGGCCACCACAGCATGCTCAACGCCCAGACACTTGAGGCAGCGATCATGACCATCACCCCTTGCCAGGCAATGATGCACCCAGAAATGCACGGGTGAAATGGCATCCTTATGAGGAAGATCCGTCGTCTTTACAAAAACGCACCCGTGAAGCTTTTTTAGTGCTGAGGCGCACAGGGGAAAATGGCCGCTTGCAACACAACGGGGTAGTGCAGTCTGAAGTGCGCAAACCACTCGACACAGGAACAACCACCACTGAAGCGCTGTCTCACCAACACATGAAGCTTCCGAGAGCATGCTGAACTAGTAGTTCACAGCAGACTCAAAAGTTTGAGTAATAAGTTTTTTTTTTCAATGCTGAATTTATTTGATCAAAAATACAGTAAAAACAGTCATATTTTTAAATCACTCTCTGAGAATCCATGATTTTGTGGCCATTTCATGCCATATAGATGCTGTCCACACATTTTCATGGCAATGCTTTTTTTTTTTTTTTTCTGGGGTAGGCTGCCAGGTCTTTTTCCCCCCAACCTTCCACATTACACAGCTTGGGACTCACGTTAACATTCACACCTACAGCTAGTTTAGTGTATCAAATTCACCTACTGTATGGTGCATGCTTTTTGATTGTGGAGAAACCTGAGCGCCCACAGGAAACCCACACTGGGAGAACAAACAAAAACTCCATACAACATCTCCAGCTGGGTCTTCTTGTGAAACAACAACATCAACATGGCCAATAACACTGGGCAGAGTGGCTGATATAATACTGATATATGTAAATATAATCCTAAAATACTACATTTGGGACCAGACCACCTCTAATATAGCCTGTGGCGATGATGTCAAAATGGACGAATATTTAGCAGATAATGGGCCAGGCTGTTATATTAGTCACAAAAAAAAATACACACACACACACACACACGCACTCACACATACATACACATATATTTCTATGAAGGCACCACTGTTGGTCTGTGATCAGGTTAATATATACATTTCTTTAAAAAAATAATCTTTGTGTGATTTAAAAATATATCTATTTTAAAAATGTGTGTGTATATATATATATATATATATATACAGGAAAGTAAATACATAATAAATAAATAACAATAAGTCGTAGATAATACTCATAACCACTAGATGGTATTAAAGGTTTGCGTCTCGTACTGTTGCAGGATCACAATGCCATCCAACACTCGCAGTTTTACCAGTCGATTTTATTCAACCGTGATCAGCACGTCCGCATTATCATTTCATTTGCAAATATTTTTTATATATTTCTGTATTGGTTACATTTTCATTAAACTGTTTACTGCTTTTTTACCATTTAAAAATAGACTGCTAAAACAAGCTTAGACTAAATGTGTTATGACTCTAATCCAGTGATCCTGGTGAATCAGGTGTATGCTCCTGGGGTAATTGAAAAGATTTTGATTTTGTTACATTAGTATCTTTAAAAATATATTTTACAATTCAGTTTATTCCAGAAATAAAAAGGATTTGTCTTGTGTAAACTTGTTAAACTTCTATTTTCATTACAACGGTAAAATGGCAGATACATTTGTATCCAGAACTGTTCAAACCTTGTAACAGACAGTAAAGCTTGGGTGTCTCAATAAATGGAAAGGAAAAATAGTAAATGTAAAGTAAATGTAGCTGATTAGTAAACTAAATAGTATTAGTAATAATACTTAATGTTATCCAGTACAAAATCATTTAAAGCACTGCCATGTTTGACCAAATTTAGTGTCATATTTAAGCTGTGCATTTGGGTTTGTAGGGGTAAACACTGGTCTAATATATACATATATTTTATTATTTTCTATTTTAAGATAAATGTTATATAGGTACACGTATTATAACAATGTCTAAAAATATATGGATTGCATCGAGTAAAGCCTAAAAATAATATCTGACCCATCCCATATTCTTAAATGAAGAATGTAATCTTTTGCCCTCTGACCAATTTCCATCTTGTACGCTGAGAATCTAATTTTTTGCTTATAGGCTTAAACAGTTGTACTTTAATTAGATTCATCATTTAAAGTTCCTTGTAGCTTGTATTAATAATGTCTGTTTAAATATAACAACAAAGCTCTGATCTTTTTCCAGATAAATCCGAATTATGTTGCATGTTTTACTATTAAATAACAAATCTACATATCGTATACTCCACATCTGAGAAATGTATAGTTGATCAAATGTACTTTTTGAAATTATTTAGCACATTATCTAAATTGAATTACAAAAGAGAAAATGCACAGGCAATTTATCATACAAGAGCCAAATTGTTGGGCCACATTATTGAAGAGTAAAAATAAAGAAGAGTAAACCATACATGATTGATGGTTTATTAATAATTGCCAACAAGTTTTCTGAAATGTTATGTTTAAATGCGCAAATGAGGAATTCTCTAAATAATTGTGCACTGATTTGCAAACATTTGCAGAAAAGAAATTCTCCTTTCATGTTGTTGGCATATCAGAGTCAAAGCTTTTTACCTTTTTTATCACCCCCTAAATCAGCAGATGTCATACATGTTTTAGGATTAAAATAAAATCAGGCAAATTATATATGAACAAACACCTCTGTAAAAACCTTAAGTTTTTTGGCTCAATGAAAGAGAAAAGCAACTCATTTTGTATGTGTACATGTACAGTAATTGAAATATTGAGAAGCAAATAGTAAAATTAAATAAAGTGTATTTGGATGTTTTCTATCAGCTAGTTTGAAACAGTATATAATGAAAAGACAAATAGCCCACAATCTTAAAGTTTAACAGAACATTTAAAAAAATGTTAATAATATTTTTACACAATATATCCTTTTATAAGTATTTCATATTGTGCTTCATTTTCCATAGCTTTCACAATGTAATTTTCTTTCTTTTTCTTTTTTTTTAATAATGGGTCTTCATATTTTAAGATTAAATATCTGGGTCAGTGGTAAAATAATAAAATCTCTGTATAAAAAGAGCATTTGAAAAGTTGCAAAAATAAATGCTGAAGGCAAACTGAAAAGTTTCCAAGATGATCCCATGGAACATAAAAGTGCCCATATTTGAGAAAACACCTAATGGCATTAACAGGACAGTCATTATCTGTGTGTGTTTTCACTGCAATTATTCTGCTGGCCTAATTTCATGAGGAATTCAGCTTAGACAGAGGCCATTCACTGCTGCAGTATAAATGTATTATTCCGAGATCGTTCTGTAACCCTTCCACGAGAATGCCATGTACTTTCCAGGGGTTTGTGAGCCAGCATTAAAAAGATACAGGGGGCCGAACAACGTTTCTGTTCAGAGTCCTCATGCGTACACAAAATATCCTGTAGCAGACAGAAAGGCCCCTGACAGGCCGTGTGACATCACTCGTGTGTGAAGTAGGGAAACAGATGCTTTTGTGCAGGACGTACAGTGCTGAGTGCTGCTGACAGCCTCAGACTCTTCCTCTTGAAGATTTGTAGTGAGCATGTAACAGTCTTTTTAGTTTGAGAAATAAAGCTGATAAAATTAGTAAGAGAAAAGAGGTTATGTTAACATTTATCATTTACTGTAAAGCCTCATTCATATATATAGTTGCACACACACACACACATATATATATATATTATATATGTGTGTGTGTGTGTGTGTGTGTGTGTGTACCATTGAATAAAAATCAATGTTGGCTCATTATTACTTAGCAAGTATGTATAGTTAAGACATTGATTATAATATAGATAATTCAAATCTTCTTTTAAACTGCCTATTTATCAAATAATCCTGAAAACAGCACAAAAGAGTGAAACGGGCACAACTGCATTGATAGCAGTCAGAGCTGTTTCTTGAGCAGTAAATCATCTTATCAGAATGATTTCTGAAGGATCATGTGACACTGAGGACTGGAGTAATGATGCTGGACATTCAGCTTTGAATAAAGGAGTTGTTTTTGAATATATCAAAATAGATAACCGCTCTTTTCAATTGAAATGTTTTGATGAATAAATACTGAGTGTAAAATCAATTTTAGACGTCAAGTTGAGTTCAGTCATTTTAAATTAAAGCAATGTTCCGGGTTCAGTACAAAAATTAACTAAATGTATCAACTTGATACCTGAAGAGAAAAATTTCTCACTCAATAAAAGAAAAAGCAAAAAATGTAGTAACAGTAACACATAGCTTGTATTAAAAGTCTAAGATAATTTAAAAGATCATTATACATAAAAAAATACGTAAGATTATGGGGTTGTTGTTGTTGGTGTTTTTTTTTTTTTTTTTTTTTTTTTTTTGCGTGATTTCTGAAACTATGGCTCATTTTCTTTAGCTCTTTTCTCTGTTTCACTATGAAGTTTCTTACAGCACTCACATGTTCATGTTAGTGAAAAAATAGACTGCATATTCAGTGTGTATGCACGATTGATGGATTTTTACAGTTTTTGAAATGAACTAATCAACACTGAACTGACTTGAGCTGTATAATGACACTGTTTGCTTTTGGGTTTGATTTCTAAGTGACGAAATTAGGTATATTTACACTATAAAAATAAATGCAGAGGGGGTATAAAATAATGTATTTCATACTCAAAACTAAAAACAAAATATTTTTTATAAGTGAAAAAATTATGTATAAATGTTTTTACACATGGTCATTAGGTGCAGGTAATCAGTAAGTAAGCATGGAATGTCCGTGTTTTTATTTTTTATTTTTTACTGCTTAAACGCTAAAAGTGGTCCTTAAGGCCCACTCAGTGAAGCATTCACTCATATACCTATATAATCTTTAGACCAAATCTGCAAAACTACAAGCACATTACCTGCTTTAAACTCAGTTTTCAACTGTAAAACTATTTTTTTTTTTTTTTTTTTTGCAAAACTCTAAAAACATTACACATATCATTCCAACCTAACAGTTTTTTTTCCTTTTCTTTACACTGTAAATGGAAGTGTTTCCCGAATGGAACACAAGCTGTTCGTTCTGAATAATGTGTCTAATGTAGAGAACAGTGATTCGAATTTTGGGTCCAACTTTTTTTAAGGTCCAATTCTTGCTATTACTATAACAAACCATTAACAATGACTTTTCCCTCAATAAACTCATAATTTGCTGCTTGTTATTAGTAATAAAGCAGTTGTTAAGTTAGGGATGTAGGATATGGTCATGCATTAATAAATAGGCAATATGGTAATAGTAAGAATTGGTTCTTATACTTAAATGTTACTGACATTTGCAAATGTTTGTTTTTCAGTTGCAAACTGAGTGTAGAGCTTTTGAGTTTGAGTTTGCAGTTTTTTACACTTTTTTTCTGAAGATTCAGTATGAGTGAATAGTTTTAGTCAGCTGTTTTTTTTTTTTTAAAAACTGCAAGTAATTGAGGAAGCTAAAAAGCAAAATAATGGTTTAGTGTGTGTGGGTGTATATATTTTCTCTTTTGGACTGCTCTTTATATACCTTGATTTCATATCAGTAGTTGTAGCTGTGTGTTTTTTTATTAATTAAATTGAAGAATGATTAAAAAAGAACAACAATTTAAATAATCTTATCGTTTGGTTTTCTAATTGTTGTACGATCCAAAACTATTGTCCATGCTGTGTTAATGAATTCTACAGAGGGTTGGAAAGAAGACATGAAAAGAGCATAATGCGTGTGTTTCAATGAGCGGGGCTGTGTTACGTGTCTACGTGTGCTCGGTTTAATGTCACACACGCTTAAGAAGTGTGAAGAAAGAGAATGTGTGGAGCCGTAATCGTGCGAGCTTTGGTGTTACAGCACAGTGAGCCCTTTTAGTCGTCCCTCACTGACGTCAGCAGACCACAGTGTGGAATATATAGTGCCTAAATTCGGTGCTTGTTTTATTTTTTCATCATTTGTGTTTTTCCCTCTTCAAGAGAGCCCAGGAGATGGTGACGTGGGTCGTATTTATCAGCGTAGTCAGCTCTTGTAGTTAATGAGGGCAATGATTCAGGTTCAGAACGGCCTCTCTGAAATTCCAGGTCACTGGTCTCAATGGATGTCACATGCGGGTGTATACGTGTGTGTGTCGTCCTCCATATTGTCCTCAGAGTGTGTCACAGTGACGTAGACAGGGAATGTTTAGGGAAAACAGTGTCAGGTGTTCTGGACTGATTGATTATGAGAATCGTCTGACATTCAGCCGTCATGGGTCTCAGCTGAACTCGGTGGTGACCAAACTCTCATTACAGAGGTGAACTGAAAGAAAGCAGCTTCTTCTTTTTGTCCTTCAGGCCACTGATACGATATTCCTGGATTTTTATGGAAAAGCACTGAAGCTCTTTAAAATGGGAGAGGCAAGCCCCCCCCCCCCCCCACCGTCCTCCGTCCTTTGTCTCTGATGCTCAGACTCGACTTGCCTAATGAAGCCAATGTGCCACAAAGCCCTTTCTTATTTTCATGGGCTTTAGCCAATTTTCGCATGATCATTGAGGATTTGCGCTTTCCAACAGCATGGAGAAAGACACAAAAAGACAGAAGCATATTGAGAAAATGGCCAAAGACGAAAAGCAACAACAGAAAGTTGGAGATTTTAAGACCGAGATGACAAATGTTAGCTGTGCATAACACTGTAAAGAGCTTTTGTCAGTCTTTGTGTGGTAACATTGTAGTACGAAATTGTCAACAAATAAATAAATGAAATAAAAAGATCTCAATATTTTAGTAGATGTTATCACTTACAATAAATAAGCTGACATATTTTGCAGAGTGTTTTTGTGCTGGTAGGATCCTTGGTCAGTTTAGGCCTATCAAAGACAGCTGACTCCATTTTTATATACTTCTCTTTTTTCTGTTAGGTGGCTAGCTAAACTGGTTAAAATTGACTCTCTGGGGCATTTTTACCTTCATCATGGTCAGTTTCTTCTTAAATTATAAAATGCATGAGTCATTTAATCAATAAATTCAGTTGGAATAATAAGACACTATAGGGCTGTGACCAGTCAAATGAAACCAGTATTAAAAAAAGAAAAGAAAAAGAAAATGCAATGCAGAAGCTGCATCTGTGAAGGAATTTGGATGTTATTAAACAGACAGTTTGTTGCAACTCAGAGATGTCATGAATGCATTTACTCTGTAATACTTTAGAATAGGTAACACTTGTTAACTATTAACTATGACTTTTCTCTCAATAAATTCTTATTTTTTTCTGCTGATTAATAGTTAGTAAGGTAGTTGTTAGGTTTAGGTATTGGGTAAGATTAGGGATGTAGAATAAGGTCAAGTAAAATAAGGCATTAATATGTTCTTAATTAGCACTAATACATGGCTAATATTCTAGTAATATGCATGCTAATAAGCAATAGGTGTTACCTATTCTAACCTGTTACCGAATAAATAATTATATTTTTAAAACGGTCTTAATATATTAAATGGGTCATCGATGCCTGTTTTAAACAAGTTGATATGATTCTTTAGCTCTTAATTAAAAGTCTGTAACATAGTTTGTTTAAAATTTCTCAGTTCACACTTTATTTTAAGGTCCAATTCTTGCTATTTAAAAACCATTAACAATGACTTCTGCCTCAATAAACTCCTAATTTGCCTCTTATTAATAGTTAGTAAGGTAGTTATTAAGTTTAGATATTGGATAAGATTAAGAATGTAGAATATGATCTTGCAGAATAAGTACTTTATAAGTACTAATAAACAGCCCATATGTTAATAATAGGCATACTAATAAGCAACTAGTTATTAGTGAGAATTGATCCCAATACTAAAAGGTTACCAGATTTTTTTGAAAATAAGTTTTTATAAGCTTTCTACAAAAGCATTTGTCATTGCTTTATATCCTCCGAGCTCTCTGCTGGTCTATCATGAAAGCTTACACAATAAATGAATTGAGATTTTTACCTTTGGAACACTACTGTTCCATTCTGTGTTCACATTGCTATGCACGTGTTGATGTGTATGTGGAGTTTCACCAGATATTGCAGCAAATCATTCCTGGCAGTTCAGTTGCATGTGACAGAAACAGTGTCTGGTGCTGGACCCCCTCCGCTGTATTGGATAGAGCTCTGATACAGATAAACACCCTCCCTTCCATCTTTTTTAACATGTTTAGATGGTGTTTTGATTCATGAGCTTTCTGCAGTTCCCCTCACTGCAGTCTTCAGCTCAACCTAACAGCACCTTCAGGCCTTACAACATTCATTTAAACCTTTGACCATCTTTACTTAACAAATGGTTTATGTTTTATCCTTCTTTCACCTTTTACTCCTGGGGTCTCATTCTTGTCTGCCTTAACTGTTGTTATTGCAAGAATAAATACAAAAATTAGATTCTTTTTATGGTTATCTTTATTTTAAGGTGACATTGTTACTGTGTATTTACACAGATGATGTACATTTGAGTTTTGGGTTAGTTTCTTGTAGTTATTCATAATTTACTGATATTACTATTTAGTACATACAACGTGTAACCACAGAATGTCACATTGACTTTCAGTGTTACTGAAAATATGAGTGGTAAGTTTAAGTAACATTTATGTATATAGCACTTTATATAATAGAGGGAGTATCAAACATAATAAACAGGAAAATAATATCACAAAATGTGAGAGAGAACACAAAATAATATCACAAAATGTCTAGAGAGAACAATAGTGTCCTTATTCATCTCAGTTGAGTTCAGTGTCAATGTGGCAAAGTTCCACAGTGTCAGTGTTTCCAAAACTCCCCCCCCCCCCCCCCAAAAAAAAAAAAAACTCGTAAAAAAAAACTTAATCGTATTGATTGTGACAGATATTTAAAAGGTAAGTATTCTTTTGCACAAAAATGGAAAATTTCATAGTATGCATATGCTGAGGTTGGTCCTGTCCTAGATGGGTTTAAAGACAGTGGGCTGACAGAGATGAATGTGGCGTCTCCCCCCGTGCTCTGCTACAGTGGCACCTTCCGCTCATATTCTCTTTACAGCACTGCTCACGCAAGACTGTAACGCTGCCCTAACGTCACTCTAATAATCTCAATATGCATCACCGTACGTCAGTGAATCTCATTTAACCAATGATCGCTGAGACTGAACGGCTTCAGAAGTGCATACAGTAGCAGCTATACACATTTAAAAAAAACTGGGTTTTATTTGTATCTGCTGGTCATCTAGCATTGCTTTTCTTTTGTTGCATAAAGGATAACTCAGTTGCCACAGGCAGCAATGTGGAGCTTATTTACAAAGACAAAACTGTCCAGGGAAAAATTACATTCACGATCAGATGAAACTAGAACATAAATAATATGAAAACCACGAGCAGTGTGTGTATGAAAGCACTGTCATGCATGTCTTTGTAGTCTGGATGTATTTTGGGTTTTCCTTTCAGACGCTGTGTAAATAGGGGCTAAATGCTTGCCTCTTATCATCGTTGTTGAAATAGTTACTAGCTGTGAAGATGAGTATAAGTTCCCTCAAGCCTCCAGGGACCCATTTTTTTTTTCATAGGCCTGTCTCTGACGTCAATGCCCCGGCTGTCCTGTGGATTGTCACAGCAGATGTTTAAAGAAAGAGAGAATGTGTGTGTGTGTGTGTGTGTGTGTGTGTTTGTGTAAAGATTGCAGCAGATGCCTGTAACCTTGCAAAGCAATACGTAGAGGAGGAGTTCAAAATAATAAGTTGTTGCGTTTGTGGGTTTTAAGTAAATGTGCATGTGGTTGTATCTGTAAATAGGACTGGGGCAAAATTCTGCATTTGAATGTTCATTTGTATTATATTGTCCTCACCCTGAAAAAAGGAACCTACAAAGGGAAAAATACAAATCTGAAAACATAAAAAAAACAATAATAACAAAAAAAAAGCATCACTGAATCAACATTAATACGTTATTTATACCTTCAAAACAATATTTATTTTTATATTATTTTCTTAAATATCCTTTAACCCTCAAACACAACACAGTGTAATGCAAAACTATACTTTATCATTCAGTTTCTTTGAATCCTAGTTCTACTTCCTGAAACACTTTTTTAAATGAAAATTCTACATCCTGTTTGCTACATCATTTCAAATTCAGAAACTATGATGTAAAGGACGTGGCAGGTTGAGAGCGGAAAAATAAAATTAAAAGATGATAGAAATGTTGTAACCTAATAAACACCACTCTCCTTCTCCGAAAGCACTTTGCAGAATTTCACGATGCCATTCTTAAATGAATTACAGGCAAGAAGTAACTTTTCTGTTTAGTCTGATACAATCAAAAACAGTGAGGCTAAAACCTACAGAGCTCTATGTTCAAAATTCACACGCATTACGCATAGGCTACTCTCAAAATGGACTAACATATTGTAACTAAGACAAATTATGTTTGTTACATGTTTTGCAGATCAGAAAATGTTCAGAAAGTCCCCTAATTTATAGTTCATTTAGTATATATTTTGGTTAATTATCATGCTTTAAGGCCATCGGAAGGCATATTCTAAAACAGTCTATAAACAAAAGCCTGAGATCTATTTTGCATTTTTCTAATTTGCCACAAAATGTAAAAACTATTTACAAATATTAACAATAAGCAGAAAAAACTATTTAAGTGAAAAGTCGAGCTGAAATAGAATTTCTTAATTTGAAATTTACCTTTAAGAATTTCTTTTTAAGAATGCTCTATATACAGTACAGTATAAGGCATCAGCAAAGCAGGCTTAAATACTGCACTAATAGTGTTAATATTCCATTTTGAACATAACCTCTATTAAAGTTATGAGAATGTATATTTAGAGTGTATTTGACGGATCCTTTTGAATTCAGAAACATTTAATACTTTAGCAAGAATCTGGTTAAAAACCTTTTTTTTCCGTCTTCTTCTAATTTTACAGAATTTTGAGACAAAAAATGATTTTGTTACAGGATCCCAATACAACTATATGACATACAAATCTTCATTTCCAGCACCTCTAAGCTCGCTGATGTTAAGAGTAATACCACTTGAACATACAGAGCTTAGGAAATCCCTAAAAGCCGCATGACATAATAACCGCAGTCTGGTCTGGGAATATTTCCTCTGCCTCCAGGCTCTAAACACAGGGTGGTTAGAATGGGAAAAAGAGGTAGCTGTAAAATTACTCTTTTTATGTCTTGTCCCGACTGACATTTCTGCTTTACATTTTCTTAATGGATCAGCATTCATCAGCCCTGAGCTCCCACCCACGTCACTGTTGGTCTCCTCTGATGTGGCGTCTCACTGTGTTATAGGGCAGATTCCTTTATACAGTTTTTACCCTGTAATTCACTCTGCCAGGGTATACAGTGTGGTTGCTTGGTAAAAGCAATGAAGTGGTAAACTAGAGAGCTGCCGTATGTCAAATCAAACAGACACAGGATCTCTGGTTTAAAAGTATAGTATAAGTACATTTTAATAGATTTTTTTCCCTTCATAATGTGAGAGAAGAAACGCATTAGGATTATCATACGATGAAGATTTGACTCGATGTGGACTTATTCCCCATGCGGTATACTGTATCATCTTATGGTGATGTCTGAGGTGTCATGTGTTAAATAAAGTACAATATACAATCACCCATCCATTCATTTTCCAAACTGCTTCATCCTGTGGGGTGCGTTTTCTGTACAATGACGTAACTCATTGCTTAACCAGTGCAGTATGATGCATCAGCAGAAAAATTAAAGCCTAACTAGCTAGTCAAAACTGTTTTACTAAAAAGTTGTAACTTGGTGGCATGTCCATTGTTTGAACCATGTTTGTTCAACAACATATAGAACTGCTGTTAAAGGGATAGTTCACCCAAAAATGAAATTCTGTCAATAATTACTCACCCTCATATAATTCCAAACCCGAAAGACAGCTGTGCCATGCAAATGCGTTTTCTACATTGTTTACACTTTGATCTGAATAAAAAAATGTATCCATGTGACGCAGCATATATGTGATACTCTCAAAAATGGTGCCAAGGTGATGTGGTGGAGACAAATTGTTGAATAAAGCTGTTTTTCTTTTCTTTGTGCACAAAAAGTATTCTCATAGCTTCGTAAAATGACAGTTAAAGCGCTGATGTTACATGGATTATTTTAAGGATGTCCTTGCTACATTTCTGGACCATGATCATGTTAATTACATTGCTGTCTATTAGGGGTGTGAATTGGCACTGGTTTCACAATTCAATTCGATTACGATTATCATGTCAATGATTCAATTCAATCCAGTATCATGATGCATCACGATTATAACAAATTTGTTTTGTGCATTTTTATTAAATTATGTAAGCAGGCTACTTTTTAAAATAATGTTAATTAATTATTAATATTATATTAATTGATATATTGATTAATATAAAATTGATTAATTATTGTTAAGAATTGAAAGTAAATATAGCTTTTAAAACATGCAAGCAAATATAAAGTAATAAAGGGGGAGTTACAATTATCATGATCTAGGAGTGCTTTAAGTATCCGAAAGTTTACAGATTGGCTTATCATAGTTATGGGTTTTTCTTTTTCTTTCTTTCTTTTCTTTTGCCATTTGATTATTACTGATGAGATCATAGATAGTGGCAGCTTAAATAGGTTGCATTCACACTAATGCACAGATTTATTTCAACATATTAGATGTTTTGTCCTAAACTGAAAACAGAACTGATTGTTTACATCAATTTTGTATCATAAAAGCAGATGCAAGTCAAGTGCATTTAACCACAGCCACGAGCTTGAAAAACAAAGTGCATGAAAGTCTGTCAGTCCTTGAGCTTCATGAGCATCTAATACAGAAGCTAATTGCAGAACGGCAGATATTAAAGCATATCTAAAGTAAAAGACTAAAATAACAGCGAATGGAAGCACAGTCAAGCAATATGCGCATGTCTCACAGCGCATATTCTGTGCAATGAAGCCTGTCGCGATTGTCTATCGCACACATGTGCCATGTGTGGAAAATAAAATAACTAAGCTTTGCTTTTAAAATAGAGAGTGCATTTAATACTCGCCTGCCATTTTTAATACAATGCGAATGACATCAGAAGGCTATAATCGATTATGTTCTATTACTGCATCGATGCAATGATTAATTTTTACACCCCTACTGTCTATGAGAGGGTTTGAGAGCTTCAAAGAATTTGTATTCCGAACATGAATGGAGGTCTTATGGATTTGGAACAACATAAGGATGAGTAATTTATGACAGAATGTTCATTTTTGGTAGAACTAGGCCTATAATCATGCCACCAGTAGGTGGTGGAGTAAAAAACAGTGTTGGGGGTAATCAGGCTTTTTTTTTAATGTACAAAATATCTGAGTAACACAAAAGTAATGTAATGCATTATCTTTCTACAAAATAAATAACAAAATGAGTGACACAATTAGTAACTTTTTTCATGGAGTTTAAAAATGGTTTAAAAGTATCTTTCCCCAACACTGATAATAACTAATATCAGATTATTTCATAAAAAGCAGTGCAGTGCATCTCTATATACATGTTTTTCATTCAACAAATTTCATCACAACATCATTTTTCTGAGATGCTGCTATAACAAACAAGGCATCTGAGGATTACTTTACTATTTTTGTTTGCTGGCATTTTCCTATTTGATGTTTGATTCATTGTAAGCTCTCTCTCTCTCTCTCTTTCTCTCTCGTTCTCCTGGATTTCCTAATGTGCATACATGCATGTGTGTTCTTTAGAAATGGCACTGATTTTTTAATACAATATAATATAGTAGGCTATAGAATTAAATAGAATGGAGGGTATAGAATGTATTGCATATTAATTTGCTTATTGTGCCCAAGAGCAAGTTCTATGTAAGTTCACTTGTTATACTAACTTCTAAACACAGGTCAAGAGCTGCAGTTCTGACCACACAAGTTTGCAATGCTGTTTGCCATTATTTGTTGGAACTATGATTTCAGGAAACACCAAATCGTTGACCTATGTAGGGTTTGTTTTTTGGGAACACACCCCTGGACAGATGGCCAGTCCATCACAGACCAAACATCATATTGCATTCTGTGTATCATTCGCTCTTTCATTATTTAATTTAATATTGAAAGTAGAAAAAAAAGACTCCTTTTTATTTTTTTCTCTCTTTTTGTTCTCAAAAAAAAAAATAAAAAAAAAATTGAGAATTCAGTTTAATTTTTTCTTTTTATTTTCAGGGGTAGAAAAATGAATAAACAGCTTGAATATTTGATTTCTACACATGCATAGGGATGAAATGCCCCTCTCTGCATGACAGCCGAAGATCAAACCGTTCCATTATCAGTTCTACCGCAGTATCACACAGCAGAATAATAGTCCTCCTCTGCTGCAGTTGTATGGATTCTTAATGCATTTATTCCAACTACATTTCATCTTTATTAATCAAACAAGCAGACTAATGAATAGCTTGACACAATCATACAAAGAAAACAAAACAAATACTTACTGAAATGTATGTACAAAAGCCTTTAATGACAGCTTCAAGACGCCTCCTGTACGGAGAAACTAGTCACATTCATTGCTCAGGTATGATTTTGGCCCATTGTTTCACACAGTTTCCAAATCTTGAAGGTTCTGTGCCTCTTATATTAACTGTGATCTGTAGTTCTTACTTTCTATTGAACTCAAGTCAGATGATTGGCTGGCCATTCTAGCACTTTTTTTCTTTCTCTGAAACCAATTGAGAGTTTCCTTGGCTGCTTTTGGGATCATTGTCTTGCTGAAATGTCCACCCTTGTTTCATCTTCATCATCCTGGTAGATGGCAGCAGATTTTTTTTAGCAAGAATGTCTCAGTAATTTTTTCTATTCATCCTTCCTTCACTCATATCATTTTCGTCAGCGCCACACCATGATGATTTTGGGGTGATGTGCAGTGCCGTTTGACCCCCAAACAGTGTGTATTATGGCATCCAAAGAGTTAAATTTTGGTCTCATCTGAACAGACTATATTCTCTCAATAGGGCTGCGAATCTTTGGGTAGACAGCGATTTGATTTGATTCACAATGCAAAGTTTTTCGATTCGATTCAAGAATGATTTTTGCAAATTTAGAACGATTAAGTTCGTTTCAATTCACAATTAAATTTGATTAGATTAGACTATAACCATTTGATTCTGTATTCTTTAAGTGCATTCACAGGATTATTTAAATGCTTAGTCAGGAGGCAAATTACACAGCAACCTTTATGGTTAGAAAACCGTAAGTTAGAGGGAAAAAACTAATACTTTTGTCCAAAGTTGGATGATAGTTTAATGATGCTATGGCATTGCATATGTAAAAATATATGTAAGCCAAGATTTGCTATAAGAATATTAAATACACTGCTGGACAATAATCAATCATTTGTAATCTATATTTCTTTCCTAATGGCAATTTTATGATTGTTTTATATACTACAAACATTTATTATTATTTTTTTTTGCACAGAATAAGGTAGAAAATAAACCTCATAGTTTCTGTACTGTAATAAATTATGTCAATTAGCACTGAATCTGTAAATTGTAGTTATTTATGGTGTTTATTGTTTCAGTGCAGTCTGCTTTTTATTCACATAACACTTCACCTCATTTTCACAAAATAAAATACTATAGTAGCTATTTAACTTTTCCTCTCCATCTGCGAATGATGATTCTGAGAGAAAACGTGCCCAATGTCTGTTTGCTAAAGCAACGAATGCTTTACATTCATCTGATTATCAGATAATCCTTGTGCTCTTAATTCAAGGTTGTTGTAAATGCTGTGGCTATTTTAACAGTTTCCTTCATACAGTCAGTTCAACAACATTGTTAAAACACATTTATCATTCAGTTAAACTGTGCATATGCTTTGGACACTTATGTTTCTGCTCCGTCTATGCAAAAAATAAGCAGCTTTCAACTGCTCAGTTAATGACGTCGGTAAGATTCTGAGAGCAATTTAAAAACTACAGAAAAGTAAAGCTACTTCACTTTAACCTTACTGGCCACGAGTCCTAGGAAGAGATCACACATCAGCTGCGTAATAGATGAACGGAGCTTGAGCACAATCCTGTGACAGTCACAGGCAATAAACAGTGGTGTGTGTGAGGGATAGATGTGAGGCACAAACACTGTTTAAGGTCTCCATTAAATCGTGCTTGTAGTTATTTAATGTGTATGTATTCATACGATTCTTAAAGTTTTAAATTGATTACTGTCCGAGATCACCGGTTAAAAAAATCATGTTTTGAGATCAATGCATTGCATCGTCAGGGTTTGTAATAGATGCATCGATAATACGAGTGAATCGTTACACCCCTATCTCCCAGTATTTCACAGGCTTGTCTAAATGTTGTCCAGCAATCTTGTTATGCCTTTGAAAAATAAAGAGAAAAAAAGAATGCCACAAACATGAACCACAGTGAATACTTGTATTTTAAAAGGCTTTATTTAGATTATTTGATGTTAAATGCATCATATAAGTCACTTTGGAATAAATCACAGTAGGCCTATGTATCATTATAAAAAAGCGACTTTACAGTCTGGAACTATGGTAGGCTGTAACAAATTCTTTCACAGACCCCCTATAACTTTAAGAACCACTGGTCTACACAGAAGAAAGCCCTGTCTAGACTCTGCCCAGGTACGAGTTGTGTCGAGCTATTCATTATTCTGTTTGATGAAAAAGATTCAATGTATTTGCAATAAGTACATTAAAAATCCCTACAACTGTAGCAGCGAAGGACTATTATTCTGCTGAGTAATAATGCTGAAGAACTGATGGCGATCAGTTTAAACTTTGGGTGACCAATCGGTAGAAAGGGATGTTTAATTTCCGCCCACGTGTAGAGATCGAATATTCAAGATTCTCTACCCCTGAATGAAAAACTATTTTTGAGCTGAAAATTTGCTTTCATATGCTGGGCTATTCTGCTTGTCTGTAAATAGTAGCTTATATGCTTATTATTAATAAGATGTGTCCTCCAGTGTCTTAGTAGGATACATTAAGGTACGTAAAACCAAAGTCACACTACACTTTGAGTAAACAAAATTAGTTTGGATGCAGCAATGATTGTGGTATGATGTCATGCTCTGCAGCATCTTTTAAAAAATGTATATTCAATACATAAACAATAATAATTTTAATTCTTGCAGACGTGTTATGAACTTTGAGAAACTGTGAGAAACTGCTTTAAAAATGTTCACATTGACACACATCCTAAAAGCTATAATTTTCTAAGTTATTTAAACAAGACTCACATTACAAAAAAAAACTAATGTGTTCTCTAACTAGTTGCTTTGACTAGACTACAAATTAACTACAAATCTAATAAATTAACCTTGTCTGAAAATGCAATGTTCTTACCAGTTGAAGAAACAATATGCAAGCTCTTATTTTCTCCTCTGACTCAAGAATCTGAATGCTCAGTCACCAGATGAAGAAATATTTCTAGGTTTTGGAAAGTGTGGGGTCCAACAGACGTCAATGGGACGTCAAAATGATACAGGAAATCCTTTGAATAAACCTCAGGGTAAAAAAGGATTCTGGAAAAGAAACCCAACTCCTGTAATAATTACAAAGAATTGTGCTGCAAACTTGTGCATGCTATACTAAAGCAATGAACTGAAACATGAAGGTTAAGGTGCATTATTGACTCAAGATGACATAAACAATACCAGTGTAAACAGAGATTTAGCATTAATATTTATTTTTATGCATGATTTTGGCAAATGAAAACATCTTGGTTACATATTGTAACCCACGTTCCCTGAAGGAGGGAATAGAGACGTCACGTCGGTGACTGACGAATTGGAAATCTCGCTAGAGAGACACACATTGGCATGCGATGATTGCATCCAGCTGGCGCTGATCACAGTGCAAAAATATAAATAGGCAGCAGATGCACCGTATACTCAGCTTTTCGCTGAGGAGCTGAGCCGTTGACCCGACTGCTCAACAGAGGTACAGCAGCCGTGGCAACGGGATGTGACATCTCCGTTCCCTCCATCAGGGAACGAGGGTTACAATACGTAACCGAGACATTTCCTTTCAGTCAGTCACTTTCGACATCCCGTTGGTGACTGACGAATTGGGAATCCCTACCAAAGCTCCATGAATGCTTCCTTTTCCAGTGTCCTGTGCGACCCACCTGTGTCCCCTTTTGGTGTAGGCCAGGGCTCGCAACAAGGAAGTCGGTCACTGTTGTCGTAGCACTACCCACTCAGTGAGATTAGATAACACTGAGAAAACTTGCCTGTTCCACTTGGAACAAGAATGATTCCGAAGCCCCATCCTTCCTAAAGGAGGTTTTGGAAGCACTTACACATATGAACAACCGTTTAGGTGCATACTGAAGGATTAGAGGTGATTGTAACCCTCTCGGGAAATGGCAGAATTCATTAATAATTCAGTGGGCAGAATTCAGTAAGGAGACAGCTGTATGGAAAAAGCTGTTCCTGAGCCTGTTGTTCCTTGTCCAAAGGCTCCTGAAACGCCTCCCGGAGGGCAGAATATTAAACAGTCTGTGGCCAGGGTGAGAGGCGTCCTTGAGAATGCTGCAAGCTCGACGTAGACAGCATTTTCTCTGGATGTCCTCAATAGTAAGAAGTGGTGTCCATGTGATGCTTTGGGTGCTTTTCACCACCCTCTGCTGTGCCTTGTGGTCAGCACCTGAGCAGTTCCCATACCAGACTGTAATACAGCTGGTCAGGATGTTCTCGAACGCACAGCGGTGGAAGTGTTAGTAGGTTGGCTGAAGACAACTGCTTCTTCTTCAGTGTCCTAAGGTAGAAGAGGTGGGGGTGAGCCTTCTTGACCAGACTGGAGGTGTTTTTGGTCCAGGACAGGTCCTCCGAGATGTTAGTTCCCAGGAACTTGAAGCTGGAGACATGTTCAACAACCATCCCGTTAATGTGGATGGAGTCATGTGTGCTTCCTTTCTTCTTCCTGAAGTCCACAATGAGCTCCTTTGTCTTACTGATGTTAAGGAGCAGGTTGTTGTCAGCACACCATGTGGCCAGGTGTTGAACCTCCTCCCTGTAGGCAGTCTCATTGTTGTCTCTGATGAGGCCAATCACTGTTGTGTCATCTGCAAACTTAATGGAGTTGGATCTATGCACAGGCTTGTGGGTGTAAAGGGAGAAGAGGCATGGGCTCAGCAAACAGCCCTGTGGTACGCCGGTGTTAAGTGTGATGGTGGTGGTGGTGGAGCAGGTGTTGCCTTCATGCTGAGGTCTGTTAGTCAGAAAGTCTATAATCAAGTGGCAGAGGGAGGCGTTACATCCATGTTTCCAGGTCATGTGGTCAGCTTGAAGGAAATGACAGTGTTAAATGCTGAGCTGAAGTCAACAAACAACATCCGTGCATATGTGTTGTTATTGTCCAAGAGTGTGAGTACCGAGTGTGGCCCTGTGCATACTGCATCCTCTATGCTTCTTTTACTACAGTAGGCAAATTGGTGTGGGTCCAGTGTGGGTGGGAGGCAGTTCTTGAGGTGTGCTATGAACAGTTACTCAAAGGACTACATAACATTAGGTGTGAGTGCGAGTCCCCAATACGCATTAATCCACAAATGACTTAAGCTATTTACTTTTTTAATGTGGCTGACACTCCCTCTGAGTTCAAACAAACCAATATCCCGGAGTAACTGTTTGAGTACACTGACTGAACTGCTGTGAAGAGAGAACTGAAGATAAACACAGAGCCAAACCAGATAACGAACAATAGACTTGTTCACAAGTCAAGAACCGTTTCTGTCAGACGCATCCGATTCGAGAACGGAGGAGCTGATGATTCTGCGCATGTGTGATTCAGTGTGAAGCAGACTGATAAACAGAGCGCCTGAACCAAACTGATTCTTTTGGTGATTGATTCTGAACTGATTCTGTGCTAGTGTTATGAGCGCGAGTAAACCGAAGGCTTGAATCAAGGGCAGTCATCGCCAATTACGCCATTAAGTAGAGCGCAAAAGAACCGATGAACCGTTTTCTTCATCCGGTTTATTGAAATGAACTGTCCGAAAGAAGTACTGGTGAGCTCTTGGACTAAATCTAAAATATTTTAAACTGTGTTCCAAAGTTAAACGGAGGTCTTACGTGTTTGGAACAAAATGAGGGTAAGTTATTAATGACATTATTTTGCTATTTGGGTGAACTAACCCTTTAAAGCATGTTGGCACAGTTGCTTGGGTGAGGGACAGGTTGAAAATGTCTGTGCAGACCCCTGCAAGCTGCTCTGCACATGTACTAAGCACACATCCAGGAATGCAGTCGGGACCAGCAGCCTTGCGTGCATTGATCCGGCTCAGTGCAGTGTAGACATCTGTGGATGTGAGTTTGAGCAGTTGATGGTCTGCTGAGAGTGTGATATTGGTGGCCGTCTCCTTGCTATCAATGTTGAAATCCCTCAGGTTAGCCCTGGATTTGCTGTAGGCCTGAGCGTCATCTGATCTGAAGGCAGTGTTGCTGCCTTTCAGCAGGAGTCGCACCTCCCTGTTCATCCATGGCTTCTGATTAGGGTACGTTGTTATCTGTTTCTCTGTTGTAACACTGTCAATGGTGGTGTTGATGTAATCCAGTAGAGAGGAGGTATAGATATCAATTTCCGTGTGAGAGTCACAGGCAGCCTGAAAAGCAAACATACTCGTTTGTGTATTGAAACCTGTCCTGAAGTAAAGAGTCTGCTCCTGTTGACCCCACTTTTATGGTCCTCACTAATGGCTTCACAAGGTTGTTGAGGGGTGAATACTGAAGGGGTGAGAAACAAAGGTGGTCAAACTGTCCCAGGTGGGGTGGGGGGTCGCGATGTAAGCTCCATCAACGTTTGTGTAAACATGATCCAAAGTTTTGTCTTCTCTAGTGTAGCAGGAAACATGTTGATGGTTAAAATCACCCGCAACAATAAAAGTAGCCTCCAGGTGAGCAGTCTGTTGTTTACTAATGGTCGCATGCAGTTCATTCGTAGCAAGCTTTGCATTAGCATCCGGTGGAATATAGGCTGCAGTTATAATGATGGAAGTGAACTCTCGTGGCAGATAAAAAGGTCTAAACTTAACCATGAGAAACTCTAGGTCAGCTGAGCAGTGTCTCCCAAGCTTTGTTAACATAAATGCACAAACCGCCATCTTTGGAGAGACGCTGAGCCTTGCAATGTGTATGAGCTGCCATCTTGGTCTTAGTTCCGCCACGTCTTGCTGGTGAGGGATGGTGGAGCTTCACAGGATCACAACAAACTCTCTGAAGCGGTTTTAGCAAGCAGACACTAAACTGAGGCCTCTCTGTGCTTCTACCCATTTGAGGTGAAAACACAGGAGTATACCACTTCAGAATGAAGGCTATAGAACCAAATTAATTTGTTGGGGGTCACCCAGTCCGCAGCTCTACGAATGTCTGTCAGTGAGGCACCATGAGCCAGTGCCCAGGACAATGCAATACTTCTAGTATCTAGTAGTAGAGTGAACTTGCAACCTGAACGGTCAGGGAACACCTCGTGCTTGGTAAGCCAGGGTGATGACATCCACTATCCATTGGGCCATCCTCTGCTTGGAAATGACATTCCCTTCTGCTGGCCTCCGTAACAAACAAAGAGCTGTTCTGAGGTCCTGAAGCTTTGTTTCCAATCCACGTACAATCGTAATGCATGGAAAGGATAAAGCAAAGCAAGGGCTGGGTCTGCCTCCTCCGGGGGCAGTGCTTGCAGGTTTACCGCCTGATTCCTGAAGGGAGTAATAGGAGCTAGGGCCTCAGGATTACCTGGGAGTCAGCCGGCCCAAACTCTATGCATGATTCATCAATCGAATTTGCTCACAGGTCCTCTACCCTCTTGATGGAGGCCAATGGAATCAGGAGCAGAGTCTTCATTGAAAGAAACTTCAGCTCAACTGATTGCAAAGGCTCAAATGGGACCCATTGTGGTGGTTCGAGCACCAGAGATGGGTCCAAAGAAGGTATATAAGGAGGTCAAGGAGGGTTCAACCTTCTGACCCCCCTAAGGAACCCAATGATCCAGTCATGCTTCCTCACTGTTCTCCCCTCCACGGGGTCATGGTAAGAAGATACCAGCCGGTGATGAAGGCCCTGTACCACAGCATGGCTCGAGATTTCTTCTAGGTGAACTTCTGCCTGAAGACACGTAAGGTCTGACCATGGGGTGAAGGTTAGGCTGCAGGCCAGTATGACTTGGACCCAGTGAGTGTGGTGCTGCCACGCCCACTTCGGGATTCGGCCATGGAGTTGGTGCTGAAGCTGTCTCATATGATGCAACCCCAGCTGTGTGACTGCAGCAGCAGCTGCCAAATGCCCCAGGAGCCTCTGAAATTGTTTCAGTGGGACCGCCATCCTGCCTTTGAATAAATTTAAGCAGCTCAACACAGACTGAGCACCTTCCTCTGTGAAAGAAAGAGATCATGTGCATTGGGGAGAGATTGTTTTTTTCCCAGATGACCCGAAGTCCCAACAGGCTGATGTGGTCCAGTGAGGTAGAATGCAGAGACACATCTCGGGCAGCTCATGGACTGACCACAGTGGGATCTGAGTGTGTTGTGCAATCAAGCTGCCACCTCCCGCTCTCTTTCGTGAAGCTAAAAAGGAAGTGACTTAAACTGTAGTTCATCAACTGTCCACTAGAGGCTGGCTGAAAAAGGGAGACAATCCCATTTACTCCCCATGTTAAATGCCGAACTTTACAGTAGAAAACGTGTACAGCTTGGTACAAAAAATATTTTGGTCTATGTAGCTAATTTTACTGTAAATTTGAACTGTGAGGGGGTGAATGTTTTTAGGACTCATCCATTTGAATTATATTAAGCCTTGAAGTTCTGCATAATTAAGGGCATGACGACTTGATTGACTGTGGATTGCCTCTGCTGACACTGCCGTTGAGCTAGGTGGGCGTGGCTTTAGCAACCAGCTCCCGCCTCTTTGCCCATTTTCGATTATCCCATTCGAGTGATGCATGGTGACGTGCTGCCAAGATAGCAACGTCCCACCCACTTTGAGCTTAAAAAATGCTCCTCTGAAGCCTACGGGTGATGTCACGGACAATACGTCCATGTTTTTATAAAGTCTATGGGTGCTTTTATGTGTTTAGTTTTTAGTGCAGTAGCTGGGTGGGGACATACATGTGAGAGAGAGTTTTAGAATGAATTTGTTTTTGTGATTTCCTCTTTCATTTAAGATGCACAGTGAGGAGACACAAGTCAACTGTTGGCTACCTGAAGCACCTAAAGCATTTCAAGCTATACATTTCAAGAAATGTACACATTTTTTTGCATACATACATACACACATATTTTATATATATATATATATATATATATATATATATATATATATATATATATATATATATATATATATATATATATATATATATATATATATATTTATTTATTTATTTATTTATTTATATTCAAAAGGCTATTTATAAACTATTGATGTACTTTAAATATTCTCTGTGCTGTAATTGACACTGTGTTGGCTGGGTAAACTTGGACAATATACAGGTGATGTGATCCTTTACACATTAAGGTTTCTAACAAAAATGTACAAACAAACACAGAAACCACATTAACTATCCTGGCCTATGTTTAATATTTTCCCGTCTTTGTTCCCCTCCATTAGATTTAGAAATGCATAACATTGGGTCTTCACATGGACAAATATGAATAGAAATGACTTTTAGTAATGGAAGAATAGCTATATGTATAGTGATGATTAAAGGGTTAGTTCACCCAAATATTAAAATTATGTCATTAATAACTCACCCTCATGTTGTTCCAAACCCGTAAGACCTCTGTTCATCTTTGGAACACAGTTTATGATATTTTAGATTTAGTCCGAGAGCTTCCTGTCCCTCCATTGAAAGTGAATGCATGGTATACTGTCCATGTCCAGAAAAGTAATAAAAACATCATCAGTAGTTCATGTGCCATCAGAGAGTCAGTTAGAATTTTTTGTACCATCGAAAATACATTTTGGTCCAAAAATATCAAAAAGTACAACTTTACTCAGCATTGTCTTCTCTTCCGGGTCTGTTGTGAGTGCGTTTACTGCAGTGTGGTGATATCCGGTTCGCGAACGAATCACTCGATGTAACCAGATCTTCCTGAACCAGTTCACCAAATCGACACTCTGAGTTAAAACAAACCAATATCCCGGATTAATTCATGTACTCAAACAGTACACTGACTGAACTGCTGTGAAGAGAGAACTGAAGATGAACACAGAGCCGAGCCAGATAAAGAATGAATGATTGACTCGTTCTTGAGTCAAGAACCGTTTCTGTCAGACGCATCCGATTCGAGAACCGAGGAGCTGATGATACTGCGCATGCGTGATTCAGCGTGAAGCAGACTGCGACAAAAGAACCGGTGAACCGTTTTTCTTCAAGCAGTTTATTGAATCAAATTGTTTGAAAGAACTGGTTCACAGAAAAGAACCAAACTTCCCATCACTACTGGTGATCCGAAAACCGATGCAACTTGATCTTGACTCGAGAACGAGTCAATCGTTCAATCGTTATCTGGCTCGGCTCTGTGTTCATCTTCAGTTCTCTCTTCACACCAGTTCAGTCAGTGTACTGTTTGAGTACATGAATTACTCCGGGATATTGGTTTGTTTTAACTCAGAGTGTCAGTCATGTTAAAAAAGTTAACAGCTTAAGTAATTTGTGGATTAATTTTTATTGGAGACGCGAACCGTTTCAAACGATTCAGTTCGATATGGTGAACTGGTTCAAGAATATCCGGTTACATCGAGTGATTCGTTCACGAACCGGATATCACTACAGTGAAGTGAACGTGCTCACAACAGACCCGGAAGAGAAGACAATGCTGAATAAAGTCGTAGTTTTTGCTATTTTTGGACCAAAATGTATTTTCGATGCTTCAAAAAATTCTAACTGACCCTCTGATATCACATGGACTACTTTGATGATGTTTTTATTACCTTTCTGGACATGGACAGTAAACCATGCATACACTTTCAATGTAGGGGCAGGAAGCTCTCGGACTAAATCTAAAATATCTTAAATTGTGTTCTCAAGATGAACGGAGGTCTTACGGATTTGAAACAACTTGAGGGTGAGTTATTAATGACATAATTTTAATATTTGGGTGAACTAACCCTTTAAGTCTATGTGCTCTGCATCTCAGAATCACATACGATCATGTAAAAATCAAAATGATATATTTTGAAAAAAGTTTTTAGCTCTTTTCAGATCCACTATAAAAGCTAATCACAGCATTTTAATTGTAGATTGGGAGCAATACAGGATATTTTGCATTTGAGAAAACACAAAAATTACACCTGGACGTTATGCAGATTTATAAAATTATTATTAGTAGTATGGGATTTTAATTACATTTTAAGGTTTGCAGAAAAAAAATGCAGACGAGGGTTTGCACAAAATGTATACAATATCTGATGATACAGTGGTCTTTTTATAGTTTATATGTTCATATAGATATGCATTTTTGGAGGGGAAAACGCTGTTGCTGCAGGAGTAGTTTGTCATAAGTAAGCTGTGCCAAAACGAAAAACGGAGGATTGTTCTCAACCCACAGTACAAACACACACGAGTGCGCTCTCTTTCTCTCTCTCTCTCACACACACACACACACACAGTCATTGACGCGTGCTGACGTCAGTGCGCGTCAGTCAGCAGCACCAAACAGTTGATTTCTCCAGCTCTGCCGTCTGCCTCATCACAATATATGCGGTGGTTTATGGCTCCTGACTGCGTGATTTATACGCACAAACGGTATTACCAGAGTCAAAATACCCTCGGTGACTGTGAGATCCTAGAAGCCAAACAGTTCCGTACTGTATGTACTCAGAAGAACCCTATGCACCAACTTGTCTTAATGACGGATAATGGCCTCTAGTGGAAGCACACATGAACACCCATTTGTCCTTACACGCTGCTTTCATATTAATTCCCCAACGTCCTGCCTCGATACTATAACATAAGAGGATGTCCAACCCTGAGAAATGACGCCCCCATTACCCCCTTGAGCAGTGGGAAAACACACTACAGCAGTCCGGAGCAGAGCAGCTGCGCCAGAGTGCGGCGCAGCCGGGGAGGAGATACGCGAACGCCGCCGCTCTCAGTACCGTTCTCTGGCTCCACTCGAGACGAGCCATCTTCTTTTCGCCTCTTGCCTTCATTTCTCAACGTTATACAAGGAGAAGAGGACAGGGCGCGCCTGTATACTGGACGTAGACAGTAGCCTACCTTGCGCATACGGGGCGCGTAAAACACGGCGCTCCACACAGACTTGACGCGCTTTGATGTCATCCGGCGGTTCAGGGTCGGATCGTATAATTTATAACAGCGGGTCGACATTAAACTAGACGCATATCATATCAAGAGTTATCATTACTCGCTTGCAGTCAGACATGGAAGATGGTCCGCCTTCCACAAGCTGTTTCCGAAGGTTCACGGACTGTTTCCTTGGCTCAAGTAGGTATACTTATTATTTCCCTTGCGTATAAGTAATTAAGGGTGTCGCAAAGTGTAACGTTTTTGTTGCGCACTTGCACTACGTTGCGGCTGCATATTGGCAAACTTTAATTTATTTTCCAACGTGAAGTTTGCCTGGCAATATTTGCGCAACAGCTGCAAGATAGTGTGAATGATTATGCCCTTTACAGTTTCGTTGTTTATATAATTGTCTGTCATCACCTGTTATGTGTGTTTATATTAAGTTTTTAGTGCAGTAGCTGGGTGGGGAAATACATGTGAGAGAGGGTAATGTCTCGTCATTTGAATTAAGTGTTAGAATGAATTTGTTATTTTTTTTTGTGATTTCCTTTTCCATTTAAAATCGACAGTGAGGAGACACAAGTCAACTGTTGGTTACTGGAATGCAAATTGGCCAGTATATTTTTTATTTATTTATGTTAAGTAATATAATGCAGCAGAATGCCAAGAACTGCATAGACTCGTCCTGTTTGTAAAAATAAACAAATAAACACATTCCCCTTGTAATCAATTTAGCCATTGATTAGGCTACCAGTGAGCGGCATATTAGCAGTATTTACCCTGTTGTTATATATCTACACTTGCTAATAGTACTATTACATCACATAGTAAGCAGATTTAGAAAATAGAAATAACATGAAGGACCTTTAAAACCCTTTTTTTTAGATGAAGCAAGACTTGTTGGATGTTACATATGGTTTTAGTCTCAGTGTCTACTGTCTAGAAATACATATTTGGAGATATATGAGCTGCAATAATAATGTATGCGCATTTCAGAGATTTGTTGCTTCTAACTGTACCCATAAATTCACTACAAGTGTATTAATTGCTTATTTTACATCTGGTATTAAAATTTCATGTAGAATTTTGCCTAAAAGTTCAAATGCACATACATTTGCTACCATGCAAAGACATAAAGCTTGGTTGAGTGTTCCTCTCAATGCAAGAATACACAAATAACAATTGTTAAATGATTTTGAAAGAAACCACATTGAGCAATTGCAAAGATGTTTCTTGTTGCATGCATACTGTTCGTAAGGTTAAGCAGTAAACTTTATATAAAGCTTAATATTTCCAAGTTAAAGCTTAAATAACATAGTCCATTAAAAAAAATATCAACTATGTCAGTCACTAAAAAAAAGTAGTTAGATGGAAAATAGGGAACCATACTGTTGTCACAATGTAAAGATGATAAACAGTTAAAGGCCACACTTAATCAGTGCTCTCTGTTGCACACTTTGATCAGATGCCACAGTGATCAATCAAAATGAAAATGTTTAGATGAAACCTGGAAGATACTTTTTTTTATTTTTTTTCAGAGCTTCATGTGCAGATTAATTATTTGATGTAGTCCTCAGTGCATAGTAGCTTAAAGTGTGCGTGCAGGACTACAATGTCGAGATGTTGTTTCGGTGACCTCTGATGGATATCATGACAGAATTAGCATTGACTGCATTGACATGAGAGCACAGTGTAAGCTGTGTGCCGTGCTGCTGATGACAGGTAAGCAAGAATGTCACAGGCTTTACTGAGGAAGGGTGCCATTTATTGCAGTCTCAGTGGATACAAGCCAAATTCATTCTACTCATATCGTAGAGCATTTTCTTTAAAATGTTATAGGCAAATAACGGGTATAAAAGGACAGAAAAATAGCTCTCTATGAACCTATCCATACAGTAATATATAAACATTAAGAAGTACAGTGTGTTTATTTACGGTCTTTATTGTCATACTTTCCAGAAAATAGACTTTACACATACACACACACACACACCCATATATATATATATAATCAATATAATAGTCTTAATTGGTTCGCTTCAGAATCCAGATTTCTTGTTGTAAATCAAGTGGTACTGGAATGTAGAAAAAAAAAACACATTAAACTTTATTAATATTACTGTTAACTGCACAAACCTTATAACAAGGCATAGGCTTAATAAGAACACTGCTATTTTAATTTTACTTTGCTGATGTAGTAAGAGTGTTTGGTTTCCAAATGTTTTATGAATTACGATGGTTTCATACTGTCTGCAGCTGATCGTTTGTGGCACAGAACACACTGGTCTGCACAAACCATGTTTATTCACGTTACAAGTCAAGCAGTATTTTATTGCAGTCTGGGTTGTATTTTTCCTTACTTTGTGTAGTTTTACTCATGGTTTTCAAGCATATCATGCAGCCTCTCCATGTTGGCACCTGCCCGAATTTAACTCGTTTCTACCTGGTGACAGATTAGTTTGCTTCAAAATATTGTAGATTCTGATTCGACTCATGGTCTTTGCCATCAGCAGCACAGATATGGCAAGACTGTTTATTTTGCTGTGCTAACTGTATAGGCAAATACATTTAGTTGCATTTTGTTTTTAACAGTTACAGTGTTATTCCTGTAGTCCACAAATTAAAAAAGACCCACAGCCTATTTTTTGTACTATTATATTGCAGGAAAGAGATTACAATACACTTTAATTCACAACCTATAAACTATATGTGAATGTTGCACTACATATTTGTATGGGTATTTTAGTTTTTATTAGACATAATATTCTGAACTGACAGGAAAGTAGAGGAGGGAAAGGAGGAAAAGGCCCGGGAAATGACACAGGCCGCATGATTTAGCTGCTTAACTACATATTAACGGAGAATCTCCTTCCAAATCCATATCAGTCAATAAGAATTCTATCAAAAGACTAAATCTGGAAGACAAAAATGTTATTTTAGATGAGTGTTACTGCAGTGCTCTGTGGTAAGAGTGCTGGAGTGTGGTGGTGAAGATGTTCGGTGTGTTGAAGGGAGCTTGCGGCTGGTGTGTCATTGCATCTCTCAGAGGCAGTGCTGAGTCCGAGCTTCCTGCTGCTGATGTCAGCAAGATCACCACACGCAAACACTGGCAATACAGCATTGTTTTCTACTTAGCATTTTTTGGCAGGTATCTTTTTATTTAAAATTGACAATTTGGATTATTATGTAAGTCTCGTTAAATCACGCAAACTGAATCACTCATATGCAAATTGATCGCAACTGCTGCAACAGATTAGATCTGAAAAAGTTGTTCTGTTTTATGACAGTGTATTATCAGAGTGTCTGGGACAAGTCATGCTACCGGTGGTGTTGTTTTATATCAGCCCTGCCCCAGTGTGTGTGATGGACCTCTACACAGAGGCCTTTCTTTGAGGCTACCCCAGGTCAACACTGATCTGATCTGACAGGCCATCTACAGAGTTCTCAACTCAATGAAGAACACTGCATTGTCATGCAGGAAGCACTCATCGAAGACACTTCCTCCCCCAGCTGGATGTCATTTAATCATGCCAGCGAATTCGCTTCTCAGACAGCCTTTCACTGAACATGAGTCAATGAAACTGCTTCGCGTGATATACATTCAGCAGTCTGCCAGACGTACAGAATGTCGAGACGCACTTTGAAAAAGTCCAGCATCGGTCAGTGGACAATTGGACGATTTGACAAGTTTTCAACTTTTCTTGATTTATGGAGGTTGCAAGACATTAAGGCATGTCTGAATCCAATGTTTGCATAATGTCATATTTATTAAGATGTCTTTATCTGGTCTTTTGAAGGCATTTTTATTAATGTGTCCTTTCAGTGGGGTATCCCACAGTCCTGTCCATATGGTTCACCTTTTTGGTGGAAATATTAAAATGGTGTCTGATGGAGCAGTTCAAAATAAGTTCCTTTTTTATTTTATGTTTAATGCTCACTTGAACTGGTTTTATCATTAAATCAACACATTGGATCATTAGACCTAGTATGGAAGTTTATTTAGGATGTGCCTTAATACACATACAGTGTCACTGACTTCAATTTACAGAAGTTATGCTGTATATAGTTCATGAATTTTATTTGCAACATCATTACATGTTTTACAAATATATTTAGATGCAGAAGGTTTAATAAAATATTACATCAAAATATTTTCTGTTTTCAGCAGTACTTTTTATTTTTAACTGAGTTAAAAAGCTCTCTTAAATTCAGTTAATTGCATGTGATATGCATTTAAACTTTTAATTATTTGCATTTAAAAAAATTGCTTGCAAATAACATGCAATAAAAGATTTAAGTTTGCACTTAAGCATATTCTTTTTTTTTTGGTCTCTATTATGCTAAAGTGTACTTTTTTCCACATGGTTATGCTAATACATGAACGTAATTTCATATAGCTATGCAAGTTGGATTTTGTAAGTTGTTGCAATATTTTTATATAAATATATTTTTAATGCATTTAGCAGATGCTTTTATCCAAAGCGACTTACAATTTAAATTCAGGCTAACATTTTTTTTAACCTAACATGTGTTCTCTGGGAATCGAACCCTCAACCTTGTGCTACTATGCTCTACCACTTGTAGCCACAGGAACACTATAACTTGTCAATATGTCAGTTTGCAGTTTTCTTAGTGCCACAAGGGCCGCTAACCTCTACCATTCTTCCTATATGGTTAGTTCTCTCTTTCAGGTCAGCTATAGTCATGGAAGAGCAATTGTTTTAAGAGAATCTTGTTGAGCATCTTGTTGAGTTTCCATTTTTAATACTAAGTTAAAAAGTTAAAAAATAAAATGTCTCAGGACCCCTGCATTCTGTTCTATTGCTGACGACTTCTCACATCGGCCATCCTTACTATTGAAACCTCTAATATATTTCAGCTTCATTGTGATGACAGTTGAAGAACATTTGAAATATGGAAAATTTAAGCAGGAATCTCATTTGATATAGACTCATGGGTCATCATATAAAATTTCCACCGCATGAGCTCACTCTGTCTGTTACTCGGCACCCTGTACTTCTGATGATGTCAGCTGACACTGAACTGCAGCGCTCCTTTATGACCTTGTGTTAGGAATCTCCAAAAGCAGACTGTGAGTCTGCTGTTCTCATCAGAGCTTTCCTATGGTCCCATTGCTCTGCTGGAAACAAGAGTTCTCCAGATGTGCCGGGTGAAAATCAGCATCTTTGGCCTCCTGCGAGAGCAGCGCTGTCAGATCAAACACTCCTCCCCCTCACTTTAACAGAGGCGTATGGGAAATATGGATGGGAGTCTTGAGGAATCTTACAATTCTTGTTATGATTCCACTTAATGAATCAGTTTCTTTAATAGTTCTATCATCAACTAAAATAATTTCTATTGCTGGGGTGAAGTATAACTGATTCTCAACCCTATAAAGAACAGATATGTACTATACATAACTATAGATAGTACTATAGATAATATAGCTTACATTATCTCTAAGAATTAGCATGTTTTATTATTATTATTATGATTATAATTTATTTTTATTTTTTTGTTACAAAGCACTGTTTGACTAGTAAATGCATTACTGAGTTTTTCCTCAATATGATGTTTTATTTTTTTAGTGGTGTTTTCTAGGCCTGCCATTACGATTACTGTTTTTCTTACTCAGAATTGGGGATTTAAACAAATCTTAAATAGTAACATCTGGGACATAACTCTCGCTACACGCTTTGTGCGAAAAAACATAAGTGATTGCTCAAATCATATGGCTTTTTGCGATATTACTTTAATAAGAAATCAGGCTCATATTTTGTGCCTTGCTGATAGTATATTGTTACACCCTATGCAGCAATCACAGCAACAATCAAATAACACTCAAAACACCTTAGAAACCTACTGTCATAAATTAATGGGCTATGGTTAGTTTTTTCTTTTTTTAATGTTACGTTGACATCTTAACAATTCCTTTCAGTTTTTTGGGGGGAAACAAAATACTGCACAACAGAGTTTACAGTTCCAATTATGGAGAGTGGAATATGGAGGTTGTCCACATAAACCATCTTCAGCTTAAATTTGTCTGAAAGAAGATGCACAGGCATGCCTAAAGTATGGCAACAAGACACAGCGTCTCGTTCCCTGGGAACCCTAAAATGTTCCCTTTAAAGGGAACTTTGACACAGTGCATTGTGTTGATACAATCGGAATGTTAATACCCACTATGCTATACTGTAGGTCTAACTGCTCAGAGCCGGATGCATTTCTAACATTTTGCTCCTCAAAGCCAAATGCAGGTTCGGCTTCTAACTCATATTCAAATGCAGTCAGTACAATCAACAAGACCAGTTGTTACCTACTCTGAAGGATATACTGAGTGTTTGTTTCTACCCATTTAAGGAGAAACACTGTACATGTATATCGGGAACTGTTTGCATTAGGGCTGCACGATATTGGGAAAAAAAATGACATTGCGATATTTTATTTTTCTGCGATTATATATTGCGATATGAAATCTAATCAAATTTTTTCTTACAAACAAAAATGGGGTGAGCACACTTACATTCTCATTTTAAATGATTTAAACATTGACACCATCGTGTCAATTGATTAGTATGCGTGAGGGAGAGAGTGCAAGACAGTGTTGTTTGAAGACGGTGAGTGTGCGGCCGGTGCGCTCTCTCTCTCTCTCTCTCTCTCTCTCTCTCTCTCTTTCTCGTGCTCTCTCTCTCACTCTCTCTCTCTCTCTTGTGTGCGTGCTCTCTCTTGCGCTCTTTGTCTCTCTCACACTCTCTCTCTCGCTCTCTCTCTCTTTGGCGCTCACTCTCTCTCTCTCGCGCGCTCTCTCTCTGCCCTGTTAAGCTAAAAGGACTTAAAAACACATGAAAATTATAAACTTTCACTCTTTGATGGTTAAGCTGTGCAATTAATCCGCGAATCACATTAGTCAAGGGCCGGGGAGCAGCTGGCCCGTACAGTTAATGAATAACGGATCAACTATGACAGCCTACATCGCACATCCTGCGATGTGACGATCGTGGATTCGTACATCGCGATATCGATGCTTAAACAACACATCATGCAGCCCTAGTTTGCATGTAGCTGCAGAGCGAGAGAAAGGTCAATGCCCCGCTCTCACCTAAAACTGTAAGTCTAATCCACATGACGCCTCAGCAAATGCGGGACTTGAGGTTGCAGCCTGAATCCCATTCCTTGAGAAGAGAGCCAGGAAGGAGCAGAGCTTCCCATTTGTAAAAGTCCATATCATGATTTGATTAAATGTACAAGTCTACTTTTTATTTATTTATCCAAATGTTGCCAAATTCCGTGATATACAGTACATTCCATTTTTTATGATTGGATTCCATGATTCCACCCACATTTTCTACATCACAGAATCCATAGGGCCCTATAAGGTCCTTGAAATTGCAGAACACTTGATAAAGTCTGTTTTTGTCATCATAATTTGTCAATGTGCCTTCTAGTGTTATTTACACATCAATCACAGTTAGCTAAAATATTGATCTGTATTGATCTGTGGTGACAGACGTTTAAAGGTCATGTTTTTGACACCAGGTTGTTCTCTTTTATGCATCGTAATCAGAGTGGAATGCTTTATTTTACATTTTAAAAACATAAAAAAACATTGTACTGGAAAAATAACACAAAGACTTTAAGCTCAAAAGCTTATGTTGGGCTCAAACTATAGTGGACAAGAAAACCCAAGAGGAAGTATGAAGGCTCAATTGTGTTGATCATTAGTGCTGGGGAAATAATGCATTACAATATTGTTACTCCATAAAAAGTAACTAATTGAGTTAGGGACTCTTTATAGAAAGTAATCCATTACATATATCTTGTGTTACTATTTGTCACCTAAAAACTAGGTTGTATTTTTGGCAACTGTAAAGGAAATTAATCTGGTCCTCAACCTGAACGAAGTGCATCCGCACCTCACTCCTAATTTCTCTTAACACGGGACAGAAGAGGTGTCAGTGAATAAATGGGTGAAATAAAGTCGCTTGCGTTACTTATTTGTATAGATTTGAATTACTTTACTAGTTACTTGAAAATAATTTCATTACATGACATGTTACTTGTAATGCATTACCCCCAGCATCAGTGATCATATAAATATATGAATCGACTATTTACCGACTATTTACCCTGTGGGCAAAAAGTTAATTTCCCGCTCTCATCATATTTGATGGAAAACTTACTCCACAGTATATCAGAGCCTTCAAATCATGAGAGTTTATAGTGGCAACATATTCTGAATTAGCTGACTGTGAATTCATAAAGGGCAAGGCCTTGTGAACCTGTCAGAAAGGGCTCTAGTTAGGGGAGCACACTTACAGTACAGCAGTGGCTTCTCTCAATCTCAACTGGCCATTTATAGCCTGTACCCTTTCCTCCTAATGACCAAAGCCAGGAGAGTGGAAATAATGCAGATTACCTTTCCATGAATGTTACTGTGTGTGTTTGTGTGTGGTGTTACTGTAAATCGACTATATGCGTTTGTTTCCTGGAGTATGCCTGCATCTGTGTGTCAGTGTTTGTATGTGTACTTACTTTGGGCACACATTTAAACCTAAATGTGAGCTAAATATGACAGTGTTCTGTTAGGTTATAGTATTTACACTTCGCAGTACATAAAACAGAAACTTTTGTGAAGCCATTAAAATAAAAAGATTGTTATTGTATTAGTATTTTTCATTTTTGGTTTTTAATCTATCCCTCTACCTTTGTCCATCCCAGCCACAACGAAACTCTTTCTCAGATAAGAAACATATGCTCTTCCCACTTCTGGCAGGGGTGTCCCAGGCGGGCCGCTGACGCAGGCAATGCCCCCCGCCCTCCCTCTCCATCTCGTTACACACCCACCCTCCCGTCTCACTCATGTCAGGCAAGTGAAAAATAGTACCTTGGCAGTCTGCCCTTGACACCACTCCTGGAAGAGAGCAGTTCACATTAAACCAGCTCTTCTCTCTCAGACGCTCTTTCGGTTTTGCTCTCTGCTGTTTTTGGTAACTGTAGGTTTTTGAAAGCTCTGATTTTTTGGACACCAGTGGTGAGAGGCCGACCCCACACGTTTATAGGCCTCTCTGGAACAGGTCTTAGACATACGGGCAGCCAAAGTTTAAATCCGGCCTGGTGTGATTTAAGTTATGATTTGTTTTATTTCACAACAGCCTGTAAGAATAGAGAGGGGAGAGTAGCTTGGATTTCACTTTAAAATGTTTATTTACTTCAGTCAAACTGAAGACAAAAGTCATTTTCAGGACAAATCAGGTGCCAACTGCAACTCTGTCTGAACGTGGGACATGTCTCATAGGATTTTATCAGGACATCAGATCGCTCCATTGTAACCTCCTGCTCACCCTGTAAAAAGGAAGATATTATGACTCCAATGAAGTAGTTCGTTCTTTTCACTCCTGTTTTTCCACACATCATTCCCCAGATAATGGAGACAAAGCTTTGTAAACAGGTCTGTCAGCTTAGTTTGAATTATGTGGGGGAACGGATGGAGAAAGATGCTTTTTCTGGCAGGATTTACTGTACCAAGTGTTTTATTTTTACATCTCTTGAGTCGTGTGGGGGGAATCGAGACACTTAGACGGCCAGCAGTCGCACAGCATCAAGGATTAGACTATCTGTCATTTCAACCGTAATCTTTTATGGATTTATGCAGTTTTTTATTGGTTGGCACACATTTTGTCATGCTATAAGCAAACATCTGGATTCTTCAGCGATAAGAGAGTTTCTTTATGGTGTGTGTATGAAATCATGATTTTTCTGCAAGTCCTCCAACAGAGTCTGAATGTGCATGATCTTTGGTTAAACATTAACTCTGAGCAGCCACCTAAATTCAGGAAAAATACCAGTTCCTCCTCTATTCTCAATGACCCATGAAGGACACCCGGTGAAATATACTTCTGGACTTGAGTGGTGTTTTTCAGATACAGAAGTGTTTTGTTTTGATTAGAGTTGTGAATTGGCTTTCAGAAAAGCCTCAAATTAAGATAATTCTAGTACACTGAGATGAATGGACAAATCACTGAATAGACCAAAAGTGGCCTTTTAAGTGTCTTTTATGTTTTGTTTCGGTATCATTGACCATATGACAATCAGTGACTTATAGTCCTCAGCAATCCATTTAAAATTGTTTATCTTTTTATCAGTTTATCTGAGGCAGACATAGGGAGGGTTCACAAAAGATGCAGTCCATCAATTATGTTTTTAATTGATGGTCTATGTAGTCATGCATGAGTTGCACTGAGTTTTACCGTTTTCGAAGCCATTCAGCCAATCTCCGGGTCTGGTGGTAGCACTTTTAGCTTAGCTTAGCATAGATCATTGAATCAGATTAGACTGTTAGCATCTTGCTAAAAAGTGGCCAAAGAGTATCGATATTGTTTTTTATTTGATAATGGTCTAATCAGATTCAATGATCTATGCTAAGCTAAGCTTAAAGTGCTACCACCAGATCTGGAGATTGGCTGAATGGATTCGAAAGCTGTAAAACTCTAGGGGAGTTGTATGCTTATGTAGTTGTTTTTGATTCAATATTTATATTATTATTTAAAAATGTGTAATTAAAAGCCAACTTTTGATCACTTAAAGGGATAGTTCACTCCAAAATGAAAATTCTGCCATTAATTACTCACCCATATGTCGTTCCAAACCCGTAAGGCCTTTGTTCATCTTTGGAAAATGAATTGAGATATATTTTTTTAAATCTGAGAGCTCTCGCAATGCAACTGTAATGTTCCCAGGTCCAGAAAAGTAGAAAGGACATTTTGTAAAACTGTCCATGTGACAGCAGTGTTGAGAATACTTTTTGAGCACAAAGAAAACTAAAATAACAAGTTATTTAACTATTCTTCTTGCCCGAGTTTTGTCTAACTCCATTTTGGAGAGTGCCCAAGAGCATAATCGACATAATCAGTGTTGTTAACGCTCAGGGGAAGGTGTGCGTATGCATTGTGACCAGGGCCGTAGGATTGTTTCATTTGTATGTTGGTTCGAATTATTCATTTGTGCTATTTACACAATATATATATATATATATTTTTTTTTTTCAGAATTGTAGGTGTCCAGGTACAGAAATGGAACAATCAAATGTAAAATAGCACTACATAGTCTTTAAAATAAAAATGTTATTTACATTCAAACCAAAATTTATTCAGACACCTTCAACATTTCTTACATTGTTACAATTTAATTGCTATAGTTTAGAAAATGGAACAGATTCATCTTGATAATGTCAGACATCTTTGATAGAAAGGTATGTAATGGATTACAATCAACCAAAAATTCTGATAACTGTTAGTATGACAATATTTACACCTATATAAATACTTTGTTGACCAATTACCAAGCAGTGCTTAATTGTGTTTAGTCTGTGGTGTAAAAAGGTAGCATTAGCAATTAAATAAAAAACACTTAAGCAATGCATGGTCAGGTCTTAAGGCAGTGATCCTCAAATCTGTCTCGCAAGATCCAATTTCCTGCAGTTTAGCTCCAACCCTAATAAAAGAGACGCGTCTCTTTTGTGTGTGCCCTGTGTGCACAGAACACTGTGCACGGGTGCTGAATTGGCTCTTTTACATCTTTTTCTGTTTGCATGATTAAACTGTGATTTGTATTTTTTTGTTCAGGTGCATGAGGATGCGAAGGAGAGCTCGGTTCGGTGTTGCTGTGCGTGGGTTGTATAACTCTCTGCGTGCAACTTTATGAGTTTTTCTACGTCTAGTGTTTGAAAGCTGTAATCTCTTTTGAATGTTTAAATTGGCAAGGCTTAAAAACGTGCAAATGATAAAAACATTTTATAGTTTATCTTAGTAAATTTCTGAGAAATAAATCTCACTGCTGCTGCTGCTGCATCTAGCTGTTGTATCTGAGATGTAAAATTCAGAGATCTTAAGAAATAAAATGATAACATAAAAAAAAAATTGTAGGGAAATAGAATTGTACAATATACTTAAGTCACAACTGTAAAAGAAAGATTGGCCGAACTCTTACCTTTGAATAGGTCCATGTCCCAATTGTCTACACTTATATATAAGCCATGATTTGAGACCTGAATAAATGAAACATATTATGACACTGTAAAGTAAGATCAGATGTCACTGTGAATAACTGATGTCTGTAGCCCCTCTCTCAAGAAGCATTACTCTTTCACTCAAAGCAGAACTAAAAAAAGGAGAGAGAAAAAAACTTGTATGACGCAATTAAAGTGTCTGGGGGGATCTTAGACTGTGCAGAACTAATCTAAAAAAGAAAAAAGGAGCAGCGTTATAGAATAAGGACATACGCAGAAAGGAAATGAGGACTTCTCAAGATAGAATATAGTGTAATCCACAGTCATATCAAGCCGGTCATTGGGACTAACAGTTCTCCTGGATTCTCTCCCAGATCTCTTGACATGTGCTGTCAGAGTATATTTGGCATGAATACAGTTTGTTTTCATCTTATTTAGTGGCAAGAAAAAGTTTGTGAAAATATCCTGATTACTCATAAAATGGGATCAGTCTGTCTAAACTAATAACACACAGCTGTACTTTTCCCTTTTTATTGAGTACAATACATGATCACTCACAGTGTAGAGTGAACAAAATAATTGAACCCTTGAATTTAGTCATTTGTAGTTCTCCATTAGCAGCAAGTCCTCCACCAAACATTTCCTGTAGCTGCTTGTTCTGTAGCTGCTTGTAAGACTTTAGGCCAATGTTGGACCATTTCTCCCTACAAATCTGTTTCAGTGTTGCTGGGTTGTCTTTATAGCACAGTCTGCTTTACAGCCACAGCATCTCAGTTGACTTAAGTACACATTTTTTCTTCAATTGCTGCCTTTTTTTTAAGCTGATTTACTTGCGTGCTTTGGGTTTTATAACTCAACTTATCTCAAGCTTGACATCATGTGAACCCCTGTTCAAATTTTATTAGTTATTTTATGATTAATACATCCGGAAATTCAGATATTATTAAAGGTTTACAAACTTAGTTTTGCCATTGTCAAACTAAATCTGTATACTGTGTTTATATAATTAATCAGTTCAGTGTGCAAACTTAAGACACCCTTATGGCTGTTTTCTCTGTACAGATGAGTGTAGTGTAGTGACCGACATGCAAAGTGACTGAACACAGATTTGCTTTTGTTGTTACATTTTACTCAGGGATGCATTAATCTTAAATAGATTATACCACAATAACATTTTTAATAAATACAAATGAATGTGACTCCTGATTTTTTTCATAAAGTTGAAAGAATAAACTTTACAATTATTCTTACAGATTTCTAGTTTACTTAAATCAGTCCGGCTTAGACAGATCTCTGAATATCTTGAAGCCACTAACCTGGCAAATGCAGTGAGTAGCTGTTTTATCCAAAACTTGAGTCTAGTATGCATCAGATGGTCAGTGAATTGATAGTGGGCAGCTAGTAGGCAGTGCTGTCGGAGACTATAGTTTGACCCACTGAAGGTCCCTGGGGGCTAAAGTGTCCTAAAATCTATGATAGATAAAGTTGTGTTGTAAAGTAATAATTCATGTACCAAACCTGAATTACTTTTGTTTCTTCCTTGGAACCGAGATGTTTGTCACACAATGAAAAAAAAATACAGATACCAAGCTCCTAAAAAGTGGTCCTGTATTCCATGTCTTCCAAAGTCATATAGTACAGTAGGTTTCTCTGAGGAACACAGCAAACTGTCATCAGTCTCATATCTCATTTGCACTTGCAAATATCCAAATTTGGTGGCTAAAGATGCTTCATTTTTTGCTCTCGTGTGATCATTCATTTAAGTTGAATGAGATAAGAGGGAACGAAGGGAAGCAAATCATCATAACACTATTGGACTTTCTACAAAATATATTGTTTTGTGTTACATCGAAGGAAGGTTGCTCCAGTACGAATCCAATGAATCGACTTGAAAGTCGACAAAACAGCTCAAACCTGTGTAGGTTTAGGGTTGAGTTTGGGGTATGTCATTTTCGAACATGATAGAGATTTAAAAAGTTTGTTCACCCAAAAATAAAAAGTAGCCCATGTTTTAATCACCCTCAAAACATCATACTGTATGTGTATGACATTCTTCTTTCTGACGAATCCAGATCAGAGGTGTCAAGTAACGAAGTACAAATACTTCGTAACTGTACTTAAGTAGAAATTTGGGGTATCTATACTTTACTCGAGTAATTATTTTTCAGCCGACTTTTTACTTCTACTCCTTACATTTTCACGCAAGTATCTGTACTTTCTACTCCTTACATTTAAAAAAATAGCTTCGTTACTGCTATTTCATTTCGGCTTGTTTTCATTCCGGCTTGTGATCATTAAAAAAAAAAATAATAAACCCTATCCAGATAAATCGCGCCATCCGGATGGAGTGAATTGGATTGTGGTTGGATGAGAAGTATAAACATATACCATTCCGACACCCTATTGGTTTGTAGGCGATCCATCGCACCTGGACATGACACAGATCACATCATACTCCAGCAAGGACATAGCCAGTTTTGGGTTTGTTTATCAAAAAATATATTTCTTAAAAGTAGGGTTGGGTATGGATCCGGTATCCAATCGCCTCAGAGTCATTTCGCTTAAATTTCATATGAAACCGGCATCAGACCGGTCTCCTCTCCGTCTTTCAGCGCGCTTTTCAATCCGCAGGCGTGAGCTCAAACAGAGACAGAGGACACAAGGTGTGTGTGTTTATCGATAGATTGTTAGAATGTCCGTATCTGTGCAGTTTTTTGTCATAAATACGGTTTACAAAAGGTCACGAAGAAGCAGTCGCTTTCTCATCTACTGTAAAGTTTTCGCTTGTCACAGCTCATCACACCACAGCCGTTTCCTCCAGCGACAATCTAGCCCTTAACACAACGAACACATACTTTAATTACACTTATTTAAATATACTTAATTTAATCAAAAGTACTTTATACATACACTACTGTGCAAAAGTCAGGCACGTTAGTATTTTCACTTAAAAGAATGGTGTTCGGCTATTTATATACTTTGCTGTAGTGTGTCAGTAGAAAATATCAGTTGTCAAACTGCTTGTGAATTCAAAATCGCACTAGATTATTATTAAAATTAATGGCAAACTGATATTTCCTACTGAAAAACTGCAGCAAAACATATAAATAACTGGCTTAAAACCCTTTTTTGGGATGAAAATACTATTTTTTCTTTTCCATAAGACTTTTGCACATTACTGTATTTTAAAAACGACATTGTAGCTACTTTATAAAGAATGACCGTACAGTAATTCACAGAACTGATTAAAGACAGTGACAGACAGCACTCATCTTAACTAAATATCAGAGTGAGTGACAGAGATACAGTACAAACATTATGTGTGCTTTTGTATTAAATAATGACCCAGATTGTAAATGACATTTTTTAGCCTTAGATTAAGGGAGGCACATCTTGGAAAATGAGAGCATCCAAGGTGAAAGTTATGGATTTATTTTAAATATTTGTAATGTTCTGTTATCCATAGTTTTTTTTTTTTTTTTGTGGTTCTTTTTTTTAAAGTATTGGTTTAGGCACCGGTACCATTATAAAAGTATCGAAAAGGCACTGGACCTTACTTAAAAGTTATTATTTCTCACTGGCTCATTTACCAAATGGGTACTTTCTCTTCTTCCTCCGCAAATTAAGCTATTGTAGGTAGTTCGGTAGCGAGACGTTTTAATAAATTATCGTTTGCGATTGATGACGCGATTGACAATGTTGTGATAAGTAGGCTATACCGACTTTGTAACTCGTTACCCCTCCCACACTGGACATAGCAGACGTATGTACCGAATACAAGAAGCTATCGATCAAGAAGGTATCAGGATTATGAGTTATTTTTCATTTTTAGTTTTGATTACTCACTTGGATTGATCATTCATTTTGACAGCACTATAATGTTTATTGTATATAGACAACCTTAGAAGTGTAATTGTTACTAAGCCTGCACCAATGTTCTTGTCCATTGCCCTCGAGATTTCTGCAGCTAAGCTTGGATGTATATTTACATTCCATTAAAGGTTATTGATGACATGCCTCTGAAGTTTGACTTTTTGCACCATAACAATACTTACTGGCAACTAGTCATCATATCTCTAGTACTTTAATGTATTTGCATTGTACTAAAATGCGTTCATTTTCAATGGGCATATATGCGGCTGAAAGAGGTAGCCTATAGTGCATCCCAAATTTTTCAACATGAACATTTTAATATAACATTATAGTCATTATGGCCTTTAGAAAAATGTTTTTTTTTTGAGGAAGTGGGGTAGTGCACAATAGGCCCCTGTGGCACGGCCCAAGCTTTTGTTCTTAATGGCATTTTTTCCCTTACATTACTTTTACTTTTATACTTTAAGTAGTTTTTTAAACCAGTACTTTTACACTTTTACTTGAGTAAAAAGCTTGAGTTGATACTTCAACTTCTACAAAAGTATTTTTAAACCCTAGTATCTATACTTCTACTTGAGTAATGAATGCCAATACTTTTGACACCACTGAAAAAATTATCCTTACTCTTCAAAGCATTTTTTTTTCAACAGTCTAAAAGTAGCCAAATAAAGCATGTGCATCTATAATTATATGCATCTCACTCGCCACCAGGGGGTGAATAAAGGCCTCCTGTAGCGAATCCATGCATTTTTGTAAGAAAAATACCCATATTTAAAATGTTCCGGGTAGTTGACGTAGGACTTAAGCGCAGTGCACGCTCCTGTGAGATGTGCTAGTCTTGCGAGTTTGTTTACAGGAGGAAAGGAAGCCAAGTTTCCTTACTTGGCAGTAAGAAAACTTTATTCACTCCCCAGAGCCATATAAGGCACATTTTATTATGGATGCACGCACTTTATTTGACTACTTTTAGACTGTTGAACAAAAACACCCACCTATTCCCATTCTAATGCTTGGAAGAGCAAGGAACATGTTTAATATAACTCTGATTGGATTCGTCTGAATGAAGAAAGTTATATACACCTAGGATACTTTAAGGGTGAGTTAAACATAGGCTAATTAAAATTTTGCGGTGAACTAATCCTGTAATGTTGTAGCGTCACTCCACAGACATTTGAATTCTCAACCACCAAAATAAGCAGCTAACCGTACCAGAGTCCGCTTAAAAAGGGTGGTCTGGGGTACTGTTCATGTGAACTTTGGTACGGTTCGCTGCTGATGAGAACACGATTGTACCAAATCGCGGAAGTGAACCACATTACATATTATTTGATAAAAATGTGTGTTTGTGTGTTTCACTCACTTTCCTGATGAGCGTGACTGACGCGCTTGTATATCTCGTATATCTCATTTCTGTATGCCTTCAGCATTGTTTAGATCATTTGCAGTACATTTGTAAGACATATGTAAGTGCTGTTATGTACCAAAGCTTTGTAAACAAAACGAACAGTTCAAAATGTAAATATATAAAAGTGCAGAGAGCAATGTTATGCATTTGCCACCTTCTCCTGCGCCGTCGTTACTAAACAACGGGTTAAACAGCTGCTGGCATGATGACGCAAACGAACCACAGTTTGGACCTAAATAAAATAATATGAATGCAGTCCAGCAGGGGCAGAAGGAGGGGGGAGCAATCGAACTCGGGGTTGGACCAGGCGAGCGAACCAAGTGTGAAAGCACCCTGAAACTGCAGAAATGTCACCACAGTCCTGAACCTGGGTTTAATATTTTATATCTAAGGGGTAAATTTGGGAGCCCCTCATCTAGTAGAATGCCTTCCAAGAAGAGTGCAAGCTGTTAGGGAGGACCACCACCTTACTGCCAATGACTTTAAAATAAAATGCACAACAGACACATATGGGTGTGGTTTTTGGGTGTCCACATATTTATGGTCACATACACCCTACAGTTCTCAAATTACTGTAATATGTACATTATTTTGAGGCGTATAAATAAAGAGCACCATCTGTCACTATTAATATAGATTTTCAATATATGTCACGTTCTTCCTGTATCAGCCATGTAATATGAAACTAAATATTTATATTCCCATCCATCGAAGCATGCACCCATTTCCACTAAATAAACAAATTACGTTTGTATTTGAGGGGATGAGACAGCGGTTGTGAATATCCAGTGTCTAAACTCTATTGCACATTCCAAACATGGTAACTTGTTCCAGCTCTCTTAGGTCACAACCACAGTATAATTAGATGACTTAGTGTTGACGATGGGTTGATTCATCAGAATTATACTGAGTAAGGGTGACGTCATTTAGGCATATCATTATCCTGAGAGGGAACACTTTTGACCGAGTGATTTTTGAACAAATACAAAAGTTGAATTTTAGACCTCGATACATTAAAGACAGGGCTTTTGCTAATTAGGGGCCAACTGTATGCGTACCATCTCTGATCCGAGCAGCAGGGGCCACATCAGCTGGGAGCCGCGTGGGCCGAGAGGCATCTGTTTTAAGCCCGTGAGATAGTACTGGTCCCAGAGGTCTGATGTTCAATCACGTCACATGTACTCTTATTGCATGTGCAAAGAGATGAAGAGCTGCTCGGAGGAATCTCGGGTCGATGAAATAAACAGCAAATGTCACTGAGGCAGCATATGAAACCAGATCCCTTTGAAACGATTTCCCACAAGCCGGATCTAAAGTTCAAAATAAAACAATTGAATTTTTTTCATTCCATTGTTTTCAAATTAGCTCTGCATTTATCACGTCAAGCATTAAACTTACAGTAGGTTCTAGTATCACGTGCAAACTGTAGAAAATATGCAGTTAAATAAATTATTACACAATTTAGACATTTTAAAGCATAAATAAATTGAATAGTGAAGGGAATTCTAGTTCTAGTTGGGAAGTAATCATTTTGAACTAATTTGCAAAAAACATTTTACAAATAAATTTTTTTGCATATATTATTGTGCACACATACACTTTTATTTGTAAACCTAATGTTTCTTGTCTAAACACATTCAGTTAGATATTACAGTATGTGAATCATGTAAATAATGCCATATTTTCATTTTTTTAAATGTCAATTTTTGAGGAAAAAGTTGAGTAGGTTGCATCACCGGATGTTACTGTATATATAATGTATAATGTTTCTCTACTTCCATCTTGCTATTTTTTACATTCTCTTTTTTATGTAAAACTGATGCATCTTGCTGGAATTTGTGCTCTGCTTTTGTGAACAGTAAACCCCACCTACTTTGATTAAATTTGCCATCTCAATAACTTTGATATTGACGAGCATTGCTAAACCATTGAGGCAGACCAGCCTTAAATATTAAAAAACAATTATGTATATTGAAGTTTGAAAATCTCACCACTCACTGATGTAATGTTCAGCATTCAAAAAGTTGATGATACCTTGTAATATTTGCATACAAAATTGCAACTGCTTCATATATTTCTTTGCGTACTGAATTGCTCTTTTCTTCTTCAAACACATGCAACTGATTCTAGTCTCCACTACACAGCACAGTGACCATGATAATTAATGAAAATTAAAAATAAGATGCACACCCAGTGCTATAATACCAGAAAAGCATTTACAGTTGTGCATTTGGCAGACACTTTTATACAAAGCGATGTGAACTACATTCAAAGTATACATATTGTGTTCGTGGCATTCTTGTCACCATTTGCCAGCCATGCGTTGTGCATTACACTTATATAGTAGCAAAATCTCAAGCCTAAACATACTCTGACTAACACTATTCATTTACAACTTCAGGAAATTCAAATCTAATTTCAAATTGGATGATCTGCATAGCCACAAATCATCTGATACTTGCAAACACTGCTGTCAAAATGTAGTCTTGGTTGCTATTAGTGTCCCTGTAGCTCAATTGGTAAAGCATTGCACTGTGAAGCGCAAGGTTGGGGGTTTGATTCCCTGGGATCACATGATAGGTAAAAATTGATGGCTTGAATGCACTGTAAGTCGCTTTGGATAAATGTATTCAATTTATATTACAAATTCACTTCTATGACTGTGTCTGTTTAAAACAACACACTGAAAGGGGAATTGCTGTCTTAACTCTGGTATCATAACATCACTATGTCACTTATCTATAGTTTATAGTTGCTAGCTTGAGTTTCAAATGTTCATTAGGAACAAATGCTCTTTGTGTTCAAGGACAGCGTGGGCTATTTAAGAGACATTATCAGCAGCCTACGTCTACATATCACCACTCTCATCATTTGATCATAGTTCTCCTTGTTTTTATGTTCTTTGCCCACTGTGAAAAAAAAATAAAAATACAGAAATGTGTGAAGTAAGTGATTTTGCAACCCAAGAGTAATGTTCTGGACTGATGTGTATCCAGCTTTTTCCAATAACCAATGGCAGGAGACGCCACGAATGCCGCTGTTTTGTTTAAACCTTTTCTTTTTCCAAGTTATGCCATGATCACTTCCCCATGTCTGGAAGATGCCACAGAAGAGAAAGTGTGAAAAGTGTCAACCTCCCTGGATAAGTGAATCTTCTTAGCAGATGAATAATGGGAACTTAATGGGAAATCAGTAATGGAAACATTTATGAAGTGCTGTTTGCCATTGCTTCATATGGCAGAAAATATTGCAATAATATAAAGCTAGGTCTTTACATTTTATGAAAAATATTTTAAGCGGCATTGCAAAAACTCACAGTAACAGTCTTCTCACAGTCTCAGAGTATAAGAATTGGCTTCCTTACAGTTTATACAGTAGATTTTAAATGAATTGGCAATACAGGATGTTGAATTGAAATTTGATTCAGAATTCTGCATGCATCAATGACATTTTATTTAATGCTAGGGTTTGTGCCAAATCATCTTTGAAATTTAATGTATTATTATCATTATTATTATTCCTATTATTTTTAATTGAATTTATATTAATTTGTATAATGCTTTTCACTATACATAATATTACTGTGAATTTTTCATGCAATAGTTAAATTTAATTTAGCACAATTATTGCGACAAAACATCTATAGATAATTCACAATACAATACAATTACGAATGTATATATATACTGTATATATATATATATATATATATATATATATATATATATATATATATATATATATATATATATATAAACAGTTAAAATCAAGTTTACACACACCTTGCAGAATCTGCAGAATATTATTTATGTTATTATTTTACTAAAACAAGAGGGATCGCACAAAATACGTTTTTTTTAATATGTGTAACATAAAATACATTTACATATTCACAAAATTTACAAAACACAAGATAATAGTTGTATAATTTATAAAAATGACCCTGTTCAAAAGTATGCTTGTTTCTTTATGCTGTGCTGTTACCTGAATGATCTACAGCTGTGTTTTTTGTTTAGTGATAGCTGTTCATGAGTCCCTTGTTTGTCCTGAACAGTTCCTGCTGTTCTTCAGACAATTCCTTCAGGCCCCACTGATTCTGTGGTTTATCAGCATTTTGTGTATATGAACCCTATCCGACAATGACTGTATGATTTTGAGATCCATCTTTTCACAATGAGGATAGATGAGGGACTCATATTTAATTTTTAATATCCCCATTCATGCCTGTCGCACATATTGTATGGGATGATGCTGAAGTCTAACTCTTAGAGTGTAGTTAAATCCCAAACCCTCAATGTGAGCAACAGTAGTAAAGCTTGACTTAGCAAACACCACCAATAACTATAAAATTATAATTATACACTAGCGTCCATTAGATAGGGCCTATCACTTAGTATTTCTTTGAATGTGGCGTCACCTTCACATGTTCAGCAATGAAACTGAAGCTGTCCTCCATTACAGTATTGCTATGATCGTTAAAGTTCAGTTCAGTTTGGGGAAGTGAAAAAGGTTGTTTTTGTCTTCGTGGAGAAAAACCCCCATGGGGCACGGCAGTCCAAGTGATCGCTATTGGCCGTTTAAAGTGTTATGCAGGGATAGAAAGGGTGGTGAGTCTTGAGTGCTTTGTGGTTTTGGGCTGTTGCTTTGGTTTGCTGATCTCTGGTGTCATGTGATGCATGCAGAAGCTTTGATGATGTTTCATGTGATTAGACCCCTCATATTTTTTTCAGCTCTTTTCCCCGTAACACACAACAAACTAAATGTAAAAAAAATGGTACAGGAACAGTGCAAAGTGGACTTTGTAATGGGGCGCCAAAGGGCTGCAGATATGTGCCCTACTTTTTTGTTATGCAGCCTTAAAAAGGACTAGGATAATGAGAGGAAGTATTATAATTAGCGGTGATTCATATGGTGGGTTTAACATCAAGAATTTCAGTTTAAAATTTACAATTATGTGCACATAAATATATCTTAGGTGATTCGACTGTGCTCCGTTTCTCTTCACCCAAAAAAAGAAAATGTTGTCATCATTTACTCACACTCAAGTTGTTTCAAACCTGTTTGACTTTCTTTCTTCTGTTGAACATGAAATATTATATTTTTTAAGAATGTTGGTTACTAAATGGTTGCTGGTAGCCATTGAGTTCCATAGTATTGGGGGGAAATTCCACAGAAGTCTAATGCTGCAGTAACTGTTTGGTTAACAAATGTCTTCTTTTGTGTTCAGCAGGAGAAATAATTGGGGAAGTTGTGGCCTAATGGTTAGAGAGTCGGACTCGCAATTGAAAGGTTGTGAGTTTGAGTCTTGGGCCGGCAGGAAATGTAGGTGGGGGGAGTGCATGTACAGTTCTCTCTCCACCTTCAATGCCACGACTTAGGTGCCCTTGAGCAAGGCATCGAACCCCCAACTGCTCCCTGGGCGCTGCAGCATAAATGGCTTCCCACTGCTCTTGGTGTGTGTTCACAGTGTGTGTGTGTGTGTGTGTTCACTGCTCTGTGTGTGTGCACCTCGGATGGGTTAAAAGCAGAGCACGAATTCTGAGTATGGGTCAGTATACTTGGCCGAATGTCACGTCACTTTCACTTTCATAAACTCACACAGGATTGAATCAACTGATGATGGATATGCAAACACAACTTTTTGTGTATAATTATTTTCCTAAAAACCCTTTGAGCACTTTTAAACTATTCCACTGTTAGTTTGAGCATCCCGACCAACCAGACAAGTTAACATCAGCTTAACCAATGCCACAAGTTTGGGGTTTGCCAACCAATAGCAAAGGTTGTTGTTGTTTTTTTTTTTTTTTTTGTGCATGCATCAGTATAATGTTGCTGGTGGTGCCAAATGAAACAATTTTAATCACCTTTCATTTTTAAAGGAATAAGTATGCCATGTAGTCATTCTATTTAAATGGTCAAAATGCATGCAAGATAATAATAAAGAATAAGCCAAAGAAATGTAATGCCATATAGCATATGGCAATGATTTCATGCCATATAGCATACGTATAGACTTAGTTGTCTTCCCAAAAGTATTTAAGTACTCATTAATATGTCATTAAACATACAAAATATAAATGTTTTAATATGAAAAGAGACACAAAGAGCAGTTATCTGGTGAGATTCTCTGTGAAATGTGAGTCCATGCTGCAGGAAACCTCACAGAAAGCCGACAAATGTGTAATTTCTCTCTTCTTGCACTCAGCCTGTGTGTCTGCATCCCCTCCAGTGTCTGATTTATGAAGCAGTGTTCTCTGCCCATGTGCGTCAGCACTGGCTCTGGGAGTCTCGTGAGGCATTGCGCTCCTGAAGAGCTGTGTCTCGTGTCTGGACAGCATCAGTCGGCAGCAGCCCCCGGCCCCCTCTGTTTTTTGCTTCTGCTGTCTCTCTCTCTGCGAATACAGACCTGTGCCTCCATACATCACCATGCTCTTTCCCCCTGAGCTAAAATCAGCTATCAAAGGTTGCTTTAACCCAACATTTTCCTTAATTTACAGAACTTTTTTTTTTTTTTTTTAAGATAATTTTGAGAGAAAAATAAGGTGTTTTCCATGCTTCTGTTTTTTTACATACATTCAAACAGTAAAAGCATTCTAATAGGAATTATAAATGATGGTTAAAAATAACATTTTGAAGTGCCCCTGCAAAAATAGACCAGAAGACATATGTAAGTGAGAGTTCAATGAAAGAACCGAGAGATTCCGAGAGGAATAATTCATAAGATGGGCCATTCCTGTTCGGCAATACCTTTTTGATCCCTGCTATGCTTAAAATAGGAATATGCTTGTGTTATAATTTAAGAAAATATTTCTATAAAAGGGCTTACCAAAAGATCAATAGAAATATCTCATCAAATTCAGGAACTTATTTGAACTTACTATAATTTTATTATTTACTAAATATCATGAAAATGAACATGGTGCCTAATAGAATAGTAATGAAGACCTAAGTTATGAGATGGAGCATTAAGGTCAATTGAAGTTCAGTTTTTTTTTCTATATAATATTTCTCTAATAAAGCCTATATGTTGTTATTATTAGGCATGCTAATAAGCAACTAGCTAATAGTGAGAATTTGTCCCTATTCTAAATTGTTACATTATGTTTATTTGTTTAATACATTTGCAGTTTTTATATTAGAAGTTAGAAAATATCAAAATAGATTTTAAAAAATTACATTTAATTTAGTCTGGGATAGCTCTTGTTGGAAGTAAGTGGGGGTTGTAGTCTGACGTATAATGATTACTTGTGCAACCTCTGCAAGATACTGTATACAGCTGTTCGTGTCTGAGGTTGAGTATGGATATGAATATTTTTCACACATCTGGTTTGGATTTAGTGTCCAAAGAGTGGAGGCTCTGCCATTCTCATCTGTTTTGTCCTTTGTTGTTGTGCACCAAAACAGTCTGTAGCCTCTTACTACCCTTTGTCTGCTTGTGGGAGCTCTTGTGGGCTAGTTTGTGTCTCAATATCTTCCTGCTAACGTGTATGTGTGTGTGTGTTTGTGTGCCTGTGTGTGTTTGTATGGTGTGGAACACATGCCTTCCAGCTGTGTTTCTCTCTGAGTTTGCACATTAGCTGAGTCCATCGTGGCATTTGACAAAAAAAAAAATAAATAAATAAAATTGTGTAGAACAAGGGTATTTCATTTAAAGTTTCTGGAGGTCCAGTCTCTGCATTTCCATTGACGTAAAGTCAGTCATACCTTGCACTATTTTTGTGATGTAAGAACTTCACATTTAATTTCTCAGAATTATGTTTAACCTGGCAGCTGTAATTCTTTTTAAATGTAGGAAATACTTTGTAGTAAATTCTAAACAGGAAAACCAGCATAATTTCTGTGTAAATACATTTTCTAAAAAAACACCATTCACTAATTTGTGATCTCTGATGTGGACTGTAGAAGTGGGTCTATGAAGGCTTGAAAGAAATTTAAGAGTACAGTATATATGCAATATAGCTTTTCCTGGAGGCTTTAGCCATTTTTGTCTGTAGCTTATTAATAATTGCAATTTATATTTAGCAGAAAGTTGAAAACATTTAAATATTACTTATGAAAGGGCTGCAAGGGTTAAGCAAGGTAAAAACAGACTCTAAAAAATTGAAATAAAAATTATACTTGAACTACTCACAAAAGCATGGGTTGTTTTGTTGTTCGCTAACCGAAATGTGCTTGGCTTCAGCAATGGTCTAGTAAATGGATGTTTGCCCCAACAACAAAGACAATAAACAACAGCACTTAGTGAGCTCTCAAACACTCAAACACATTCAGCTTGTCCATCTTCTTCCTGTGCCTCTATAAGGCATCCATCTTCCTTCCTGCTTGCTGGAGATGACTCCATTACTATAAACACACTAGTGATGCACGATAAATAGCACCCGATATTTATCCTGCATCTTGTAAATAATGCTGGTTCTGTAATCAGCAGTAAATCTACACGTTTGTGATTTCACGTAGAGCAGCATTTATTACACAGAGCCTTTGTTTACTGACAAGCTGCGCATAACATGCAGAAAATATGATCGTGGTTTGGTGCAGCTTGTCAGTGAACAACGGCCAACAAGATATGCATTACAGTTTTTTTCAATCGCTAGCAAGCGCTTAACCATACTTCAGATACTTTTTCTAAACTCTTAACACAGACTCACACCTACAAAACACAATTGGCCAAATGGATAATTTTCTTCTCAAAAACACATTTTGTTAAATATATACTAAATCTTCATTTCAAAATAGAACACATCTTTCTCTGCACACACCAACTTTACCAAAACACTGGAAATCTGACTCAAAATTAAATTATTCTGTCAAAGAATAACACTTGTTTTCACCTCAAAAGATACATGCAGTCAATCAAAGTACACCAGGTTTCAAAATACTGGATATTGTTGATATTACAAAAACTGCATAGGCTTTTTAGTCTCAGTTTTACAGGTATATGCATGCAAAACATGCAATTCACTGTTTTACACTAAATTTCTTGGTTAGGAACTGTATGTCCAAATGCACAGTAATGTTCACATTCAAAAGCATTCCAGTAAAAAGCTATTTTTTCCTTACTGTTTACTGCAGGAGGTACAGTAGAAACACGGTATGATACAACAGAAAAGGTTTGACAGTATTGCCTACAGTGAACAAAATATCCATGAAACACACAAGAGCATTCTGAAAAAAAAAAACAACAACAGCAAAAAGCCCAGATAAAAAGGGGGGGGGGGGGTAAATAAAAACAATCTCTCACTGCTCCTGCTCCTCTCACTGCTCCTGTATCTCTCACTGCTCCTGCTCCTCTCACTGCTCCTACATCTCTCACTGCTCATGCTCCTCTCACTGCTCCTCTCACTGCTCCTCTCACTGCTCATGCTCCTCTCACTGCTCCTCTCACTGCATCTCTCACTGCTCATGCTCCTCTCACTGCTCCTGCTCCTCTCACTGCTCATGCTCCTCTCACTGCTCCTCTAACTGCTCCTGCTCCTCTCACTGCTCCTCTCACTGCTCATGCTCCTCTCACTGCTCCTCTCACTGCATCTCTCACTGCTCATGCTCCTCTCACTGCTCATGCTCCTCTCACTGCTCCTCTCACTGCTTCTCTCACTGCTCATGCTCCTCTCACTGCTCATGCTCCTCTCACTGCTCATGCTCCTCTCACTGCTCCTCTCACTGCTCATGCTCCTCTCACTGCTCCTCTCACTGCTCATGCTCCTCTCACTGCTCCTGCTCCTCTCACTGCTCCTCTCACTGCTCATGCTCCTCTCACTGCATCTCTCACTGCTCCTGCTCCTCTCACTGCTCCTGCATCTCTCACTGCATCTCTCACTGCTCCTGCTCCTCTCACTGCATCTCTCACTGCTCCTGCTCCTCTCACTGCTCATGCTCCTCTCACTGCTCCTCTCACTGCTTCTCTCACTGCTCATGCTTCTCTCACTGCTCCTGCTCCTCTCACTGCATCTCTCACTGCTCCTGCTCCTCTCACTGCTCCTCTCACTGCATCTCTCACTGCTCCTGCTCCTCTCACTGCTCATGCTCCTCTCACTGCTCCTCTCACTGCTCCTCTCACTGCTCCTGCTCCTCTCACTGCTCATGCTCCTCTCACTGCTCCTCTCACTGCTCCTGCTCCTCTCACTGCTCATGCTCCTCTCACTGCTCCTCTCACTGCTCCTGCTCCTCTCACTGCTCATGCTCCTCTCACTGCTCCTGCTCCTCTCACTGCTCCTCTCACTGCTCATGCTCCTCTCACTGCATCTCTCACTGCTCCTGCTCCTCTCACTGCTCCTGCATCTCTCACTGCATCTCTCACTGCCCCTGCTCCTCTCACTGCATCTCTCACTGCTCCTGCTCCTCTCACTGCTCATGCTCCTCTCACTGCTCCTCTCACTGCTCCTCTCACTGCTCCTCTCACTGCTCCTGCTCCTCTCACTGCTCCTGCTCCTCTCACTGCTCATGCTCCTCTCACTGCTCCTGCTCCTCTCACTGCTCCTGCTCCTGCTCCTCTCACTGCTCCTGCTCCTCTCACTGGGCCTGCTCTTCTCGCTGGGCCCCTTGCTCTTACTCTTTCTCGTCCATACATTACAGTGTTTGTCTTTTTCTGTTTCTGTTTCCAAAAACATCACTCTTCAAAGTCTTCCTTTTATTGTATAAGTGTCAATGTAATAGAAAAAAATAACCCCTGCCATTGAGTCTAAGCCAGATTGGAATCAGTTGTGGTTGGCCCAATTTACACAACATAAATCAGCTAAGATATATTGTTTTTGAACTGATATCATTGCAGAAGCAGAGGTTTTTATACTGTATCTAAGGTTTGGAACATTGTTTTTGCTATTGTGGGATGTCGTGTGTTAACATTTGTAAATACTACAAAAATGATCCATAATTTTGTTGGGAGGTATAGCTTGTCTGTTCAGAAAATGTAAGCATTGTGGAAATGTGTTCAATGACTCCATATTGTGTGAAAACGACATGAAATGTGTGAATGGTATGGCCACAATAGACAGATGCTGTGCTAATTGTGTTTAGAGTTTTGAAAAAGTGACAACTGCTTGGACAAATGCTTGTTAGCGACTGAAAAAAACTGTAAATATCGGATGATATTTATCATGCATCCCCAAAACACAATGAGCTGCATAATGAAAGTGGTCCCAGAACAGAGCTTTGCAGCACCCAACTTTTTTGCCAGCATCTGTCATATGACCAAACCGTGTATTAAACCTTTATCAATCTTTTAAATTTCCAGTCTAACCTGAATCCTCTAAACCTCCATCAAATTGATTTTGTTTATGATTAGTATGACATGACAATTTTACATAAATGGCATGATTCACTCAAAATTGCAGATGTCATTATGGACTTTTTCCAACAGTATAAAAGTAGCATAAAAGTTTACCTGCTATATATTTAGCTACTAGGCCGTCATTGTAAATATGATTGTAAATAATTATTAATTAAATTGACTGGCTAAATTAAATGTGAACAAAAGCTGAAAACCTTCTTCTCATATGATCGCTTTATGAACAGAAAAAAAGTAAAAAATAAAAAAGTTTTTCAGTATACAGTACAGTCCAATATAATTTAATTTGTGTAATTTGTATGTGTAAGATGTGCTTTATAGTCAACTACAACGGTCTTGTAACTACTCCCATGTCCTGTCATGAATGAAGCTTAATAAAAATGCCAAGCACATCTGTCCATTTCCATTTTCATGTCCATTTCCAGTGAAATTATATTTTGCGAACTTGTTCCCTGTGCCATTTGTAGCGTCTTTCTAGCAGACTATATACACTTTCTGTGAATTAGAATCACACTTAATATACCCATACACCCTGTTTGTTGTTATTAACAACAAAAATATGTGCAGTTATCAAGCCTGGGAAGGTTTTTTTATGTTTTTTTTAGCCTGTTTTTAATGCTTTTAAGTGGACATGCACTGACAAGATCCTGATATTTTCACACTGGGCTGATGCTCCTTATTCTTTTTCTTTTTTTTGAATGCATGTGAGAGGAATAAACTAATCTTGTTCACTCTGTTGCAGGTCTGACGGATGAGAAAGTGAAGGCTTATCTCTCCCTCAACCCGCAGATGCTGGATGAGTTTGTGCTGGAGAGTGTGAGTGCAGAGACCGTAGACAGATGGCTGAAACGGAAGAACAGCAGCCAGCCTGCAGGTACGGACTCATGGCCGTGTGCTCCAATATTCTTCATTAAGAGCCCTATGCTCTAAAAATAGTGTTGTGTTTATTTTTTGGTGATGATGTCTTTAATTTTGAGGATGGCCATATTATGGACATATTATGAATGTGTTATGTTTCTATGCTTATTTGCTGATTAACGTACCATATGTAAATATATAACAGTGGTTCTCAGCTGATGGGTCACTGGTTTGGTCCTAAAAAGCAATCTAAAAATGCAACAATTAGTTGAGATAAAATATAGCTAGCCATTTAATGTTGCGTATCAAAATTAATTGACTTAAAATAATATGATTTAAATCAGTTATTTAAAGGAGTAAAAAGCACTTTTCATATCCCTTTTTTTTCTGATGTCAAAGGTTTGTTTATCCACTCAAACTATGGTATTTTGGAACAAATTCGGTCCCTTGGTAATATGGCTAGTACTATTATAATATCTTGCCCTGTGTTTGCTCTAGCTACTAGGCTGGGCGTCAGCAATTTATGGTCATTTCAGTGCATTTCAAAATTATATCTAAAGCACTAATTCTTTTTTTTTTTATATATATATAAAGTAAACGTTTATTGTTTTGTGTCAACACTTTGTTTTGTGTTTTATTTTAGTACTAAAACAACTAAACTACAACTGAAATTAAAATAAATATGAACTATATAGACATTTAAAAAAACAAAAGATGAATTGATAAAACATACAAATAAAAACTAATTCAAAATATTAATAAAACATATATCACTAGTATATCAGAGATACTAAAATAACACAGATCCTGAAGGAATTGAGAACATATCAACGATTGAGAACATTATCTTTAAATTGAAATTAATATATAATTAAAATTATATTAAACTATTCTTTATAGTAACACACACATACTGCATATTTCTATTTGGACAGATATTGGTACATTGATACAGTTTAGAATCAAATACATTTTGTATGCTTGCTCATTACTACAAATATTCATACACATATAAACATGTATTAATTAAATCAAATTACATTTTTAAATCTTAATCTAATAGCCATACAGTATATTGGATCTTTTCCAAATTGACAGAAATCTAAATGGCACAATACAGTTCTGTTTTGAACTTCTCCTGTGCATGCGTCTGTGTGTATGTAACCTGAACAGCAAAGATTGCAGAAGGCTAAAGGGTTAGGAAGTATGGGAGAGGGGGCTTGCTGGGTCCTTATGGGTCATTAGGGCTGTTTAAGCGGGACTGGCTTCTCTGTGCACAACATGCTTCATGCCGCGGCCCGCTCCACTCGACCCATCACATCCATCAAGGGCCCACAGGGTTGGCGGCCGGCCCAGCTCAGCTACTGACGTCAGAGCCAACCTCCAGGGGCATACAGTCGGTCGGGAGGGGGACTGGAGGAGGGTGAATGTGTCGCATTTTGGGAATGTTTTCTGCATGAGTGCTGCAGCGCTCTCTCACAGGCTGCCGGCTGATGGTTAACCTCGGCTGGGCAGCAGGATTTTTCTCAGGCACCGTTTCAACATCAGTCTTTCTACAAACCATGTGTGCCAGATTCTGCCTTGGCCTGTGATGCATATCAAACAGTGCTTTGAATTATCATGCATGTTAGCTTTCAAATTCTTTGTGCACGTCTATGCTCAAAGGTTTTTTTTTTTTTTTCTCACTGAAACACTTTTCTCAAGTGTTTTTTTATAACACTTTATTTGCGATGACAGAAAAATAATGCCATACAACTCAGTGATCAAATTTATGATTTACCAGATCCAAGTTCCAAGTATATTTTTTTTGTATGTATATATATATATATATATATATATATATATATATATATATATATATATAATAATTTTTTTTTTTTTTTTTTTTTAATTTTCCAGAACTTTGTGGAATAAATTAAGGGGGCATTTACACAACACTGCTTTAAAAACAGTTCTAAAATAACGTTTGGTGTTCTGTAAACATACCATGATATATAAAAATGATCTCAATGGGACTGCCAGTGCTAGACTTATTAACAGAAAGCATTTTCATATTAGATTTTGGGGTGTAAATTCTGTGTGGGCAGGGTCATTAGTACACAGTAAACTCCACAATACACAGCTTCCACAGTAACAATGAACTCCAGGCCCTCCCTGTGAGAGCTGAAAACCTCTGATGTCTTCTGTCATGTACTACAGTGCTCACTTACCACATCATATAAGGAATAATGAAGTTCCAAGCCTAATTCTCTTTGATTGTTATAGACCTTGCGCTCCAGAGCCATTTATAGAATTTTGTGTTTGAAATTTGTATATTTCTATGTCATCACTGTTGAAGATGAGGTGAAGTGTATTTACTTACTGTAGAGTTAACAAAAGTTATTATGAGCATTGTAATATTTTGACCGAATGTCATAAATTTCATTAGACCTGGAAGATTTAAAAAAACTAGCAGTTCATTCATAAATCCATAACATTTTACCATCAAGCTGTGGGAAACTAAACGGCAAAATAGGCAGAGCTACATAAGGTCTACACGAGTCTGTGAGTTGTCCTTTAAACAGTCAAGTGCAGCTTGTAGAAGTAGTTATAATGCAGTATCTGAAAATGTTGGTCAGGATTATGCTGATAATTATTATAATAATTAAAAATAAAATGGTACAATTGAAGGGTTAGTAAATAATTGACTAGAGGGCTGTTCTGTGTTGAGATTTTAGCACAACAACTTTTAAATCCTTATAATTCTCTCTTGTTTTCCAAAGAATGACAAAAACAATTTGCAGTATATGAGATTTTGATGTTTGGTGTGGAAAATTGTTAAAGGTTTTTCACCGTTGTTCACTAAATTAACAAAATTAAGAATGATTTTTAATGCACTTTTGCACAATATGAATATGTTGTTTAACTGCACAAGATTTTTTAAATGACCGCATTCATGAGACAATCGGTGCAGGTTACTCACAAGGCTCTAATTGAGAAAAACAAAAGCAAAGCTTTCCCAGAATTCCACGTAAAATCTGAACATCTTTTATTTGGATAGGTCACAAGTGTACTTGTGAGATCACTGATTAGTTTAATAATAGGTTGTCCTAATCTGGAGTCTTGAGCTGTGGAGATACCCGGACATCATATGATTCATTCCTCTGTTGAGAGCCTCATTACAGGCCTAACAGCAGGGCCAGTGGCTTCGGTTCATGTGATGCTCTTCCTATCTTTCTGTTCCAACTTTTGCAAAACTGTGACCTGTAATACCTCTAGCATGTCAGGCCCTTTTGAAATCAATAAAGAATCTAGAGTCAAAGTGCTATCAGTCTTTTTGTGTGTGAGTGCATTGTCTCATGCATCATACAGTATATACTGTATATGTATTGGTATATTATATGTGAATATTTCTAGTGTATATTCTCTGTCTCTGATCCTGAATGTGGTAGTCTTAGCTTCTGAAGTACCTCAGCATTAAAAATAAGGTTTGCAACATAAACAGTTCTGACAATGTGACACCGAATGATTTGTTAAATCAATAGGCTAAAGGACAGGACCTTTAGAATATTTTCTAATTCTGTCTCAGGGTCTTCAAGGGTTCAACGCTGCCTTCAAGTGTTTTCAAGGATGGATCTTGTTGCTGGTGATGGAAAATGACTAGACTTACAATTCAGAGGTCAACACCTGTTCAATAAGACACTTATGAGTAGATCCTATTTTATTTGTATGATTTGGTTTGAAATTTTGGATGAAAAGATGTTAAAGGTGCAGCTTTTTTTGGGAGACGGGATCGGTCATGTTTTATGTCTTGTGACTGTTTTTACCCTGGAAGCACACACTCCCAACACTCTAGCCTTTATCTCTTTGTTGACTTTCAAATGATTCAAACTAGTGTTATATTAGCTGTTTTTAACAAATAATCTATAACTATTTATGTGTATTTAAGATGTATTTATTCTCTAGGAAATCCTGGTCTGTAGATATGAGTTATTTAAAAAAAAAAAAAAATGTAATGTATATACATGTCTGTAGCACAAGGTGAAGGAGGAGTTGTCAAGAGCCTATTTTTATGCGCATTTGAAGTATCGCATCAGAAATGAGTGATGGAAATTTCAAATAAAAATCCCTTAATTCGCAAAAAAGTTTTTATGCTCACTTGAGGTGGATTTTGACTTGTGAGAATAAGGGTAATGCGACTAAAAGGAGATGGAAACGCATTCGCCGAGTAAATTCCTCCATCTCCATCAAAACAGTCATATGACGGCGCTATGGTACTGCAAAACCTAACCAGTGGACCAATCTCATTCCTCAGCTTCTGAAATGTTATGGTCATTTTGAAATGTCCATGCAAAGTCTGTCATCAACGTATTTCTGTATAATTGCCTCCCTGTTACACGACTGTGTTCCCAAACAGAAGCATCCACCTTCGAAAGCTATGACCGCATTTATTTTGTTACGTCTGCTCGCTCTCTGGTGCAAATACTTTTTTATGCAGGGCTATGAAAATTATTATATTCCGGGGTTCCTCCTACCTTTCATAGTGATATATACCCTAGTGCCAGTTCTAGCAGGAAGTGACTATTTTGTTCTCTTTGACTTGTTGGGTGGAAATGGTGCTTACTCGCAAATGTTTTATGTGATATTTCAATTTTGCACATAAGTAAAATTCGCAACTTTGGATGGAAAACCGGCTATGGTTAAAAAAGTATTTCTGTCATTCCTATACCTCGTGTTCCTCATACCTAAACTTCATGTTGCTTTAATAAATCTAATAATAATAATCTAATAATAGATTTGTTGATCCAGTTCATATATACCAGCGTAATAATAAATCGTACTGATCCAGTCTCAGCAGGACTGTTATTACTAAATAACGACTTAAATTTCAGTCCGTGCATCATAAAAAGCTATCATAAGACCTTGAATATGACGCAGGTCAAGTCACATTTATTTCTATAACGCTTCATACAATCTAGATACAATCTAGCTCAATGTTGTTTCAATTCATTTCAGTAACTGTTTATGTTGCAAAGTTCATCAATTATGACACAAGTTCAATTCAGCTATGAGCAGCTGTGGAAAAAAAACAATAATGTCATTATTCAGCTCAGTTTAATTCAGTGTTGTTACATTGATCTATGAGCAGCTCTGCATTAGACAACAGTGTAATGCAAAAAAAAAGAAAAAAGAAAGAAAGAATGAAAGATCACAACACTCTTTAAAGAGCTTCATTTATGTCATTTTCCTAGACCCTAGACCTGAGATGTAACACATTACTCAGCTCAAACCAGTCAGTGGTGATTCAGTTCAGTTCAATGTTGTTGCAAAGTTAGTGTCACTATCCAGCTTAATTTGATTCAAATTGTTTTTCTCATCCAACAGTATCAATGTAGTTAAATCGATAATATTACTGAATATTATTTGTTTTAAAATAGGATATATTTATAGTGCTTTGTGTCCTTTGTGAAGGCTGAAAGCTCTGTTCCCTATTCACTGATGGAAGAGAGTGACAAGTAAAGTAGTAGCATTTGATTTGAATGACATGAGGGTGAATTAAGGATGACAAAATTCTAATTTGAGGTCAATTAATCCTTTAATACTTACGCTTAGTGGTTTGTTCAAATCCCTAACTCTAAATACTGGTGAGCACTACTAATGATGCATCACTGTGTGTGTGATAGTGTGTGTGCAGTATGTGATTATGTGTCTGTGCTTTAGTTGAGACTAACAAGAACCCCCAAGGCCCCAGTGACGTCTGCTCACTCCACCTCATTTCCACCTAGCGTTCCCCTGGCCCTGTTTTCTTCTCACACACATGCGATCTTTGAGTAATTGATAATCCCAAATCTTTCGCCGCTCTGCCTCTAGAGAAATCCTACATCTGGACTGATCCAGTGCCTCGCTGTCACACACACACACAAACACACACATGCACAGCGTGATTCATGACCTACTCATTCAGTCTGTCTTTAGCCTAGTGGCCCTGATGACCCAAGCCGTACAGGAGAGCCGCCAATTACATGCAGCTAGAAAATCCTGAAATGTGCGGTAATTCAATAACAGAAGAGGAGGCTGCTTGAATGTGTGGTTTGTGTCCAGCTCGGCGCCAGACAGGGAACGTCTGGACACATTTTTAAGAACTTCTAAGAATTCAGTACATTCTTCAATACATTCAGTTAATTCATCAAATTAGTTACGGTATAATAGAATTTGCCGTTTTTGAAATTGTATTGGTTCAGTCTGGTACATCACCCAGCACACCATTATTAAACCACTGATCCATAATTCAACATGAAACAGTATTACATTACTTCCGTAATACCATATTGACGAATTTGCGTGTGAAACATAGGCAGGATTTTATCCATTGGAAATCAGTTGAGTGATGAAATTGGTCCGTTGGGGTAGGTCGGAAAGGGTAGATTGGAAAATTAAATAACTTGATGATATCAAGTGCTTGAAGTGGACAAAATTCATGTATTTAATAATTTATTTATAATAAAAGAAATAAGTACTTTTTAATAATTGACAATGTATGCCACAATCAATCAATCAATCAATTATTAAATAACATTTTCAATACAAATTAGCACAAGTCAAGCTGCGATACAAAACAGGACCACTAACTCACCTGCCATTACTACTCTATGGATCCATTCAGAATTGCTAAATCTCTGACCACTGCATAATCAGCAAGCATTACTCTTGCTTTCAAGCAAAAATTACATACTAAAAATAATAATGATACTGAAATCTGAAAATCTGGTTTTCTCTGCATGAACTTCTCTGCATGAACATGAACTGTTTTGAACTTATTGTTTGAATTTGTTGACCAGATCTATTGTCCTTTCTAATCATATGGGATCATATAATCACCCAGACCCTGATGCTTTTACTCCTGAGTACCGGCAACATATCAAAAAGTGCCGGTACACACAAAAAAAAGGTACAGGTACTCTATAGGCTAAAATATAGAAGTGCCAGTATTGCTCACTGGTGCATACCGGCCCACTTCAAGCATTGATGATATTAATTCATAGATTGCCCCATCAAATGTGTGTGCGTGGTTGCGTGCGTGCGTGTGTGTGTGTGTTTTGCTTTGTGTTTTGTTTTGTTGCTTTGTTTGGTTTGGTTTAATATTTTTTTCTTTTTTCCCCCTTTTTTTAATATGTTTTTTCTATAACGGTGTGCCCAGCTTCAGGGTTGTGTAGTTAAGGTGCTATATGCACCTGCCAAGCAGCCTTCATTGAGATAAATGGGAATACTGACAGTTTTCTTCAGGTGTTCAGACTTCCTTGTCTCAAAAAGATGTTCTGAAAACGCCAAGTCACAGTAGGAAAATCAGTCTGTGAATGGCTTAGATAGCTGTGTCTGCACATTAAGCTAGGATGAAGTGAAAGTGTTTGTTTAAAGGTAAGATTTATGTTCAATATAAGTTAAACTCTATTGACAGCATCTGTGGCATGCCGCAGACACTGAGAAGAATTTATATGAAATTGTGGGTAATGCCTTACCTCATTGTAGGTGCATCACTGTAATCATGATTTTTGACTGCCACAATAAGGTATCAAACTGCTGATATCTGCTTTACTTTTCAAGCTGAATTGAGAGTTTTCATTTCAGTTTACACAAAGGATATGGAGCTGATATTTGTCCGCAGAGAGCTGGACAGAAACACATCTGCAAGTCCCTGCATTGATTACCAAACATTTCCATCTGGGAATAACAGAAATGGAAGGAGTATGACGTGAGCATAGGTAGCCTGTGGCGCAAGGTGGAATATTGCCCTCTCTTAGCTGCTCAGTAGATCCTGGGCAGAGAGACACTTCTAGATCTTTCAATGTTGGAAGAATTTTAGGTAACACTTTATTTTGATAGTCTTCTTTACTTACTATAAGTAACTTTGTAACTACATGTCAACTGGTAGTCATTAGAATAATAGTAGACTGTCTGCTTAATATCTGCGAACACTGTATTTTGATCCCCCAACAGACACTCTATATTGACTAAAAGTAACTTTGCAAGTACATACTGAACAGTATAGTTGTGGATTATAATGAGAGTTTGTCGCAGTGTTACTTAAAGTAGAGAAATGTCTAAAGTGGATTTTGAAATATAGTGTATATATAATCATATAATTGAAATATAGTGTAACTGCATTTTGAGACATCCCAGGTCTGCTAGAAATCTTTCACATATAAGAAAATCCCATAATGCATTGTGACAATTTTCACTTGTGAGAAATGCATCAGAAGAATTAATTTGCAGTGTAAATAGTTATAAAAAATACTACTGATATCACTTTAAAAAGTTGGGTCTATTTTACCCACATTTCTCTGTAAAATGTCCTAAATAACACTTTTAGTTGTCTTCAATATGGACAACAATGTACTGATTTTAATTGTAAAAATCTAGTGGACTTTACTATTTGCATTCTATGCCTCTGTTTTTCAGAAAACGTCCCTTGGTCCCGTATGTAACCATGGTTCCCTGAAGGAACAAGACGCTGCGTTGAAATGCTATGGAAACGCATTCAAGCATTCAACCTGTATTCATGCGCTTTTAACAATACAGATTGTAACAAAGCAACTGAACAGCATTAAATTGGAAAATAGTGTGTCAATAAAGCAAAAAGGTTCATTGAAATTAATGATGTCATCATCTAGCTCAGTTCAGTTATCTATGCAATCAAGCCAATGAAATCACTGGAAATTAAATGTCCCCAACTAAGCAAGCCAGAGGCGACAGCAGCAAGGAACCAAAACTCCATCAGTCAAGTCAAGTCACCTTTATTTATATAGTGCTTTAAACAAAACAGATTGTGTCAAAGGAACTGAACAACATTAATTAGGAAAAAAAGTGTCAATAATGCAAAATTACAGTTAAAGGCAGTTCATCATTGAATTCAATGATGTCAACATTCAGCTCAGTTCAGTTTAAATAGTATCTTTGCAATCATTTGCAATCAAGTCAATGATATCACTGTAAATGAAGTGTCGGCAACTAAGCAAGCCAGAGGCAACAGTGGTAAGGAACCAAAACTCCATCAGTGACAAAATGGAGAAAAAACCTTGGGAGAAACCAGACTCAGACGGGGGGCCAGTTCTCCTCTGACCAGATGAAACCAGTAGTTCAATTCCAGTCTGCAGCAAAGTCAGATTGACTTTGGTCTTGTCCAATCATCTGAGACAAGGTCTTTACAGGGGATCCGTATCTGGGGCTCTAGTTGTCCTGGTCTCCGCTGTCTTTTAGGGATGTAGAGGTCCTCTGTAGGTGCTGATCCACCATCTTGTCTGGATGTGTACTGGATCCGGGTGACTGCAGTGACCCTCTGATCTGGATACAGACTGGATCTGGTGGAATAAGTGAGAAACAGACTAATATTAGCGTAGATGCCATTCTTCTAATGTTGTAGCCAGTACATTGGGTGTTATGGGAAGTGTTCCCGGTTCCGGTTTACGTAATTAATGCAGCCTAAAAATCTTTAACAGATTTGGATTATTAGAAGCGTATTAGTGTGTTATGTGTAAGCCAGGTTAAAGAGTTTTTAGTCTTTAATCTAGATTTAAACTGAAAGAGTGTGTCTGCCTCCCGAACAATGTTAGGTAGTTTATTCCAGAGTTTAAGCACTAAATAGGAAAAGTATCTGCCACCTGCAGTTGATTTTGATATTCTAGTATCATCAAATTGCCAGAGTTTTTAGAACTTAGCAGCCATTTAGGGCTTTATAAGTAATAAGCAAGATTTAGAAATCAATACGATGTTTGATAGGGAGCCAGTGTAGTGTTGACAGATCCGGACTAATATGGTCATACTTCCTGGTTCTAGAAAGAACTCTTGCTGCTGCATTTTGGTTAGTTTGTTTATTAAGATTGAAGAACAACCACCCATTAATCTAACCTTTAGGTCATGAACGCATGAATTCATATTTCTGCTTATGACATTGAGAGCATAGGTCATAATTTAGATGACAAATGCTAGAAGTGTGGCTTTCAAGTGAAAGATTGCTATCAGATAGCACATCTAGGTGACAAAGAATTTACAGAGCAGCCATCAAGTCTTAGACAGCGTTGTAGGTTATAACATTCATAGTTTTTAGGTCCTTTAATTAACACCTCTGTTTTTTTCTGAATTTAGCAGTAAGAAATTACTCCTCATCCAGTTGTTTATATCGACTCTGCATTCTGTTAATTTTTCAAATTGGTATGTTTCTCCCGGCCTCAAATGAATTAGATAAATCAGGAAGATTAGTTACAAAGCAGTCATTTGTGGTAAAAGTGATGGTTCTACCATACTTGTAACAAGGAATAGAAGTTACAGTTTTAGCTGTATGAAGTTTACATGAGACTGATCTGTGATCTGTGATATCATCGCTTAGCTGCATAATTTCAACACCATCAACATCAATTCTATGTGACAGTATTAAATCTAGAGTATGGTTTTGACAATGAGTAGGACCTGACACGTGTTGTCTAACCGCAATAGAGTTCATAATGTCTATAAATGCTGATCCAAATATTTTTTTTTATTATCAACATTGATATTAAAATCACCTAGAATTTAAACTTTATCTGCAGTTAGCACTAACTCAGAAATAAAATCAGCAAAATCTTTAATAAATTCTGTATGGTGCCCTGGTGGCCTGTATACAAAAAGAATACACGCCACACCTCTGTTTATCAATTTCCACTGGCTTCCAATAGCTGCTCGCATAAAATTCAAGGCATTGATGTTTGCCTACAAAACTACCACTGGCTCACATTTACCTAAATTTGTTACTTCAGACTTATGTGCCCTCTAGAAGCTTGTGTTCTGCAAGTGAACGTCGCTTGATTGTGCCATCCCAAAGAAGCACAAAGTAACTTTTACGGACTTTTAAATTAAATGTTCCCTCCTGGTGGAATGACCTCACCAACTCAATTCGAGCAGCTGTGTCCTTAGCCATCTTCAAGAATCGGCTTAAAAACCCATCTCTTCCGTCTTTATTTGACCCTCTAACTTTAACACTCACTATTATAATTCTATTCTTTAAAAAATCTAACTTCCTTTCTAATCTTTTTGTATTCTATTTTCTTTTCATTTATTATGCAATTGTATGTGTGTGTTTATGTGTAAAGACCTCTAGCTAGCTTGCTCTATTCTTTATAATTATTATATTATTTAAAATCCCATGTTACGTGTACTGTGTTAACCTAACTGAGACTTGTCATAGCACTTATATATCATTGCTCTTTTTGTTGTTTTTGATTGCTTCCACTGTCTTCATCTGTAAGTCGCTTTGGACAAGAAACCAGTCATCCACCACTGTGACCCTCAAACCGCCCGTGTTACTGCCTGAAGTAGGGTACCCCTGCATCCAGGAACACACGGATGAAACTGCGGTCCATCGTTTTTACAAAGTAGCACCCGTGGAGCTCTTTTAGGGAAAAATAGCTCTTTTGAGGAAATGTTCATTTTAGTGCTGAGTCTTACAGGGGAAAAGGCCACTTGCAGCACAACGGGGGGTAGTGCAACCTGAAGTGCGCAACCCACTCGACATTGAACGACCACCACTGAAGCTCGGTACTGCAAACCCAAGAAGCTTCCAAGAGAGCATTGAACTCGTAGCTCACTTGAAGACACTGCATGGAGCAGAACGTTGTTGTTGCTTGGCTCTGAAGCAAAAAGCTGGTATGCATTGCACATGCTGCCTTTTTATGCTCATACTGTGATCAGCTGCAGCTAAATGCAATAACTGCATGCCAATGTGCATTGGCTTGTTTAGTTTACACTCAAAGTCTTTCGAAGCGAGATCCCAGTTCGTCGGTCACTGACGTGACGTTGAGAATGGCCGACTGAAAGGGAACTAAAACTTTGGACCCCTCTGTATATTCATATATATAATTTTTACACTATAAAGATACAGGAAATATTAATAAGAAGGGTCTTAAAAATCGTATGACTTATGAGCAAAACTGTACCTGTTAGCAGTCACCTGTTGACATTGCCTGCTGTTGCAAGGGAGCTGTAATGCTTGCACAGTCTCCTCTGAGAGGACAGTGTTTATCTGCATCACTTCCTGTGTTCCACACAGACTGAGCTTCTTTCTGAATGGGGGAAGCCACTGAGGAAGAGTTTGCTGAACGTCTCCAAATTTCTGCTAACTTGCTGACCTCAGAAACAGGTGTTTTCTCAGGAGAACAAGATGAGACGGCATATTCACAAATTCTCCTGTTTTATCCCTGTTTATCTGCATGTGTTCATAGCTGCGTAGGTCATTTGTTTGTAGGTAGATGGAGCTTTTGCAAGCCTTGTATTTAAAGTGCATGCCACGGCTAAGGTCTCAGTTTATAAAAACTTTGAATTTTACTTTGAAGCTTCAGATTTGAAGCTAGAATGAACACTCATCACTGAAGTGGAAAATTGTATGTTTGGCTGCATGAGTTACTCATTGGATGTTCCTTAAGACCGTGTTCCAACCAGGCAGAAAAAAAAATGTTTTTGATTTAATCTGCTGCAAATATGACAATTGGAAAGTGACAGAACCACGGAGCCCCACACATGGCATGCAGGAAAAAATAATAGGCTAAATCGTGTACACAATTTACTAATTCGTTCCCTCATTGTACTAAAAAGTGCACAGCGAATTTAGCAAATCGAGGGAACGCAATAGTAATCGTGTGCACATTTTAGTACATTGAGGGAACGAATTAGTAAATCATGCATCAGTAAATCAAATTTATCATTTTTTTCTTGCATGTCATGTGCGGGCCTCCATACAGAACATTTTGTTGGTTGCTTGGTTTCTTATTCTGTCCTGTTTGACTCTCATTGTCCCAGAATTATTCAGGGTTTTGTATATTGTATTCTGACTGAAGTACAGCATGTTTTGATTTCAGACAGTTAAAATGTATAGTGTGAGATGCGGTTAGAACATTGGAATCACTTTCAGTTTACACGTCAAGTTGAAGTTTGTGTGTTTATGTATGGAGCCGTTGCTTATTTGGGTTATGCTGGTTTGATCCTGTTTCTCGTGTTTTTCTCTTTTCTCTTTTCTATTCCTCTAGTTCATCTAATTGAAGACACAGCATAAATATAAGTGAAATAAATAATAATAACATTTTTAAATGCAAAAGACTAAGGCAAAAAAAATCTTTATTCAAATGAAGGGACATTGTGTTCAGTCTTACAAGTGACAATGTATTACAGTATGCTCACCTTCATCAGTATTGAATTGGTTTTCTTTTGTATTCCAACAGATGAGTCTTCAGCGAAAGAAGTTAGCAGGGTAAGTGAGGCATCACGTGTGTGTGTGTGTATATGTGTGTGTGTGTGTGTGTGTGTGTATACAAGAAAAAAGTTTTGCATGTGTGTTTGATGTGTCAACATTTATGGGCCATATAGTATGATATAGTGATACAAATTTTGTAAAAAAAAAAAACTTGATTTTATTATTATTATTTTTTTTGTACTTGTTTTATAAATAAAATATGGTGTCTGGGTAATCAAGTAAATCAAAATATAGTCCACTAAGTACTCATCTTAAAATATTAATAACAATATAAAAGTTTTTCTTTAACCACAGCTTGAAGGGGAATTACAGGTGCATCTCAATAAATTTCTGGGAAAAGTTAATTTATTTAAGTAATTCAACTCTTCTAAAAAATAAATTCAATGCACACAGACTGAAGTAGTTTAAGTCTTTGGTTCTTTTAATTGTGATGATTTTGGCTCACATTTAACAAAAACCCATCAATTCACTATCTAGAAAAGTTAGAATACTTCATAAGACCAATAAATAAAATTAAACATAAAACTTTTAGTGAATTGTTGGGCTTCTGGAAAGTATGTTCATTTACTGTACATGTACTCAATACTTGGTAGGGGCTCCTTTTGCTTTAATTACTTCCTCAATTCAGCATGTTATGGAGGTGATCAGTTTGTGGCACTGCTGAGGTGATCTGGAAGCCCACGTTTCTTTGACAGTGGCCTTCAGCTCATCTGCATTTTTTAGTCTCTTGTTTCTCATTTTCCTCTTGACAATAGCCCATAGAATCTCTATGGGGTTCAGGTCTGATGAGTTTGCTGGCCAGTCAATCACACCAACACCATTGTGTCATTTTACCAACTTTTGGTGTTTTTGGCAGTGTGGACAGGTGCCAAATCCTGCTGGAAAATGAAATCAGCATCTTCAAAAAGCTGGTCAGCAGAAGGAAGCATGAAGTGCTCCAAATGTTCTTGGTAAACGGGTGCAGTGACTTTGGTTTTCAAAAAACACAATGGAGCAGCACCAGCAGATGACATTGCACCCCAAATGATCACAGACTGTGGAAACTTAACTCTGGACTTCAAGCAACTTGGTCTATGAGCTTCTCCACCCTTCCTAGGACCTTGGTTTCCAAATTAAATACAAATCTTGCTCTCATCTGAATATGACAACTGTAGCCAATTTCCTTGACACGTCTGTATGCCTTGACCCTAGTCTCAGTCCATTCCTTGTGACGTTCACTCAAATTCCTGAATCGATTTTGCTTGACAATCCACATAAGGATTGTTCTCTTGGTTGGTTAGGCATCTTTTTCTTCCACACTTTTCTTTCCACTCAACTTTCAGTCTTCCCCATAATTGTGTAACCTAGCGAACCAAACTGAAAGAGCATTTTGAAAGCTCAGGAAACCTTTGCAGGTCATTTGAGTTGATTAGGTGATTGGCATGTCACCATAATCTAATTTGTTGAGATAGTGAATTGGTGCGTTTTTGGTGAGCCAAAATCATCACAATTAAAAGAACCAAAGACTTAAACTACTTCAGTCTGTGTGCATTTAATTTATTTAATACACAAGTTTCACAACTTTTTCACGACATTCTAATTTATTGACATGCACCTCTATATTAAATGGCCTTGTTTTACTTACTTAAAAAGTATCAGTCGAATGACAAAAAGCAAGTAGTAGACTTTGTACATCAGGTTTTTCAGCAAAGTTTTGAACATGGTGATTATTTAGAAATTTGCATCAAATATGATACCATAGGTGTTATTTATTTAACCTTAATGCAATCAAATCAATGTTACAAATGAAGTGGATTTCAGGCAGGATGTTTTAGTTTTAGAAGTAATATTTGACCACTTTATTAAAGTGTATTGCAAAAGTTTGAACGTTCATGCCAAAAGACAGCGAGTCCCAAGTGGGGTCAGTTATCAGGGGAGAAGCGCTCATGGAACACTTCATTGAAAAGTTTCTGCTAATAATCTCTCAGCAACACATATATACATACAAACATGCATACAGCTGCTAAATATGAAGGTGTCTGTTAAATGACAAACGGCAGAACACAAACCCTATGACAGATTTATATGAGGAGAGGCAATGACCTGTTAATGAGATCATTGCCACTTTAATGGACTGATATAGCACCAGCACACACTCCACTCCGAGTACTTAGGGCTGCAGATTTAGGGGACAGAGATGAAGAAGTTAAATGGGGCCGGCAGAGAGGGACATACAGCAGAAGACGATGGAGACAGTGTGCAGGAACAGGGTCCAGGAGGACGGGGAGGGTGGGCTGTGGAAACGAGGACTTTTTGGAGAAGGACAGCAGGGACGTCACATGTTGTTCTGCATAAACAGGATGTGTAGGAAGCCGTTCCCGTGGGGGAGCACCTCACACACCCCTCATCCACCGGCCCACTCTGACCTTTCACACAGGGACAGAAATAGACATCCTTGCTTGGGCCATTCTAAATTTCAAATATGTAAAAGCTTTATTCAGAACTGATTTCTGCATCATACACAGACCACCCATGGCCTCTGTGATCTTTATTCACATTTCATGTGGAATGAAAAAATGTTTATTGGATGTTTACGATTATGAAAGGCTATGTTGTACTTTTGGCAAAATTTGGTCACACTTTAGTTAGGGGACCAATTATTTATATTAGCTAACTATTAACTATGACTTTTGCCTCATTAAACTACTAATTTGTTGATTAGTAGTTATTAAGATTGTTTTTAAGTTTTGGTATGAGGTAAGATTAAGGGATCTAAAATATGGTCATGCAGAATAAGCAATTAATATTTGCTTTATTTATATATATATATATATATATATATATATATATATATATATATATATATATATATATATATATACTAATAAACCAAAGGTATCATAGTTATATGTACAGTATGCTAATAAGCAACTACTTAGAATTGGTCCCTAATCTAAAGTGGTACCCAAATTTTTAAGGCAGTATTAAGCAATGCAGTACGACGAGACTGGAATAAAAATACAAATAAATAAAAACTCCACCCTGAATGGTGGATGAAAGGAGACTATTTTCTGATTAAATGGACCAATTTACCCAGTATAAGATATATTTTTGCTTAATGCTAAATTCTATTGATTTAATCATTAGTTTCTTTAGTTTTTTAGTTGTGAGTAAAAAAGGAATGCAATAATTTACAAATATCATAAACTTATATTTTATTCACAATAGAATACAGATAAAATATCAAATGTTGAAAGTGAGACATTTTGAAATGTCGTGCCAAATATTGGCTCATTTTGGATTTCATGACAGCTACAGATTCCAAAAAAGTTGGGACAGGCCCGAAAAGTTAAATGTACACATAAGGAGCAGCTGGAGGACCAACCTTTTAGGTAAATTTGCAACATGATTGGGTATAAAAAGAGCTTCTCAGAGTGGCAGTGTCTCTCAGAAGTCAAGATGGGCAGAGGATCACCAATTCTCCCAATGCTGCGACGAAAAATAGTGGAGCAATATCAGAAAGGAGTTCCTCAAAGAAAAATTGCAAAGAGTTTTAGTTATCATCATCTATAGTGCATAATATCATCCAAAGATTCAGAGAATCTGGAACAATCTCTGTGTGTAAGGGGCAAGGCTGAAAAACCATTCTGGATGCCCGTGATCTTCGGGCCCTTAGACGGCACTGCATCACATACAGGAATGCTCTGTAATGGAAATCACAACATGGGCTCAGGAATACTTCCAGAAAACATTGTCGGTGAACACAATACTACATTCGCCGTTGCCGGCTAAAACTCAATAGGTAAAAAAAGCCATATCTTAACACGATCCAGAAGCGCAGGCGTTTTCTCTGGGCCAAGAGTCATTTAAAATGGACTGTGGGAAAGTGGAAAACTGTTCTGTGGTCAGACAAATCAAAATTTGAAGTTCTTTTTGGAAAACTGGGACACCATGTCATCCGGACTAAAGAGGACAAGGACAACCCAAGTTGTTATCAGCGCTCAGTTCAGAAACCTGCATCTCTGATGGTATGGGGTTGCATGAGTGCATGTGGCATGGGCAGCTTACACATCTGGAAAAGCACAATCAATGCTGAAAGGTATATCCAAGTTCTAGAACAACATATGCTCCCATCCAGACATTGTCTCTTTCAGGGAAGACCTTGCATTTTCCAACATGACAATGCCAGACCACATACTGCATCAATTACAACATCATGACTGCGTAGAAGGAGGATCCGGGTACTGAAACGGTCAGCCTGCAATCTAGATCTTTCACCCATAGAAAACATTTGGCACATCATAAAGAGGAAGAAGCGACAAAGAAGACCTAAGACAGTTGAGCAACTAGAAGCCTGTATTAGACAAGAATGGGACAACATTCCTATTCCTAACTTGAGCAACTTGTCTCCTCAGTCCCCAGACGTTTGCAGACTGTTATAAAAAGAAGAGGGGATGTCACACAGTGGTAAACATGACTTTGTCCCAACTTTTTTTGAGATGTGTTGCTGACATGAAATTTTAAAATCAACTTATTTTTCCCTTAAAATTATATATATATATATTTCAGTTTAAACATTTGATATGTCATCTATGTTGTATTCTGAATAAAATCTTGAAATTTGAAACTTGCACATCATTGCATTGTTTTTATTCACAATTTGTACAGAGTCCCAACTTTTTTGGAATCGGGTTTGTAATATTTTTCATAATATTAGTGAAAAGCAACCTTTATACTGTCTAATTAGAAGGACGTCTGTCCATATTGTGTAGTAAGCAGTGTGTGTGCATGTGAATGTGTGTCTTTCTTGTGTCCAGCAGTACCAGGACACAAATATGCAGAGCGTCGTATATGAGCTCAACAGCTACATGGAGCAGCGTCTGGACACTGGAGGAGACAACAAACTACTGCTCTATGAGTTGTGCAACATCATTAAAACAGGTCAGAGTCTTTCTGACTCATCCACACACACTAAACACTCACATATGTTATTACCCAGCATATGTTATGCACTTCAGGTGAATGGTGTTCCACTCATTTATAACACTTAAATGGGCCCTATCATACGCAAGGCACGGCACAATTGTTTTTGCTAGTTTCAGCCCATCGCAGTTTTCATTTTCCCATTCTGCGGCGCGTTGTTTAAATGGCATATGCATTTTCACCCGTTTGTGTGCCCTTGGGCACTACGTGTGTTCAGGCGCAGTGTTGGCGCGTTGATATTTTGAGGAGCTGAAATTAAACTGCGCCATAGACCAACTCAAACCTGGTCTAAAGTCTGGCACAATATTTTTTCTTTGTTATTTAAAGAGCATGTTAGTAATATGTGGGTGCACAAAGCACGTACACTTTGCTTATTACACAAAAAGGGACACTGTAACATGGGAGCAGACGAGTCGTGAGACGTGTGGATCCATGGGCGAGCTTTTATTACACAGAGACGTGGTTGTCATAGGTATGGTCAAACACTGGCAAACAGGTATATAGACAAAGACAAAGAATATTCCTTTGGCAAGCATGGGTTTTCGATGAGTGAACAATATCCAGAGGGTTAAGCAAGAGCTGTAATCCAGTATCCAGAGCAAAAAGTTCAAAACAAGGCAAGGCAAGAAAAAGACTAAACTGTGAAAACTAGAAACAGAGACAAGACTATGAATACTAGAAACATAGACAAGACTATGAAAACACGGAACTGGAACAAGACTATGAAAACTAGAAACTAACACAGAAAGGCTTATGTATTGCAGCTGGGAGGGATAAGTGCAGAACAATACTCGGCAGTGTGTGAAAGGAAGTGCAGTGCTTATAAAGTAAGTCTGAATAATTGTGTGTGTGTGTAATTGGTCTCAGGTGCATTTGTGATTGATATCAGGTCACTGTGATTGGTGCAATGGAGCATGGCAAATGTAGTCCATGGTGTTCTGTATAGTGTGAGAGTCTGTGTTGTGGATGATGACCTCAGGTGGTGAATTAATGGAAGTTCAGTGATCGGATCATGACAGACATGCAGCAGCACACAAACATTTTAAAAAATTTAAAATTACATTCTGCCATGTAAATAGCGAACTAGTGCATTGGTTTATTGCACGTTATGCCCAAGAACACCCATTATTCATTAAGAGAAAAGGGACAACCCATTTAGACCATGCGCCCGGGCACGCTGACCATTTTCCCATCTTTAAACTAGCAAAAGTGGACATGCCCTGAGTGCACCTGCACCAGTTGCTTTAGACCATGCACTTAGATCGTTAAATAAGAGCCCAAAAACTTTTAAGTTATTGTTCTTATTAATATTATCAAACCTCAGTACTGTACATATATGTAAAATGTTACTGAAACATTTTATCAAATGGCATACAGTGCATATTTGCATACTTGCATTTAACATAATGTACAGTATTAGTGTATTAGGCAAACTATAATAACAAGTTTTCACATTGTCGGCATAAACAGTGCATGAAGCTGCCTGTAGAAAGCCTTACAGATGGAGGTGTAGTGAATCCAGGTTAAAAGGTCTAAGTGCTGGTGTTCCCCATTTCTCTCCTCCACACACACACTGATGGAGCAGTGCTCTGCCTGTCACTTCCCATCCACCCACGCTTCATCTGCAGAGCTCTGGGATTCAGCCTGGCCCTGTGTCTCACACACACCAACACTCCCCACTGCACACCTGACTCCAGGATGTGCGCATCACTTGCACAAGCTGACTTTTCTGATATTAAGAAGTGATAGTATATGGATTTTTGGAGACATTTTATACCTTGTTTGTTTTCAAACTATGGGTTATTATAGTTAACTAAAACCATAAATTGATTTCAGTTAGTTGCCAAGGTAACATTTTTCAATTTCTTTATATAATAAAATAAATGACAATAGAAATGACGAAAGCACAACAAATTAATTGCTTCATGTAATTGTAGAAAATCTAAAAAACAAAGATTTTATGATTTCAAAATAATAATAATATAGAAAATACAATACTAACCCAATGACACTGAAGCACACAGTATTCTGTCCATTTATGTCATACATTAATTTCATGATTTCAGAAATTATTTCATATAATTTTTTTGTTCTTTTGGGATTTTTGCATCTCCTTCAAAAGCAAGTAGCATTATATCTTTAAAACATTAGCCATATGTATTAGCACTTTGCTATTTATTTTCTTCAAATGCCATAAAAAAGACTAAAAGAATGGTTATATTTTTGTCCAGTTAAATGTTCCAGGACTGTTGTCAGTCTGTGACACTTTTTATGAGTTTTATTTATTTTCTTTTTTTCTTTTTTTCACAGCCACAAAAGCTGATGGATTTGCACTTTACTTCCTTGGAGAATGCAACAATGTAAGTATTTTCTGATCTGGTTGAGTTTATACATGCTGAAAAGTCTTTAGTGGATGTTAAAGTCATTAAATACACTCGAAAATATGTTTTTATTCATTAGTATCGCTATTTTCCACATATAGTAACTTAAACTGCTTAAACTAAGAACAATCTATATTTTTTCAACAAAACTAATTTCTAAGCACTGAAGCATTAGAGGTCTTTGGATCATGAGAAACATAAACTCTGCTAAATGAGTGCAAGCCTTTTGACTGGTCATGTACAAGTTCTATTTGTCTCAAAATGGCCTGGAATTCCTATAGCTTTAAAACGCTTGGGACCTCTGCTATCTTAATTTCCTCTCTGTTATTCACTTGAGTAGTTTTACTCAAATGCCAAGTAGGGTTTCTATTTTGCTTGATCTATAATTATGTGGAAAGTAATGAATGGATACACCAGTCTATGGTGTTTTTATTTGTAATAATAATTTAGTTATTTATTATTTTTGCTATTTTTCATTTGATATATTGGCCAGTTTTGATGGTGAACGCTTGAGTTTAATTGTATTTATTTTACATGTTGAGACAAAATTATGAAAAGTATTCAACATTTTCAGGCAGTGTTATTCATTAGCAATGGTAGGGACATATAATGAGAACCATTAAGTACCATAAAATAACAAGTATTATATTAAAACTGACCAATCAGGTTATTTTCCTTAACGTCATGCTGTTTTGTTGAAGTTGCTTTCTCTGTCACAGAGTTTATGTTTGTTCACTCCAACGGGGGCAAAAGAGGGGCTTCCTGGGCTCATCCCCTCTGGTCCCATCACATTTGGGACCACCATCGCCGCTCACGTTGCAAAGACACGCAAGACACTACTTGTAGAGGACATCATGGGGGTGAGCCACATGCTGTTTTGCTGTGTTCACTGTTTTCAAAGATCCTTACGATCATTTCACTGCAGCTCATTATGATGCTATTTGAATTAATAATTAATCTAAGTTTTACTAAATTTAGACTTTAGTAACAGTTAAATGACTGTAAAATATGTTGTACAAAAAATCCTTTACACTTTTTTTATTTCAAAAGAAATATTTTGGTGCCTTTGCAGTGTATCAAAGGAATTTCTCACATATTGCTCACATTATTACAGTGCTGTATACAGTAAATATGGTTAAAAAAAATTAAGATAATTTAATTAGAAGGCCACGAACCATAAATATCACAAGCCATCTTTGAATTTACAGTCAGAAGTTATTTCAATACATAACATAAATTCATAGAATAAAAAAGTAATTCATATACAGTATTTGTAAATATTGTAATTATTAACACAATGTAAAAAAGTGGCCACAGAATCTCTACAATTTGTATAAAATAAAAATAGCATGTGTGTTATGATGTAATTCAGGTTGCTATAAAAAATGATTGGAGTTTTGATGACACATATGGATGACATGTGTTTTATAATTACTAATAAACGGCCAATATGTTAATAATAGGCATAATAAGCACCTAGTTCATGTTGAGAATTGGTCTTTATGCTAAGGAGTAAGGTGACTTTTAGGACTGATTAGGACTTTTGAAAAGCAGGACATGCATATACTGTATATAAACTCCTCCCATCACACTGTTTTGTCCTGCAGGACGAGAGGTTCCCTCATGGCACAGGGCAGGACTCAGGGATTCGTGTACATTCTGTTTTGTGTCTACCCATCCTCACTGCCATCGGAGACCTCATCGCTATCCTGGAGCTGCACCGGCACTTGGGCAGAGAGCCCTTCAACCTCAGCCACCAGGAGGTACTCTAAGTCTGTGTTGTATGATGTAGTCAAAAATGGAAAAGTTTTTCCCTTGCATTTTTAAAACGTTTCACATATACACAGCAATGTTTTTAAAATGATTCGCGTTTACACATATCTTCAAAAAACACTGTATTACATATGCCAGGCCAGTAGTTGCCACTGTCACCTTTTTAGTAAACAGTTCCTGTAGGGAAGTGACGATTATATGATGCATCTCCGCTGTTGGTTGTGATATTGGTAAAGTAAATCCACACTTTGCTGAAGAAGCGTTAGCAAACTTTAGCAGCAAGAACAGTAACATTTACTCCGCCATTGTTGTGTATGTTTGTTCGAGCTTGCCTTTAAAATCGAAATGTACTGTGCATGTCTACATTCCCAGCATGTACTATGCATGTGTATAATGTCAGCGTTTTCAAAGATTCCCATGTTGGGGGTTTCCACAGGAACGACAATGGTGCGGTTTAAAAAAAATTGCACTTTGAAACCCATTTTCAAAAATATGCATTTTCAGTCCCCGAAACGCCATTGTCGTGTGAACGAACACCACGTTGAACAATAAAAATCAGCTTGTTTTGAAAGTGATTTCTGTATGAGCTGTGCTTCATGCATCGCTACACTATTAGCATTAGACAGTGAACCTTTTTTGACCATGAAATTCCACCTAATTTCCGCTAATGTGAAAAAACCTTAAATAGCTGGAGTATGCAGTATGATACAAACCTTATGTTATCTAGCAGTTCACACTACATTATAAGAGCAAAGTAGATTATAAACAATGTTGGGGAGTAACTAGCTACATGTAACGCATTACATAATTTAATTACAAAATACAAAATAAATGTAACTATAATTCAATTTTAAAAAAGTGTAATTAAATTACAGTTTCTTAGGAAAATGTTAATCATTACAAAGGTGTTACAGTACATCTAAATATTTTCAGTCGAAAGCTAGGATATGTTGAGTAATATTATGTTGTTGCTTTGCCTGTTTTTGATGTGCACAGTGCCTTCTGCCATTTAAAGCAGTGCTAAACTGATGCTTTTGATTGGTTCTTGTTTGAATTTGCAAAACCACCTATTACAGGGGGGACATATTTATTTGATCCCCTGCTGATTTTGTAAGTTTGCCCACTTATAAAGAAATTAATTGTTTAAAATTTGTATGGTAAGCTTATTTTAACAGATAGAGGCAGAATATCAACCCAAAAATCCAGAAAAACCACATTATATGAAGGTTAGCAATTGATTCGCATTTTAAGATTCAAGATTCAAGATTTTTTATTCGTCACATACAAAATTATATATAGCATATATAACCAGCAGTGAAATGTGAGTAGAAATAAGTATTTATAATAATAATAAAAATAAGTATTTGATCCCCTACCAACCGTCAAGAATTCTGGCTTTCATCGATTGGTTATGTGCCCATGTAGAACACAGATTAGTCCTGACACTTGAAGAAGTTACTCCTTATCTCAGCTCGATAGGTGTAGAAGACACCTGTCCTCCATTTCAACCTCTCCCACCACCATGGACAAGACCACTAGATAATACCCAAGCAATGTATGCTAAGTGAATTCAATGGACTATGTTCTCTAGTAATGTCCCAACTTTACAGGACATTGCTTGTTCATTGGGTGCTCGAGGTTCACATAGTGTGTCTTTGACTAAGTGTATCCTGTTTTTTAGGTTGCAACAGCAAATTTGGCCTGGGCATCTGTAGCCATACACCAAGTCCAGGTGAGTGCCTTTAAGAAAAACAATGCATTGCTTGTTGTTGCAGCTTCACAGTTGTATAAGCTGTTGGATTTGGTTGAACACGCGTGTTTTGATTTCTGTAATCCACTGTGTACATAGACCAGGCTGCTGGTGGGCCCAGTGTAAGCAACCAGACCACACATTAAACACACCTTCGTCTCAGGAGGTGCAATTAATGACAATGCAGTCTTGTTTGTACGTAAACGCTTGTACGCTGTGAATGACACCACTCTGGGTTTTAATGTCCCTGTGCATCACGGGGCTCTTTGGGAGTAAATTTCACTCTGAGACACAAACCTTCTCAGAAGTTCAGAGCCATCAGAACATGGTTGTGATGAGAAGACAAGAAGGACCATAAGTAAAGTATTTTTGGGCTCTAAGGCAAGACACAAGAGGCAAAAACACTGTTTTTCATGCATCTGTCAATTTTTAGCTTTTTTCATAGTAATTATTTTTTCTAAGTAATATGTCAAAAAATGCATGTTTAATTTTAGAAAGCTTGTAATACAAAAATGTATTTTCAATTCTTAATGTACTCATCAACTGGCGAAGTATGGTGATATTTATTTATTTATTTATTTATTTCCATGGGGTTTCTTGCCTCAAGGAATTGATCATTCAAAAATTACATTTAATATATCTTTTGTAATTAATGTTAGAATTATCATTTTTAGTAACCTAACTATTTCCCAAGGAATAGTTCATTCAGAAATGCCAGTTCTCTTGTCTTAACTCTTGAGCTGCCCGAATTACCGTACATGAGAATTTTTATTTCAGAAACAGAAAAGCACTGTAAAAGTACTCCATATGACTTATGCACCATGTTTTCTGAATCTGTACAATAATATTGTCAGCTTTATATAAAAAATACAAAATAAACTAATTGGTGGCTTGTGATCAGCATAATCAGTTAAACATAGAATGCACATAGAGAGTCATTTCTTAGAAGAAGACAAGTTAATTTAGACACAGACTTGTGGTGATTGCCATCTACAAGCTTCCTGTTCATGTTTTGTTCACAGGTCTGCAGAGGTCTTGCCAAACAGACTGAACTCAACGACTTTCTCCTAGATGTGTCCAAGTAAGAGATCTCATGCATAAAAGCATATTTTGTGGGAATTTCATGAAATGTGTCAGAAACATGCCAAAAATCATAAGATACTTTTGTTATTATTTTAATGAAAGTCAAGCATTTTCATTTTATTTTGTACACATTATATGAATGGAGTAGAAATATGATTAATAATCTATATATATAATATATATATATAATATAATATAATATATATAATATATTCATATTATACTGTTTGTATCATGTGATATACCTTTTAAATGACAGGTCTTTCCCTCCTTTTCGATTTCAAACAGAACATACTTTGACAACATAGTGGCAATAGATTCTCTACTTGAACATATCATGGTGAGTAGGTTTTCCTTCTCTCAGTAAGGTCACATGCTTGGTCATGAGGACAAACATGCTGTTCTTCTGTTGCTCATCTGTGTCACCATCAATGCCAGAGAAATGTGTGCATGAAAGACCTTCTCTCATTTGCTCACCCCACCAGCCTTGGGCGTTTTGTTAAATATATTATTTTTTCTCATTTATGCACGTTTGCATTCTTAGATCTCACTCACACAAGCACAAATATTAATACGCTCTGAGTATCAGATCTGTGGCCCCCTCATGTCTCTGTCCCCTCCTTCCTGTTGAGCAAAGCGGCACAGGAAGTGATGCAAATACTGTAGGTCAAAGAGAGGACAGAAAGTCAGTCTGACATGGCTCCAGCATCTCTCTGAGCTCTTGGTGTCTCTCTCAGGGATGCATTCAGACTTCTCCAAGCACATTCTTCCAAAAATGGTGGTAATTTCCATTAATTTCCATTTCCAAGCTCTCGCTCATCAGCAGTTTCATAAAGCAGAAGTTTACCTTAGGGGGGGGAAGACACAATATGCCACCAAGTTGCGAAATCCAGAGGGAAGGAGAAGTTCCTCAGTGCCTCACATAGACATATGTAGTCTACGAACGTTAGTGGCCTATTAATATACATAACCAAACTAATTCTGCTTTTTGATGCAGATAAACTCACTTGTATAGTAATCTTTTTAAAAATGAATTCCTTAACAAACATGTTGTATTCCGTCTTGGGGAAATGTGAATAAGGAAATGCTTGTTTATTTGTGTTTCAGATATATGCAAAAAACCTGGTCAATGCAGACAGATGTGCGCTCTTCCAGGTAGATCACAATAACAAAGAGCTGTACTCTGACCTGTTTGATATCGGGGAGGAGAATGAAGGGAAACCTGTCTTTAGGAAAACCAAAGAAATTAGGTGAGCTTGGTCCTCACTATTTGAGTTATATTTGAGTGTTTGCATCCTTGTAAACTACCAGCTGAACTTTTTAACTTTCTTTGCATAGAAAAAAATTAAATTACACAAAGTCACAAAATTACAATAACAAACAACTTATTGTAGGACCATTAAAATCTTTGCACTTTGCACTATTTTTTAAGCGTAAAATTAAGCGTATAATATATATATATAGTGAGGGAGTTGTGCTTTTTGCTTTAATGCTGGCATGAATTCACACGCTACTGTGTGATGTAATACAAAAACGTGAAACAGAAGATGCTACCCTCCCCTCATTCCCTGCATGATTGGGCATTTTTTCAGCATGACAATGAAGATATTCATTCTCCCAAGGTGAAAATCCTTCAGTAGACATGTACTTCATTGAATGTATTACGTTCTTGAGCAGCTGTGGGGGATTCTGTAGAGACGAGCTGAGCAAATCTCCCCATTAAAGACCAGAGCATTTAAGGAGGTCATCCAGGAGTTAAACAGGACAGATGTGAAAATTTGTCATGAACTTGTACACTCAGTGCCAAGAAGGGTCAGAGCATTCTGGAGGAAATACGAAGTACTACAATGTTATACATTTTCTGAATTAAATATATGGCATATATTTTGTTGTTTATATTAAGTAAAAAGTGTTTAATACACATCAATTTTGCCATCTTTCCATAAATTATATTAGTGATCATTAAGAAAATACATATTTTATATTAATTCAGAGGAGGTGTACTTATTTATACTGGGCACTGTATATATATATATCCAGTATATGTCACACATTGCTAACTGTTCTTAAACACTCCCCCCCAGGTTTTCTATAGAGAAAGGTATAGCAGGTCAGGTGGCAAGAACAGGAGAAGTTTTAAATATACCTGATGCCTATGCAGACCCCCGTTTCAACAGGTAAGAAATATTTTCATTTTCCATTCAAAAACACCTGAGATAATTTTAAGCAACTTTGTTAAGAACCAAATTAAACATTAAGCAGTTAAGGCTGGATGAATGACTGAACATACTGTACAGTAATACACACTTTTGAAGTCAAGTCAAGTCAGCTTTATTTATATAGCACTTTAAACAAAATACATTGTGTCAAAGCAACTGAACAACATTCATTAGGAAAACAGTGTGTCAATAATGCAAAATGATAGTTAAAGGCAGTTCATCATTGAATTCAGTGATGTCATCTCTGTTCAGTTTCAATAGTGTCTGTGCATTTATTTGCAATCAAGTCAATGATATCGCTGTAGATGAAGTGAACTGTGACATGTGGAGCTCTTAGACAGCTGTTAAACTGTTAAGAGTGTTATGGCACAAACCATATTTTAATCCAATATAAAAAGACATAAAGATAAAAAGTAACAAACAAATGAATAAATACAAATTTATTTTTATATGTAGAAAATACAGATCCTTATACCATGATTAAAAAATGTAATTCTCTTTACACTAATGTTAAAGTATTAATATATTATTTTAAAATATGTATGCATCATGGTATTGTTTGTTGATTTATATAAAAAAAAGAAGAAAGAGAAAGAAAGAGAGAGAGAGAGAGACTTTTGACTACACACAATTAAAATGTTTCCTTTAAAAAAATTACATACTAATTACATAAGATCTACACACAATACCCAGCATTACATGATAAAATAGACAACACCAAGATTAAAACCAAACTAATAACATCTCAATAAGATACAATTAAAAATACATTTGCAAAGAACCATCAATGTAGAGAATAAGAAAAAAACCCTTTGGTGAGATTGACCAAGCGAATGAATGAAATGGGTGTGTTGTTGAGTTGGACACGTGGACCCTTCAGATTAAAGGGGCTTCTGGGTTTGTGTACTGTAAATCTGCAAGATGATAATGTGAGCCAACACTTGAAACTGTTGTGTGTTTAACTCAATCATATATGAACACTATGGTTTTTCATCTCTGTGTGTGTGTGTGTGTGTGTGTGTGTGTGTGTGTGTGTGTGTGTGTGCGTGCGTGCGTGCGTGCGTGTGTGTGTGTACACGCATGTCTCTGACGTTTCTTCTGCTTTTTACAGAGAAGTAGATCTCTACACTGGCTACACGACGCGGAATATCCTGTGCATGCCCATAGTCAGCCGCGGGACTGTGATTGGTGTTGTACAAATGGTGAACAAGCTGGGAGGAAGTGCCTTCACTAAAACTGATGAAAACAACTTTAAGATGTTTGCCGTCTTCTGTGCTTTGGCCTTACACTGTGCAAATGTAAGTCTGCGGGCCTGGAGTTTAATAAAACATCTGTCGGTTATAATAACACCTAGAAAATGGTTATGTTTGAAAGAAACAGGCTGAGGACTGTCTACATCAGATTTCAGCCACTTGGTCCTCTGTGTTGCCAGATTGGGTGGATAAGTGCCTAATTGGACAATTTTAAGGCCCAGTACTGCCGCTTCCTATACACAATGTATGCAGTTTGCTTAGGGCTCCAACTCCCAAGGGGGAACCACCAATTGCTACTAAAATACTTTCGTTTTATATTAATTTTAAAATTAAGATTTACATATTCATAAATAAAAATCTAAACATGAGCATATATATATATATATATATATATATATATATATATATATATATATATATATATATATATATATATATATATATATATATATACAATTTATGTACATTACATATTATTACAAATGCCTGCAAAGGGAGCCAAAGGCCTGGTAGTTGCTGCTCTTACACTTACAGGACAATCAAGTCCTCTATATTGACCAAACATTTAGGTTAATTCAAATATCCACTTAATTGTATATTTTTGGCCACCTTTTTGCAATAGAAATGCTGCTGCCTCTGTAATTTCTTCAACAAAAACATTTGGACATCACAACACAAAACAAAAATTAATCATGGTTTTGTCATAGTGAAACACCTTAGTTTTCTTTTGCATAATTTCTGAATGTTTGAGACTATAAAATCAATCAGACAACTGTATTAAAAAATAATAGTCATAGGTAACTGTCTAGAGCTTCAATTGTAGTTTGTAAATAATACAGTTTAATCACAGTTACAATTTTTGAATGCTATTGTAGGTGTTTTTACATCCATAATATTTGGGAAAGGGGGCACAACAATACAGTTCCGCTGAGGGCACCCATTTGGCCAGCAGCGGCCCTGGTTTGGGAGGATGGACAAATTTTGTGGGAATCAGTTAATTGTTAACAAAAATAAACACACACACACACACAAAGCAATGTTAATGTTTTAGGTTTGTTTTCTGGGCAGAGGGAAGATTTTGGAGCTTTTGGGTTGAATACTTCAACCCAATCTGGCAACAATGATTACAAATGAGTCTCCTCACATAGCAGCTTTTAAAATTATTGAGGAATGTTAATATTTAAAAAACCACGAGTGCTCGGCTGCCATCCACTGATGGGATTTATATTTAGACAGAATTTACTCCTCACATTTTGCCAGTGATTTATTTAATCTTTTACAAATTTATATGAGGTAGACTTAAGAAAGAATAAACTTTAATTATTATTACCACTTTATGGTTCTTGAAATGATCTGCTAACATGAATTGTTAATGCTAAATAACCATAGCTGATAGATAGATAAATAGATAGATAGATCTAGACTATTTTGCATGTATATTTTGCATCTGCGTAGACACATGGGGTGTATGTGTGTTTGTGTTCAGATGTATCACCGGATAAGACATTCAGAGTGCATTTACCGGGTGACGATGGAGAAGCTTTCGTACCACAGCATCTGCACATCAGAGGAGTGGAAGACCCTCACACAGCTCTCCCTCCCTTCAGCCATATATAAAGAGATCGAACTGTGAGTTAACACTCTCATGCATCAAAGATCACTGTTACATAATGGCTTTCAGTAATACTGTTACTTATTTAATTTTGCAAATCTAAAATCTGAGTGGACAAGCCACTCTGAATGGCTGTGAAATAGGTACTAACAGCATAATTAGTCTTATTACAGGTTAGGTAAATTAAATACTTGTTTTTAAAAGTAAAAAAATAATAATAATACACACTGCCTCATGTTGCTTATTGAGTTTTTATTTATTTATTTTTATTTTTTTCGTAGATGTGATGGTTTTAATACCAGATTTTACTATAATTTTTTATGATCCATAAAAACTAAGCATGCACATTGGTTTGATATTATTTTTGGATAAGTGAACATGACACAGGAGTGCAGTTGTAATCAGGATGTACTGATCACGTTTTTTGGCTCATATTTCACTTGTGCAGATTTGAATTGCAAACAAACTGTCATATTTCTGTCTAAGGTTTCACTTTGACATTGCTCCTTTTGAGGAACTGTGGCCAGCAATAGTTGTATACATGGTTCACAATTCATGTGGAAAGACCAGGTAAGAAAATATCAATTTCTAAGAGCTCTTTGTGTTTTTTTCACAACGTATCCTTGAACCAGGAAGAGAAACAAATGTGTAGTAAAAAATAGCAGTGGAGGAAATGCTAAGGCTAAATTGATAGACAGTACTGTATGTTATCCTACATGCAAACAATCAAAGCAGTTCTCTTCCAAGGGAATTTGAACTGAGTCCTCTAGAGATCGCTATGGGGGAACGCCTTCAGAGTGACTGGTGCCTGAAATATACATCTAAACACGACAATAACACTGGCCAGCGACAGCCTATGACATCATTACCCAGCATGACCAAAGTATAAAAGGACACCAGGATAACACATCATCCTCTTCTTCTTCTTCTCTGCTGTTTTGTTAGAAGCGTACATTCCAGTAAGAGCAAGTCTTTCCTCTTTAGAACATGGTGAGCTTTAGTAAGGCATTGAAGAAGTGTGTGGATCTGTGTCATCGTTATTTGACACCTGATGAGACACACAATCTTTGTGTTTTTTGTTTGGGTGAAGAAAACGTGTGGAATGTCCTCGAGAGGGCAATCTGTGTGCGTTGTGAGCATTTTTTCTCATATGTCTCTCTTTTCGAGGAAAGAGGGCCAGCCATCAGCTCCCCGTGGTTTCATTACCCGCTGCTGCTGAGGCACGGATGAAAACAAGCATGTGTGATTTGCAGGTGCATCTGGCTGATGAGTTAAGAGATGGTCTTTCCATTTTGCGCTCGTGAGTTATGGGTGAGAGTGAGCTGCTGGATGACGATGCTTCTTCTCTTACATCGTCTGATCCAGTGGCTAATGCTCTGCTGGCGCCAAGCCAGGAGAGCAAGAGATGTCGGATGAGGATGAAGACATTGAGACAGGGCATACCGCATACACTGAGCTGCTTGAGGTTGTGGAACATGCCATGGTGAGGCTTGACATGCTGTGGAAGCTGGTTAAGAAAGTTGTGCTTTGAGGCCACCTCGATGAGATTTATCTTTCTGATCATAGCCCTCCAGCTCAAGTGAGCCTTCCATTTCTTCTTGTCCTGCATGTGGAGATTGAGAAGGCTTGGAAAACTCCATATTTATCCCATTTATAGGTTACAGCATACTAGTTATTCCAACATTTAGGGGATGCTTGAGAACGGTTATGAGAAGATGCCCCCTATAAAAGAAACGCTAGCCAGCTATCTCTTTGTGGGTTTAACATCTTATCTTAAGGCTCCCTCCCTGCAGTCCAAACCCCTTAAAGATTCAACTTTTTTTTATAGCATGGCTTACGCAGCAGCAGCAAGTTGCGTCACACCACAGATCTTGCTCTCTTTGCCACTAAGCAGGCCGCCACTGCAATTGGCAAATCTATGGTGGCCATGGTGGTTATGGAGAGGGATCTACTGTATGGGTGAACCTGGTGGATATCAGGATGGTGGTCGAGAAGTTTAAGCAGGCCAAGATGCTTGGCTGCCTTTAAATACTTCATTCCTCGAATGTCCAGGTCTGAGCCCAAACAAAAGAGGGGTCCTGGCCTGTCTCTATCTAAGGGTCAGAGGTGGGTACAGAAGACTAGTGTCATGACTCGCGCCCCTCCCCCCATCTTCGGGTACCAAAGGGTTACAGGCAAGATTTGAGGGAGGTGTTATCAGGTTTAAACCTGAGCATTTTCTCACCTCTCTCCCTGTTTTAACATCTGCTCTCATCTTCCTCCCATTAATTACCCTGAAGCTCCTCCACCTGATTGAGGTTAGGTAGGTGCCTCCTGTGCTCACACTACAGTCTCTCATGCTGGTCCTATGATGTTTTTGGTTAGTTCCTATGTCCCATAAAACTACCTTACTGATAGTCCAGTCCCAAGTGCTCTTTGGACTTTACTTTCAGATGATAGCTGTTTGAGTCATGCACGGGAGCCATGAATGTTTTTTCTCTTGAGTATAATTCTTCATGACTTGCTCCTTGATGTCTGGGCTGGGTGTCTACTTCCAGAAAGTGCCCCGGTCAGGACACACTACTGATATCAAGGGGTCTCCTGAGGTTTGAGTCATCCTCTTGACCATCATGCACATTCTCTGAGCTAGAGCTCCTCGCCACTGAGGCGTTAAGTGGCTTAAGGTGGTCAGGCCCATGAGGCTTCCCTCTCACAATGCCCTTATGGATGAACCAGTGAATTGCCCCTTTGCAAAGTGGACCTGACTACACTGCATTCCCTAAGGTACAAGTGAAATGTGTATCTGCAGAGACCATTTCTAAGTGCCTCAGCTCTGAGAAGCAGTAGCAGTAGGCGTGAATGGGTTGTTGGGTCTTGTTGCCTCTACAGGTTCTCTGTAGGCCTGGTCAAATGAGATTCATACTCTCTACTGAGTGTAAGGCCAGTCCTGTTGCCTCCTTGGTTAGTTGCCTCTATGCTGTGACCCTGTTGTTCCCTGTTGGAATGTGTGATCCCTTTCTAAGCTGGATCCCATTTCTGATGTCCCATCTGAGATCATCTGCTCCATGGACATGTTCATACTCCCCATACTGCAGGAGGGTCTTCTATGAGCTCACCAGTCCTGGGTGGATTACGTGAGTCCTCCTCTCTATTCTTGAGAGCTAGGTACTTTGCCCTGTGCTAATGATCACCTTAGTCGAGCTGGGTTCCTCTTTTTTGTTAAGGGTTGAGCCCTCTGCTCTTTGAGGTCCGTGGCAGCGGCATCAGGTGGTTTGGCCACTTGCTGCCCCCCTGATAGTTTGCCCTCTCTTGGCCGAGCCTAGCAGTGCTCCCCTCACTTTTGAGTGTTCCTTTTAGAGCCCCATTGAGTGGCAGCCTCTGGTTGTTAGGCCTCTCTCTGCATTCCTGTTAAGCTGCTCTCGCTTTTTTTGTTTGAGCTTAGCTGTGCTCCCTCACTTAGAGTGTTACCATCGAGCACACCGCTCCCAATTGAGCATCTGCGGTTTCCTTTCACATGCATCTTTGGGAGCGGAGCTGTGCCAAAAGTAAAAAATAAATGTTCTGTACAATGCCATGTTAAATGAGGTCAAGCACACTCAAAGCAAACTTCCACTAACACTGCGCTGACATCATATTTGGAGCGGGCACCCAAGCGATCTTGCGGACGCATCAAGCATGGCACTCCTTGATTGAGTGAGCTTAGCAGTGCTCCCCTCACCATAAAGGATTACCCATGAGCATGCCGCTCCAAAATCGAGTGTCTGAAGTTCCTCTCCTACTTTGAGAGTTGGGCCTCCACTCCAGAGAGCTCCAGTCAGCAGCTGTGCCAGGTTGTTGGTCTACCTTCTGCCTCCATGGCAGGTTGCTTATTTGGTCTAGCTAGCTGTGCTTCCCTCACCGTGGATGGTCTTTTGTGACGACGCTGCTCCCTTTTGAGCAACTGAGTCCCTCTAACTGAAGAGTCGAATCCTTTGCTCTGTGAGATCCACTGGGTAGCATGTCAGGACTCTGCCTCCCTATTAAGCTGTTCTCTTGGTGAGCTCAGCAGTGCTTCACTCACACTAGAGGGTTATCTATCAGCACGCTCCTTCCTTTTGGTCGGAGGGGATAATGTCACTGACAGCTGTCAAGGTGATAATGTTACTGACACCCTACCCTAGGGACAACTCATGTCAAGTTACCTTTATTTATATAGCGGTTTTAACACAGACTTAATACAGATTGTGTCAAAGCAACTGAACAGAGTTGGTACTTAGTGGTACTTAGGTAGAGTTGGTACTTAATGCTTGTGGTGGTTTCTGGCATACGCAGCATGGCAGCATGGGCATACAATTCCCCATAGCAACCTCAAGAGGACACAGTTCAAAGTTTCCTCGAAAGAGAATGTCTCAGGTTACATATGTAACCATGGTTCCCTGAGACGGCAACGAGACACTGCATCCTTTAGATTCCTTGCCATGCTTTAGATGCAAGCTTCAGATGAAGAAGTGGATGACGTGTCTCCCGGCCCACTTTTATATTTTTGTCGTACTGGGTAATGACATCATAGGCTGTCACAATCCAATGTTATTGTCGTATTTAGATGTATGATTCAGGCACCGTTCATGCTGAAGGTGTTCACCCATAAAGTTCTCAGTGTGCAGACTTCACTTCTTTATTTGTTCACCCATAATGACCTCTAGAGGATGCAGTTAAGTCATTCCCTTCCCAGGGAACCATGGTTACATATGTACCCTATGTCGATTTTTACATTTTGCATAATTTTTGTAAAATAACTAAAATCTTTATTTAGGCTAAATTAAAATGACAGGGTAATCATTTGCATAAAATATATTTAAATAATTTGTGTATCTAATTAAATTACTTAAACTATGATTAATGATGATGTAATTATTTATATTTTATAATGATTTTCATTTAAGAACTAGGTCTGGGACCGGGGTTTAACAATAAAATACATACATTAAAGGCATTTAAGAAATAAAAATAAACAACCTTCATATAACAATAAGATTAAATATATTGGCTCAATAAAAAAAAAATCTATCATTTGTATTCTGCCCATAGATGAAGAAACACTCATGTACAGCTGCTATGACAAGGCAAAGATTTACAATAACACTTTCTTTGTGTTATTAAAGCTTTGAGCAGGAGAAACTGTGTCGCTTCACTATGTCAGTGCGGAAAAATTACAGACGAGTTCCATATCACAACTGGAAACATGCTGTGACAGTGGCACACTGCATGTATGCCATCCTTCAAAAGACCACTGGGATCTTCACTGAGCTTGAGGTCAGTGTCATCCTCACATTAGCATTTGAAGTAGATTTACAAAAGTGATTTATTTCAAATAAGTCTTCAGCTAAGGCATGGCTTTGGAGAGTGATTTGCAGGAAGGGTGGGATCTTATGCTTTCAAGGCTAGGTTGCTATTGCTAGTCTCTCAGAAATCACTCACTTTACTTTTAGTCATATTTAAATAAATACCTGCATAAAAACTATAAATATATATATAGTGCTTTTAATAATACAGATTTTGTCAAAGCACTTTACAGTATGAAATAGGAAAATAGTATGCCAATAATGCAAAATGAAAATAGTAAACACTCAGTTTTCAGTTAAAGGCAGTTCATCATTGAATTCAGTGACGTCATCATCCAACTCAGTTCAGTTTAAATAGTATCTGTGCAATCAAGTCGACAATATCGCTGGATATTAAGTATTCCCAACTAATCAGGGGGCAGTTCTCCTCTGGCCAGACGAAACCAGCAGTTCAATTCCAGGCTGCAGCAGTCACATTGTGCAAAAGACTCATCTGGTTCCTGTGGTCTTGTCCAGGTGGCTGTCTAGCATACAAGGTCTTTCAGTGGGGATATGTCTCTGAGGCTCATCTAGTTATCCTGGTCTCCGCTGACATTCATTGCTGTGGAGTTCATCTCTAGGTGCTGATCCACCCTCTGGGCTGGATACGTACTGAATTCGGGTGACTGTAGTTACAGTCTGGATACAGACTGGATTTGGTGACTACAGTGAGCTCAGAATAAGAAAGAAACAGATTAATATAAGGGTTGCACTTTATTTTACAGTACGTGTTCTAAGTACTTACAGTGTATTTATCTAAGAAAGTTCTGGTAATACAAGGTAACTTCATAGGGTAGGGTTAGGTTTAGGGGTAGGTTCAGGGTTAGTACCTAGTTATTACATAGTTATTGTAATTACTATAATAAGTACATAGTATGTACAAGAGGAACAAGTCTGTAAAATAAAGTGCTACTAACAATGTAGCAAGAACATTGTATGTTATTGAAAGTACTGTATTTACCAGTTCCGGTTGTCATAATTAATGCAGCCTAAAAATCCTTTAACAGATTTGAATATTAGAAATGTGTTAGTGTGTTATAAGAAAGGTTAAGGATTTGGGTCTTTAGAGTGTGTCTGCCTCCCAAACAATGTTAGGTATTTTATTCCAGAGTTGTGGCACTAAATAGGAAACGGATCTGCTGCCCGCAGTTTATTTTGAAATTCTAGGTATTATCAAATTGCCAGAGTTTTGAGAATGCAGAGGATGTGGAGGACTATAATGCAACAAAAGCTTGTTCAAATACTGAGGCGCTAAACCACTCAGGGCTTTATTAGTAATAAGCGAGATTTTAAAATGTGTAGTGAGTGCAATGTTGACAGAACTGGGCTGATATGTATGGTTTCTATGACTTCTGGAAGCACCTTTTTTAGGAACTTAGATGAAATTCCTAAAAGAGGGTCCTAAAAGAGGTTGGTTTAGATGATTTAACAAGATTATACAATCCTTTCTCTCCTATAGTAGAGAATGAGTAGAATTGTTCCTCAGGGGATCTATAGTGCAATGTCTGATGAGATACCATAGCTGACGGCTGAATGGTTACAATTTTATCTCTAATAGTATCAATCTTGGAATTAAAGTAGTTCATAAAGGCAGTAATGCTGTGCTGTTGGGAAAGGTCAACACCTGTTGATTCTTTATTTTTGTAAATTTAGCCATTGTATTGTAATAAATACCTGGGGTTATGTTTGCTTTCTTCTAAAAGAGATGAAAAGTAATCAGATCTAGCCGTTTTTAATGTTTTTTTTTTAGGATAGCGTACTTTCCTGCCAAGCAATTCAAATACCCCTAGTTTTGTTTTACTCCAGCTGCGCTCCATTTTCCAGGCTGCTCTCTTTAGGCATGTAATCATATATGTAATTAATTTTTGTAATTACATCTATAATTTTTGTAATTACATCTATAATTTTACTGTTAGCCCCTTAAACCCCCTTTTGAACTAACCTTACCACAAAATGGTTTGCTAATGACGAGAATTGGACCTTAAAATAAAGTGTGCCATTAACATTATAGCTATCTTTGTCGTTATCATTCTTGGTGTGAACCAGACCTTTAAGTGTCACTGAAAAATGTAGTTAGAAGATGTGACTTAACTCCATTTCCCTGCTTATGTCTTCTCAAATAGAGGAAAGGCTTGCTGATTGCCTGCTTATGTCATGACCTGGACCACCGCGGCTACAGTAACAGTTATCTACAGAAGTTTGATCATCCGTTGGCTGCCCTGTATTCCACATCTACCATGGAACAGCATCACTTTTCACAGACGGTGTCCATCCTGCAGGTAAAGCTCCTACACACTGCACCAGCTCAGTACGATAGTTTCAGACAAGCTAAATGTGGTCAGATACACCCACCTGTTATGGGGCACGAACATGGGCAAAGCCTCCCTAAGATTCTACAATGACTATATCACTTATGATATAAAATTAGCTTGTGGGCACTGATCTTATATATGATTTCAGTGTCTGTTTTTTAAAGCTATAGTCCTTGCTAAATGTTGTTGAATAATGTAAAAAAAAGAAAGGGAAAAAAAAGATATGACTATACTTACCCAGTTGATTATGCTGATTATGTTAAGGATTGCAAACATTTTTGTATTGCAAGGTTTCTTAAATGTTTTCTTTAAATATGTAATTAAGCCACTATCTAATTAAAAATGCAGTAATTTGCATACATTCCAAGAACAGAAATTCGAAGACTTGATAAAGCCAGTTTGAAAATTAATTGTTCATTTTGTTGGCCTATCAGAGTCCAGTGCTGGAAAAAGTTACTTTTAAGAGTAATGCATTACATTGTTTTTGCGTTACTCTTTGTCATCTTAGCTTGGTTTGCTTATTTATTTTTAATAACAAAATAGCCAAAAGTTATATTTGTGGCAAATATAAAGGCTGTTTTACTCCAAAAGTTAAATTAATAACTTCAGCCTAAAGGAAGTGGGTCTGCACCTCATTCCCAATATATCTGAACATGGGTTACTTTACGAGTTACTTTAAAAAAAATTAATAACAAGAAATAATGTCAACAGCCTGAAAAAAGTTTTTTTTATTATTTTTTTTTTTTATATAAAATCAGGTGAATAATTTATGACGAAACCAAACCACACTATAAGACCATTCTTAATATCAAAATATAGAAAATGATAAATACAGAGATAGGAATATATGGTAAATTTCATTCACCAAATGCTGTAATGCAGTAAGCTGCATTTTAAGAAAATGTCATTTAAAGATGTGTAATATAATGACATATATAATGGCAATATAATAACATGAATGAAATAAACACTTAAAATTGTATATTTGATGTTTTCTTTCCACTAATCCAAAACAACTGTTTTTAAAAAGCCAAACAGCCTACATAAAATCGACCAAAAACAATGTTTTTGCCTTTAGTGCCTTGCATGCAGAAACCATGGCATTGTCTTTAAATGTCATATTGACACAAGCTGAGATACAAGGAAGCATTCACGTGGTAGTGCCATTTATTTATAAATCAGGTATCAGTACAAACATGCCCCCAAAATTTGTGCTGAATGCAGTTCGCATTAGGTTGAGCAAAAAAAAAAAAAAAAAAAAAAAAGATTTGTGGTCTGTTTATTTTTCTCTCGTTCCAATATTTAAGAAATTTCCCATCTTAAACAAACTTGGTTGTCAGCCATCGCTTGGAATCCCCTTCGGCTTTGCTGCAAATCTCCAGCAGAGCCAGACGCCCCATAAGAGGAGCTTTTGCTTTTTTATTGATCTCTTTTTTTCCCATAGCTGGAAGGGCACAATATTTTCTCCAACCTGACTTCCAGTGAGTATGAGCAGGTGCTGGAGATCATCAGGAAGGCCATCATCGCCACAGACCTCGCCTTGTACTTTGGCAACCGCAAGCAGCTGGCCGAACTGCTGGCCACAGGGGCGCTGGACCTGAACAACCGAGCTCACAGGTCAGAGGTCATAGTGCACCTCCTTTATCACAGAACTCTTGTAAATCTTACCTCAACTTAAGAGATGTTTTCAGGGATCGACCGAAACAATGTCAAAGGCTGTGTTTGAATTGTAGTAGTACTCTAACTGCTTGAGTGATTTTTTTTCAAAAACTGTTACATTTTATTTGAAGGTGAGATTGTATTTGAAGTACTGAGTAATATTAATTAACTACATGCACTTACTATAGGGTAAAAGTTTTGGTTTAGGATTAGCTGTTTTTAATTATGTATAACTTTCTGTTATACATGTAAAATGTAGCTTTGCCACTTTAGATAAATTTACATATAAAATATATCCAAGTTAAAAAAATAAATAATAAATTAATATATATATATATATATATATATATATATATATATATATATATATATATATATATATATATATATATATATATATATATCATTGCCTCTTTTTTTACTATTTAATTGTTTTGTTGTTGCTTTTTATATTGTGACATTTTCAATAGGTTTATTTTCAATAATTATTTTCAATTAAGCACATTTCAAAAAATCTCTTTATCATAATGCATTTAGACACTATTAAATTAAATAAGAGTAAATTAAAAACTCTATGTATTAATTTCTCACTATAGATAGATAGATAGGTAGATAGATAAGATTATTTGTTTATTATTATTTTATTATTTTTTTGATAAATTGGACCAAACTGTGAATGAAAAGGAGACTTAATGTTCTGTCCCAGCATTTATTGTGTGGGCGCTATGTTAATGCTATATGACCCATTTTTTAAACATATTACAACTTCATTCAAGCAAAGCAATAGATCTTAATGTAGATAATTCCTAGTAAATGTAATTAACTCACAGCCTGATCTGATCCCATTGATGAATTGCTGGTTGATTATTTGTCCACCGTAGGGACCGCGTGATCGGTCTGATGATGACGGCCTGTGATCTCTGCTCTGTGACCAAACTGTGGCCCGTCACAAGACTCACAGCCAATGACATTTATGCAGAGTTCTGGACTGAGGTAAGCTTTAATCACTGTAAGCCAAGCATGAATCTTTTTGTTGTAACAATGTTGTGTAATAAAGTAAATCATCATACAGGTCCCTGTATTGTTTTGAGCTGTATGTCAAATTGCAGGCGAGATCTCTGAAGAACATTCAGTCAAACTGTTGATCTGGTTTTTAATGATAGGGGGATGAAATGAAGAAGATTGGAATGCAGCCCATTCCTATGATGGACAGAGATAAAAAGGATGAGGTTCCCCAGGGACAGGTAAATTAGAACTTTCGGTCATTATCAAGCTCCTAAAAGAACGTTGCGGTCACACTTTATTTTAGGGTCCAATTCTCACTATTAACTAACCATTAACTATGATTTTTGCCTCAATTAACTTCTAATTTGCAGATTATTGATAGTTTATAAGGTAGTTGTTAAGTTTAGGATATTGGGTTGGATTATGGATGTCATGCATTATATGTACTTTATAAGCACTGATA